>NC_086454.1:259857225-260192642 GCF_028390025.1 Pseudophryne corroboree | reverse complement strand
AGAGGACGTGGCTGGCGTCCTCTCCATTTAGATTAGAAGAGAGAGAGTGAGATTGATTTGAGACAGAGACACTTGATTTACTGGAGCTTAGGAGTACTGTAGAGAGTGCAGAGTTTAGTAGTGACTGACCACAGTGACCACCAGACAGTGCAGTTTTATTTAATATAATCCGTTCTCTGCCTGAAAAAAACGATACACAGTGACTCAGTCACATACCATATCTGTGTGCACTGCTCAGCCCAGTGTGCTGCATCATCTATGTATATATCTGACTGTGCTCACACAGCTTATAATTGTGGGGGAGACTGGGGAGCAGTGCCAGTTATAGGTTATAGCAGGAGCCAGGAGTACATATTATTAAAATTAAACAGTGCACACTTTTGCTGCAGGAGTGCCACTGCCAGTGTGACTGACCAGTGACCTGACCACACTGACCACCAGTATAGTTAGTAGTATACTATATTGTGATTGCCTGAAAAAGTTAAACACTCGTCGTGTGACTTGTGTGGTGTTTTTTTTTTTATTCTATAAAAAACTCATTCTGCTGACAGACAGTGTCCAGCAGGTCCGTCATTATATAATATATACCTGTCCGGCTGCAGTAGTGATATATATATATTTTTTATATCATTATTTATCATCCAGTCGCAGCAGACACAGTACGGTAGTTCACGGCTGTAGCTACCTCTGTGTCGGCACTCGGCAGTCCATCCATAATTGTATACCACCTACCCATGGTTTTTTTTTCTATCTTCTTTATACATACATACTACATCTCTTAATCAACCAGTCTATATTAGCAGCAGACACAGTACAGTAGTCCACGGCTGTAGCTACCTCTGTGTCGGCACTCGGCAGTCCATCCATAATTGTATACCACCTACCCGTGGTTTTTTTTTCTTTCTTCTTTATACATACATACTACATCTCTTTATCAACCAGTCTATATTAGCAGCAGACACAGTACAGTACGGTAGTCCACGGCTGTAGCTACCTCTGTGTCGGCACTCGGCAGTCCGTCCATAATTGTATACCACCTACCCGTGGTTTTTTTTTCTTTCTTCTTTATACATACATACTACATCTCTTTATCAACCAGTCTATATTAGCAGCAGACACAGTACAGTAGTCCACGGCTGTAGCTAACTCTGTGTCGGCACTCGGCAGTCCATCCATAATTGTATACCACCTACCCGTGGGTTTTTTTTTCTTTCTTCTTTATACATACATACTACATCTCTTTATCAACCAGTCTATATTAGCAGCAGACACAGTACAGTACGGTAGTCCACGGCTGTAGCTACCTCTGTGTCGGCACTCGGCAGTCCGTCCATAATTGTATACCACCTACCCGTGGTTTTTTTTTCTTTCTTCTTTATACATACATACTACATCTCTTTATCAACCAGTCTATATTAGCAGCAGACACAGTACAGTAGTCCACGGCTGTAGCTACCTCTGTGTCGGCACTCGGCAGTCCATCCATAATTGTATACCTCCTACCCGTGGTTTTTTTTTCTTTCTTCTTTATACATACATACTACATCTCTTTATCAACCAGTCTATATTAGCAGCAGACACAGTACAGTACGGTAGTCCACGGCTGTAGCTACCTCTGTGTCGGCACTCGGCAGTCCGTCCATAATTGTATACCACCTACCCGTGGTTTTTTTTTCTTTCTTCTTTATACATACATACTACATCTCTTTATCAACCAGTCTATATTAGCAGCAGACACAGTACAGTAGTCCACGGCTGTAGCTACCTCTGTGTCGGCACTCGGCAGTCCATCCATAATTGTATACCACCTACCCGTGGTTTTTTTTTCTTTCTTCTTTATACATACATACTACATCTCTTTATCAACCAGTCTATATTAGCAGCAGACACAGTACAGTACGGTAGTCCACGGCTGTAGCTACCTCTGTGTCGGCACTCGGCAGTCCGTCCATAATTGTATACCACCTACCCGTGGTTTTTTTTTCTTCTTTATACATACATACTACATCTCTTTATCAACCAGTCTATATTAGCAGCAGACACAGTACAGTAGTCCACGGCTGTAGCTACCTCTGTGTCGGCACTCGGCAGTCCATCCATAATTGTATACCACCTACCCGTGGTTTTTTTTTTCTTTCTTCTTTATACATACTACATCTCATTATCAACCAGTCTATATTAGCAGCAGACACAGTACGGTAGTCCACGGCTGTAGCTACCTCTGTGTCGGCACTCGGCAGTCCGTCCATGATTGTATACCACCTACCCGTGGTTTTTTTTTCTTTCTTCTTTATACATACTACATCTCATTATCAACCAGTCTATATTAGCAGCAGACACAGTACGGTAGTCCACGGCTGTAGCTACCTCTGTGTCGGCACTCGGCAGTCCATCCATAATTGTATACCACCTACCCGTGGTTTTTTTTTCTTTCTTCTTTATACATACATACTACATCTCTTTATCAACCAGTCTATATTAGCAGCAGACACAGTACAGTACGGTAGTCCACGGCTGTAGCTACCTCTGTGTCGGCACTCGGCAGTCCGTCCATAATTGTATACCACCTACCCATGGTTTTTTTTTCTTTCTTCTTTATACATACTACATCTCATTATCAACCAGTCTATATTAGCAGCAGACACAGTACGGTAGTCCACGGCTGTAGCTACCTCTGTGTCGGCACTCGGCAGTCCATCCATAATTGTATACCACCTACCCGTGTTTTTTTTTTCTTTCTTCTTTATACATACATACTACATCTCTTTATAAACCAGTCTATATTAGCAGCAGACACAGTACAGTACGGTAGTCCACGGCTGTAGCTACCTCTGTGTCGGCACTCGGCAGTCCGTCCATAATTGTATACCACCTACCCGTGGTTTTTTTTTCTTTCTTCTTTATACATACATACTACATCTCTTTATCAACCAGTCTATATTAGCAGCAGACACAGTACAGTAGTCCACGGCTGTAGCTACCTCTGTGTCGGCACTCGGCAGTCCATCCATAATTGTATACCACCTACCCGTGTTTTTTTTTTCTTTCTTCTTTATACATACATACTACATCTCTTTATCAACCAGTCTATATTAGCAGCAGACACAGTACAGTACGGTAGTCCACGGCTGTAGCTACCTCTGTGTCGGCACTCGGCAGTCCGTCCATAATTGTATACCACCTACCCGTGTTTTTTTTTTCTTTCTTCTTTATACATACATACTACATCTCTTTATCAACCAGTCTATATTAGCAGCAGACACAGTACAGTAGTCCACGGCTGTAGCTACCTCTGTGTCGGCACTCGGCAGTCCATCCATAATTGTATACCACCTACCCGTGGTTTTTTTTTTCTTTCTTCTTTATACATACATACTACATCTCTTTATCAACCAGTCTATATTAGCAGCAGACACAGTACAGTACGGTAGTCCACGGCTGTAGCTACCTCTGTGTCGGCACTCGGCAGTCCGTCCATAATTGTATACCACCTACCCGTGGTTTTTTTTTCTTTCTTCTTTATACATACATACTACATCTCTTTATCAACCAGTCTATATTAGCAGCAGACACAGTACAGTAGTCCACGGCTGTAGCTACCTCTGTGTCGGCACTCGGCAGTCCATCCATAATTGTATACCACCTACCCGTGGTTTTTTTTTCTTTCTTCTTTATACATACTACATCTCATTATGAACTAGTCTATATTAGCAGCAGACACAGTACGGTAGTCCACGGCTGTAGCTACCTCTGTGTCGGCACTCGGCAGTCCATCCATAATTGTATACCACCTACCCGTGGTTTTTTTTTCTTTCTTCTTTATACATACTACATCTCATTATCAACCAGTTTATATTAGCAGCAGACACAGTACGGTAGTCCACGGCTGTAGCTACCTCTGTGTCGGCACTCGGCAGTCCATCCATAATTGTATACCACCTACCCGTGGTTTTTTTTTCTTTCTTCTTTATACATACTACATCTCATTATCATCCAGTCTATATTAGCAGCAGACACAGTACGGTAGTCCACGGCTGTAGCTACCTCTGTGTCGGCACTCGGCAGTCCATCCATAATTGTATACCACCTACCCGTGGTTTTTTTTTCTTTCTTCTTTATACATACATACTACATCTCATTATCATCCACTCTATATTAGCAGCAGACACAGTACAGTACAATAGTCCACGGCTGTAGCTACCTCTGTGTCGGCACTCGGCAGTCCATCCATAATTGTATACTAGTATCCATCCATCTCCATTGTTTACCTGAGGTGCCTTTTAGTTGTGCCTATTAAAATATGGAGAACAAAAATGTTGAGGTTCCAAAACTAGGGAAAGATCAAGATCCACTTCCACCTCGTGCTGAAGCTGCTGCCACTAGTCATGGCCGAGACGATGAAATGCCAGCAACGTCGTCTGCCAAGGCCGATGCCCAATGTCATAGTACAGAGCATGTCAAATCCAAAACACCAAATATCAGTAAAAAAAGGACTCCAAAACCTAAAATAAAATTGTTGGAGGAGAAGCGTAAACTTGCCAATATGCCATTTACCACACGGAGTGGCAAGGAACGGCTGAGGCCCTGGCCTATGTTCATGGCTAGTGGTTCAGCTTCACATGAGGATGGAAGCACTCAGCCTCTCGCTAGAAAACTGAAAAGACTCAAGCTGGCAAAAGCACCGCAAAGAACTGTGCGTTCTTCGAAATCCCAAATCCACAAGGAGAGTCCAATTGTGTCGGTTGCGATGCCTGACCTTCCCAACACTGGACGTGAAGAGCATGCGCCTTCCACCATTTGCACGCCCCCTGCAAGTGCTGGAAGGAGCACCCGCAGTCCAGTTCCTGATAGTCAGATTGAAGATGTCAGTGTTGAAGTACACCAGGATGAGGAGGATATGGGTGTTGCTGGCGCTGGGGAGGAAATTGACCAGGAGGATTCTGATGGTGAGGTGGTTTGTTTAAGTCAGGCACCCGGGGAGACACCTGTTGTCCGTGGGAGGAATATGGCCGTTGACATGCCTGGTGAAAATACCAAAAAAATCAGCTCTTCGGTGTGGAAGTATTTCACCAGAAATGCGGACAACATTTGTCAAGCCGTGTGTTCCCTTTGTCAAGCTGTAATAAGTAGGGGTAAGGACGTTAACCACCTCGGAACATCCTCCCTTATACGTCACCTGCAGCGCATTCATAATAAGTCAGTGACAAGTTCAAAAACTTTGGGCGACAGCGGAAGCAGTCCACTGACCAGTAAATCCCTTCCTCTTGTAACCAAGCTCACGCAAACCACCCCACCAACTCCCTCAGTGTCAATTTCCTCCTTCCCCAGGAATGCCAATAGTCCTGCAGGCCATGTCACTGGCAATTCTGACGAGTCCTCTCCTGCCTGGGATTCCTCCGATGCATCCTTGCGTGTAACGCCTACTGCTGCTGGCGCTGCTGTTGTTGCTGCTGGGAGTCGATGGTCATCCCAGAGGGGAAGTCGTAAGCCCACTTGTACTACTTCCAGTAAGCAATTGACTGTCCAACAGTCCTTTGCGAGGAAGATGAAATATCACAGCAGTCATCCTGCTGCAAAGCGGATAACTGAGGCCTTGACAACTATGTTGGTGTTAGACGTGCGTCCGGTATCCGCCGTTAGTTCACAGGGAACTAGACAATTTATTGAGGCAGTGTGCCCCCGTTACCAAATACCATCTAGGTTCCACTTCTGTAGGCAGGCGATACCGAGAATGTACACGGACGTCAGAAAAAGACTCACCAGTGTCCTAAAAAATGCAGTTGTACCCAATGTCCACTTAACCACGGACATGTGGACAAGTGGAGCAGGGCAGGGTCAGGACTATATGACTGTGACAGCCCACTGGGTAGATGTATGGACTCCCGCCGCAAGAACAGCAGCGGCGGCACCAGTAGCAGCATCTCGCAAACGCCAACTCTTTCCTAGGCAGGCTACGCTTTGTATCACCGCTTTCCAGAATACGCACACAGCTAAAAACCTCTTACGGCAACTGAGGAAGATTATCGCAGAATGGCTTACCCCAATTGGACTCTCCTGTGGATTTGTGGCATCGGACAATGCCAGCAATATTGTGTGTGCATTAAATATGGGCAAATTCCAGCACGTCCCATGTTTTGCACATACCTTGAATTTGGTGGTGCAGAATTTTTTAAAAAACGACAGGGGCGTGCAAGAGATGCTGTCGGTGGCCAGAAGAATTGCGGGACACTTTCGGCGTACAGGCACAACGTACAGAAGACTGGAGCACCACCAAAAACTACTGAACCTGCCCTGCCATCATCTGAAGCAAGAAGTGGTAACGAGGTGGAATTCAACCCTCTATATGCTTCAGAGGTTGGAGGAGCAGCAAAAGGCCATTCAAGCCTATACAATTGAGCACGATATAGGAGGTGGAATGCACCTGTCTCAAGTGCAGTGGAGAATGATTTCAACGTTGTGCAAGGTTCTGATGCCCTTTGAACTTGCCACACGTGAAGTCAGTTCAGACAATGCCAGCCTGAGTCAGGTCATTCCCCTCATCAGGCTTTTGCAGAAGAAGCTGGAGACATTGAAGGAGGAGCTAACACGGAGCGATTCCGCTAGGCATGTGGGACTTGTGGATGGAGCCCTTAATTCGCTTAACAAGGATTCACGGGTGGTCAATCTGTTAAAATCAGAGCACTACATTTTGGCCACCGTGCTCGATCCTAGATTTAAAACCTACCTTGGATCTCTCTTTCCGGCAGACACAAGTCTGCTGGGGTTGAAAGACCTGCTGGTGAGAAAATTGTCAAGTCAAGCGGAACGCGACCTGTCAACATCTCCTCCTTCACATTCTCCCGCAACTGGGGGTGCGAGGAAAAGGCTCAGAATTCCGAGCCCACCCGCTGGCGGTGATGCAGGGCAGTCTGGAGCGACTGCTGATGCTGACATCTGGTCCGGACTGAAGGACCTGACAACGATTACGGACATGTCGTCTACTGTCACTGCATATGATTCTCTCAACATTGAAAGAATGGTGGAGGATTATATGAGTGACAGCATCCAAGTAGGCACGTCACACAGTCCGTACTTATACTTGCAGGAAAAAGAGGCAATTTGGAGGCCCTTGCACAAACTGGCTTTATTCTACCTAAGTTGCCCTCCCACAAGTGTGTACTCCGAAAGAGTGTTTAGTGCCGCCGCTCACCTTGTCAGCAATCGGCGTACGAGGTTACATCCAGAAAATGTGGAGAAGATGATGTTCATTAAAATGAATTATAATCAATTCCTCCGCGGAGACATTGACCAGCAGCAATTGCCTCCACAAAGTACACAGGGAGCTGAGATGGTGGATTCCAGTGGGGACGAATTGATAATCTGTGAGGAGGGGGATGTACACGGTGATATATCGGAGGATGATGATGAGGTGGACATCTTGCCTCTGTAGAGCCAGTTTGTGCAAGGAGAGATTAATTGCTTCTTTTTTGGGGGGGGTCCAAACCAACCCGTCATATCAGTCACAGTCGTGTGGCAGACCCTGTCACTGAAATGATGGGTTGGTTAAAGTGTGCATGTCCTGTTTATACAACATAAGGGTGGGTGGGAGGGCCCAAGGACAATTCCATCTTGCACCTCTTTTTTCTTTTATTTTTCTTTGCGTCATGTGCTGTTTGGGGAGGGTTTTTTGGAAGGGCCATCCTGCGTGACACTGCAGTGCCACTCCTAGATGGGCCCGGTGTTTGTGTCGGCCACTAGGGTCGCTTATCTTACTCACACAGTCAGCTACCTCATTGCGCCTCTTTTTTTCTTTGCGTCATGTGCTGTTTGGGGAGGGTTTTTTGGAAGGGCCATCCTGCGTGACACTGCAGTGCCACTCCTAGATGGGCCCGGTGTTTGTGTCGGCCACTAGGGTCGCTTATCTTACTCACACAGTCAGCTACCTCATTGCGCCTCTTTTTTTCTTTGCGTCATGTGCTGTTTGGGGAGGGTTTTTTGGAAGGGCCATCCTGCGTGACACTGCAGTGCCACTCCTAGATGGGCCCGGTGTTTGTGTCGGCCACTAGGGTCGCTTATCTTACTCACACAGTCAGCTACCTCATTGCGCCTCTTTTTTTCTTTGCGTCATGTGCTGTTTGGGGAGGGTTTTTTGGAAGGGCCATCCTGCGTGACACTGCAGTGCCACTCCTAGATGGGCCCGGTGTTTGTGTCGGCCACTAGGGTCGCTTATCTTACTCACACAGTCAGCTACCTCATTGCGCCTCTTTTTTTCTTTGCGTCATGTGCTGTTTGGGGAGGGTTTTTTGGAAGGGCCATCCTGCGTGACACTGCAGTGCCACTCCTAGATGGGCCCGGTGTTTGTGTCGGCCACTAGGGTCGCTTATCTTACTCACACAGTCAGCTACCTCATTGCGCCTCTTTTTTTCTTTGCGTCATGTGCTGTTTGGGGAGGGTTTTTTGGAAGGGCCATCCTGCGTGACACTGCAGTGCCACTCCTAGATGGGCCCGGTGTTTGTGTCGGCCACTAGGGTCGCTTATCTTACTCACACAGCTACCTCATTGCGCCTCTTTTTTTCTTTGCGTCATGTGCTGTTTGGGGAGGGTTTTTTGGAAGGGACATCCTGCGTGACACTGCAGTGCCACTCCTAGATGGGCCCGGTGTTTGTGTCGGCCACTAGGGTCGCTTATCTTACTCACACAGCGACCTCGGTGCAAATTTTAGGACTAAAAATAATATTGTGAGGTGTGAGGTATTCAGAATAGACTGAAAATGAGTGTAAATTATGGTTTTTGAGGTTAATAATACTTTGGGATCAAAATGACCCCCAAATTCTATGATTTAAGCTGTTTTTTAGGGTTTTTTGAAAAAAACACCCGAATCCAAAACACACCCGAATCCGACAAAAAAAATTCGGTGAGGTTTTGCCAAAACGCGGTCGAACCCAAAACACGGCCGCGGAACCGAACCCAAAACCAAAACACAAAACCCGAAAAATTTCCGGCGCTCATCTCTAGCAGGAACTGAGTTCAGTCTAATCTCCACTCTCCCATGGGGTCAGTTGCCACTATGGCAGCATACTTATGTGTAGTCTGTTTTCTGGGTATGCGCAGAACTAATTGAATGCATTGTCAGCACCTTAATGGGGATGTAATGTGAATAACAGCTGTAATATATATGATTGCAATAATGACAAGTTAACATTTATATGTCATATGCCCATTTGTTACCTACCCAAAGGACACTATGTACAGGCCCCCATTGTATTTATATGTGGTCACTAATTATGTGTAATATTTATATATAGGTACAGGTACAACACCGATTATCCGGCTGCTGATGGTCCAGTTCCTCTTTAAATCCAGACACATCAGATGCCGAGGGAAGTTAGGAAAAGGAGAGACTGTGGTATTGAATGTTATGGCCAACATGGGGTTTAATGCTCAATATCCCTATATTTAACAGAGAAAAGGGATTGCTAATACACTGTAACATGAAATTATTAACATATGTAACAGCCATTTGGTGCAGGGCTTTGAATGAAGTCATGTACATGCTTACTGGCTGTTTGTATAACTTCTGTCAGTGCCTCAGCCTTAATCTACACTATATGGCCTAAGAAGTTATGGATGGGTTGTCCGCCAACCATAGATTTATTCAGGGAACCTCTGCTCCAACAACACTAATCGTTTAGACTCAATCAATATAAACCACACAGAACGGTAGCTGTTGCCAAGACCTCAACGATATGTTTATTTCTAGTAAAGTTACACGGAACTGTGGCAGCTTTCTGTATATCAAAAAGATAATAAATGCTAGGAGCACAAATAGTAGAAATGTAGATATGGAACAGCACATAGGGGCAGATGTATTAACCTGGAGAAGGCATAAGGAAGTGATAAACCAGTGATATGTGCAAGGTGATAAAGGCACCAGCTAATCCGCTCCACTATGGAAATTAACAGTTAGGATCTGATTGGCTGGTGCCTTTATCACCTTGCACATATCACTGGTTTATCTCTTCCTTATGCCTCCTCCAGGTTAATACATCTGCCCCACAATTACTTGAAATTAGACAACAGTAGAAATATAAGTAACGTGGGCCATACTGTACATTGACCAACTGTCCTCAAACCAACCAACTGACAACCATCCAACTTGTCTGTCCAATTAAACCACTGCACCACACACCTAACCAACTTTTTCCTCAGACTAGCCAACTTTTTCAACAGAATAGTCAACTTCTATCCAACTTGTGATGTCACCGAAGTGGGCGGACAGTGTCTGCCTATGTCTGCATTTTTTGAACATATATATATATATGTCTGCAACCGCAGCTTGCTGGGGTCTGAGGAGGTCCCATGCATGTTCGGGAGCGAGACGGCTGCAACCTCACATCCTCCTTGTCAATGATCCTCGGGTTTATTGACCCTTGCCTACACTGCTACTGAATCACTTGTGTACACCCAGTCTGTGAAATCACAAGTCTCATGGGGAGGGATTAATGGTGGGGGAGGCTGCCTATTAAAGGAATGGAGAGGCCTGGGAAAAAGTACACTAAACTCAGTCTCAGATTTTGAAAAGCTAGCCTTGCATTGTATATCTGTGTAAAAAGTAGCATTATATCTCTATAAAAAGTATCATCTACGGTCTTCTAATTTTCCCAAAACAAGTTCTGTCATGCTTTGTATACAGACTCAGACATGCACACTGAATGCTACTTTTTACATAGATATACAAGTGTGGCTTTTCAAATCACGAGAGTGTTATCTCTAGGAGATTGAGTTTACTGTACTTCTTCCCAAGCCTCCCCATTGCTTTAATAGGCAACCTCTCCCACCCCCTGTGAAACTGATAATTTAATGGACTGGGTGTACTGCTTAGTAAAACACAACATGGCCGGTACACTGTATATATAAATGAATGGCTTATGCTATTATTTACTAAGCAGTACAGCCAGGCTGTGAAATCACAAGTCTCACAGGGGTGGGGTAGGGGGCCTATTAAAACAAAGGGAATGCCCGGTAAGAAGTACAGTGAACTCAGTCTCTTATAGATGTCTTTCGTAATTTGAAAAGCCATACTTCTATTGTATATCTGTATAAAAAGTAACATGTAGAGTCTGTATATGAAGCACAACACAATTAAAAAAACAAAACAGGGACTGCTACTTTTTACACATATATATATACACATGTGTCCTTTGCTGGAATCGAACCCTAGCTCACGGGGACGGTAACCATCAGCACTATGCCAAGAAAGTCATGGAGACAAGTGACTGACACCTGCTGTGACATAGTGATGCCACTCATTGTAATTTTTTTTTATAGTGCTGCATGTCCCAACTTGCTGATTGTAATGATTTTTATTTTATTTAACAGAGCTGTGTATAACTCTGAACTGTGCTTTTCTGTGTGTGCATTGTAGACCCAGACCCAATATTTTTCTGTACTCACGTCTTATTAATGTAGAGATTATATAAAGAAAGTAGGGATGTGCACCTGAAATTTTTCGGGTTTTGTGTTTTGGTTTTGGGTTCGGTTCCGTGGCCGTGTTTTGGGTTCGAACTAGTGATGAGCGGGTTCGGTTCCTCGGAATCCGAATCCCCCCGAACTTCAGCCTTTTTACACGGATCCAAGGCAGCCTCGGATCTTCCCGCCTTGCTCGGCTAACCCGAGCGCGCCCGAACGTCATCATCCCGCTGTCGGATTCTCACGAGGCTCGGATTCTATCGCGAGACTCGGATTCTATATAAGGAGCCGCGCGTCGCCGCCATTTTTCACACGTGCATTGAGATTCATAGGGAGAGGACGTGGCTGGCGTCCTCTCCATTTAGATTAGAAGAGAGAGAGTGAGAGTGAGACACTTGATTTACTGGAGCTTAGGAGTACTCAGAGAGTGCAGAGTTTACTAGTGACTGACCAGTGACCACCAGTGCAGTTTTATTATATTATTATTTAATATAATCCGTTCTCTGCCTGAAAAAAAACAATACACAGTGACACAGTATTACAGTAACAGTATACCATATCTGTGCTCAGCCTCAGTGTGCTGCATCATCTATGTATATCTGACTGTGCTGAGTGCTCAGTGCTCACACAGCTTAATTGTGGGGGAGACTGGGGAGCAGTAGCAGGAGTACATATTATTTAACAGTGCACACTTTTGCTGCCAGAGTGCCACTGCCAGTGTGACTGACCAGTGACCACTGTCTGACCACCAGTATATTGTGATTGTCTGCCTGAAAAAGTTAAACACTCGTCGTGTGGTGTTTTTATTCTATAAACGCATTCTGCTGACAGTGTCCAGCAGGTCCGTCATTAATTATATAATATATACCTGTCCGGCTGCAGTAGTGATATATATATATTTTTTTATATCATTATCATCCAGTCTATATTAGCAGCAGACGCAGTACGGTAGTCCACGGCTGTAGCTACCTCTGTGTCGGCAGTCGCTCGTCCATCCATAATTGTATACCACCTACCTGTGGTGTTTTTTTTTTTTCTATCTTCTTGATACTAGTAGCTTACTTTAGGAGTCTGCAGTGCTGACAGTGTCCAGCAGGTCCGTCATTATAATATATACCTGTCCGGCTGCAGTAGTGATATATATATATTTTTTATATCATTATCATCCAGTCTATATTAGCAGCAGACGCAGTACGGTAGTCCACGGCTGTAGCTACCTCTGTGTCGGCAGTCGCTCGTCCATCCATAATTGTATACCACCTACCTGTGGTGTTTTTTTTTTTCTATCTTCTTGATACTACTAGTAGCTTACTTTAGGAGTCTGCAGTGCTGCTGACAGTGTCCAGCAGGTCCGTCATTATATAATATATACCTGTCCGGCTGCAGTAGTGATATATATATATTTTTTATATCATTATCATCCAGTCTATATTAGCAGCAGACGCAGTACGGTAGTACACGGCTGTAGCTACCTCTGTGTCGGCAGTCGCTCGTCCATCCATAATTGTATACCACCTACCTGTGGTGTTTGTTTTTTTTTCTATCTTCTTGATACTACTAATAGCTTACTTTAGGAGTCTGCAGTGCTGCTGACAGTGTCCAGCAGGTCCGTCATTATATAATATATACCTGTCCGGCTGCAGTAGTGATATATATATATTTTTTATATCATTATCATCCAGTCTATATTAGCAGCAGACGCAGTATGGTAGTCCACGGCTGTAGCTACCTCTGTGTCGGCAGTCGCTCGTCCATCCATAATTGTATACCACCTACCTGTGGTGTTTTTTTTTTCTATCTTCTTGATACTACTAGTAGCTTACTTTAGGAGTCTGCAGTGCTGCTGACAGTGTCCAGCAGGTCCGTCATTATATAATATATACCTGTCCGGCTGCAGTAGTGATATATATATATTTTTTATATCATTATCATCCAGTCTATATTAGCAGCAGACGCAGTACGGTAGTCCACGGCTGTAGCTACCTCTGTGTCGGCAGTCGCTCGTCCATCCATAATTGTATACCACCTACCTGTGGTGTTTTTTTTTTTTTTTCTATCTTCTTGATGCTACTAGTAGCTTACTTTAGGAGTCTGCAGTGCTGCTGACAGTGTCCAGCAGGTCTGTCATTATATAATATATACCTGTCCGGCTGCAGTAGTGATATGTATATATTTTTTATATCATTATCATCCAGTCTATATTAGCAGCAGACGCAGTACGGTAGTCCACGGCTGTAGCTACCTCTGTGTCGGCAGTCGCTCGTCCATCCATAATTGTATACCACCTACCTGTGGTGTTTTTTTTTTTCTATCTTCTTGATACTACTAGTAGCTTACTTTAGGAGTCTGCAGTGCTGCTGACAGTGTCCAGCAGGTCCGTCATTATATAATATATCCCTGTCCGGCTGCAGTAGTGATATATATATATATTTTTTATATCATTATCATCCAGTCTATATTAGCAGCAGACGCAGTACGGTAGTCCACGGCTGTAGCTACCTCTGTGTCGGCAGTCGCTCGTCCATCCATAAGTATACTAGTATCCATCCATCTCCATTGTTTACCTGAGGTGCCTTTTAGTTGTGCCTATTAAAATATGGAGATCAAAAATGTTGAGGTTCCAAAAATAGGGAAAGATCAAGATCGACTTCCACCTCATGCTGAAGCTGCTGCCACTAGTCATGGCCGAGACGATGAAATGCCAGCAACGTCGTCTGCCAAGGCCGATGCCCAATGTCATAGTACAGAGCATGTAAAATCCAAAACACCAAATATCAGTAAAAAAAGGACTCAAAAATCTAAAATAAAATTGTCAGAGGAGAAGCGTAAACTTGCCAATATGCCATTTACCACACGGAGTGGCAAGGAACGGCTGAGGCCCTGGCCTATGTTCATGGCTAGTGGTTCAGCTTCACATGAGGATGGAAGCACTCAGCCTCTCGCTAGAAAAATGAAAAGACTCAAGCTGGCAAAAGCACAGCAAAGAACTGTGCGTTCTTCGAAATCACAAATCCACAAGGAGAGTCCAATTGTGTCGTTTGCGATGCCTGACCTTCCCAACACTGGACGTGAAGAGCATGCGCCTTCCACCATTTGCACGCCCCCTGCAAGTGCTGGAAGGAGCACCCACAGTCCAGTTCCTGATAGTCAGATTGAAGATGTCAGTGTTGAAGTACACCAGGATGAGGAGGATATGGGTGTTGCTGGCGCTGGGGAGGAAATTGACCAGGAGGATTCTGATGGTGAGGTGGTTTGTTTAAGTCAGGCACCCGGGGAGACACCTGTTGTCCGTAGGAGGAATAGGGCCATTGACATGCCTGGTGAAAATACCAAAAAAATCAGCTCTTCGGTGTGGAAGTATTTCAACAGAAATGCGGACAACAGGTGTCAAGCCGTGTGTTGCCTTTGTCAAGCAGTAATAAGTAGGGGTAAGGACGTTAACCACCTCGGAACATCCTCCCTTATACGTCACCTGCAGCGCATTCATCATAAGTCAGTGACAAGTTCAAAAACTTTGGGCGACAGCGGAAGCAGTCCACTGACCAGTAAATCCCTTCCTCTTGTAACCAAGCTCACGCAAACCACCCCACCAACTCCCTCAGTGTCAATTTCCTCCTTCCCCAGGAATGCCAATAGTCCTGCAGGCCATGTCACTGGCAATTCTGACGAGTCCTCTCCTGCCTGGGATTCCTCCGATGCATCCTTGCGTGTAACGCCTACTGCTGCTGGCGCTGCTGTTGTTGCTGCTGGGAGTCGATGGTCATCCCAGAGGGGAAGTCGTACTCGTAAGACCACTTTTACTACTTCCACCAAGCAATTGACTGTCCAACAGTCCTTTGTGAGGAAGATGAAATATCACAGCAGTCATCCTGCTGCAAAGCGGATAACTGAGGCCTTGGCATCCTTGGCGGTGAGAAACGTGGTTCCGGTATCCATCATTACTGCAGAGGCAACTAGAGACTTGTTGGAGGTACTGTGTCCCCGGTACCAAATACCATCTAGGTTCCATTTCTCTAGGCAGGCGATACCGAAAATGTACACAGACCTCAGAAAAAGACTCACCAGTGTCCTAAAAAATGCAGTTGTACCCAATGTCCACTTAACCACGGACATGTGGACAAGTGGATCAGGGCAGGCTCAGGACTATATGACTGTGACAGCCCACTGGGTAGATGTATGGACTCCCGCCGCAAGAACAGCAGCGGCGGCACCAGTAGCAGCATCTCGCAAACGCCAACTCTTTCCTAAGCAGGCTACGCTTTGTATCACCGCTTTCCAGAATACGCACACAGCTGAAAACCTCTTACGGCAACTGAGGAAGATCATCGCAGAATGGCTTACCCCAATTGGACTCTCCTGTGGATTTGTGGCATCGGACAACGCCAGCAATATTGTGTGTGCATTAAATATGGGCAAATTCCAGCACGTCCCATGTTTTGCACATACCTTGAATTTGGTGGTGCAGAATTATTTAAAAAGCGAGAGGGGCGTGCAAGAGATGCTGTCGGTGGCCAGAAGAATTGCGGGACACTTTCGGCGTACAGGCACCACGTACAGAAGACTGGAGCACCACCAAAAACGCCTGAACCTGCCCTGCCATCATCTGAAGCAAGAAGTGGTAACGAGGTGGAATTCAACCCTCTATATGCTTCAGAGGTTGGAGGAGCAGCAAAAGGCCATTCAAGCCTATACAACTGAGCACGATATAGGAGGTGGAATGCACCTGTCTCAAGCGCAGTGGAGAATGATTTCAACGTTGTGCAAGGTTCTGCAACCTTTTGAACTTGCCACACGTGAAGTCAGTTCAGACACTGCCAGCCTGAGTCAGGTCATTCCCCTCATCAGGCTTTTGCAGAAGAAGCTGGAGACATTGAAGGAGGAGCTAAAACAGAGCGATTCCGCTAGGCATGTGGGACTTGTGGATGGAGCCCTTAATTCGCTTAACAAGGATTCACGGGTGGTCAATCTGTTGAAATCAGAGCACTACATTTTGGCCACCGTGCTCGATCCTAGATTTAAAATCTACCTTGGATCTCTCTTTCCGGCAGACACAAGTCTGCTGGGGTTCAAAGAACTGCTGGTGACAAAATTGTCAAGTCAAGCGGAACGCGACCTGTCAACATCTCCTCCTTCACATTCTCCCGCAACTGGGGGTGCGAGGAAAAGGCTCAGAATTCCGAGCCCACCCGCTGGCGGTGATGCAGGGCAGTCTGGAGCGACTGCTGATGCTGACATCTGGTCCGGACTGAAGGACCTGACAACGATTACGGACATGTCGTCTACTGTCACTGCATATGATTCTCTCCCCACTGAAAGAATGGTGGAGGATTATATGAGTGACCGCATCCAAGTAGGCACGTCAGACAGTCCGTACTTATACTGGCAGGAAAAAGAGGCAATTAGGAGGCCCTTGCACAAACTGGCTTTATTCTACCTAAGTTGCCCTCCCACAAGTGTGTACTCCGAAAGAGTGTTTAGTGCCGCCGCTCACCTTGTCAGCAATCGGCGTACGAGGTTACATCCAGAAAATGTGGAGAAGATGATGTTCATTAAAATGAATTATAATCAATTCCTCCGTGGAGACATTGACCAGCAGCAATTGCCTCCACAAAGTACACAGGGAGCTGAGATGGTGGATTCCAGTGGGGACGAATTGATAATCTGTGAGGAGGGGGATGTACACGGTGATATATCGGAGGGTGATGATGAGGTGGACATCTTGCCTCTGTAGAGCCAGTTTGTGCAAGGAGAGATTATTTGCTTCTTTTTTGGTGGGGGTCCAAACCAACCCGTCATTTCAGTCACAGTCGTGTGGCAGACCCTGTCACTGAAATGATGGGTTGGTTAAAGTGTGCATGTCCTGTTTATACAACATAAGGGTGGGTGGGAGGGCCCAAGGACAATTCCATCTTGCACCTCTTTTTTCTTTCATTTTTCTTTGCGTCATGTGCTGTTTGGGGGGTGTTTTTTGGAAGGGCCATCCTGCCTGACACTGCAGTGCCACTTCTAGATGGGCCAGGTGTTTGTGTCGGCCACTAGGGTCGCTTAGCTTACTCACACAGCTACCTCATTGCGCCTCTTTTTTTCTTTGCGTCATGTGCTGTTTGGGGAGTGTTTTTTGGAAGGGCCATCCTGCGTGACACTGCAGTGCCACTCCTAGATGGGCCAGGTGTTTGTGTCGGCCACTAGGGTCGCTTAGCTTACTCACACAGCTACCTCAATGCGCCTCTTTTTTTCTTTGCGTCATGTGCTGTTTGGGGAGTGTTTTTTGGAAGGGCCATCCTGCGTGACACTGCAGTGCCACTCCTAGATGGGCCAGGTGTTTGTGTCGGCCACTTGGGTCGCTTAGCTTAGCCATCCAGCGACCTTGGTGCAAATTTTAGGACTAAAAATAATATTGTGAGGTGTTCAGAATAGACTGAAAATGAGTGGAAATTATGGTTATTGAGGTTAATAATACTTTGAGATCAAAATGACCCCCAAATTCTATGATTTAAGCTGTTTTTTAGGGTTTTTTGAAAAAAACACCCGAATCCAAAACACACCCGAATCCGACAAAAAAAATTCGGTGAGGTTTTGCCAAAACGCGTTCGAACCCAAAACACGGCCGCGGAACCGAACCCAAAACCAAAACACAAAACCCGAAAAATTTCCGGTGCTCATCACTAGTTCGAACGCGTTTTGGCAAAGCCTCACTGAATTTTTTTTTGTCGGATTCGGGTGTGTTTTGGATTCGGGTGTTTTTTTTACAAAAAACCTTAAAAAACAGCTTAAATCATAGAATTTGGGGGTCATTTTGATCCCATAGTATTATTAGCCTCAATAACCATAATTTCCACTCATTTTCAGTCTATTCTGAACACCTCACACCTCACAATATTATTTTTAGTCCTAAAATTTGCACCGAGGTCCCTGGATGGCTAAGCTAAGCGACACAAGTGGCCGACACAAACACCTGGCCCATCTAGGAGTGGCACTGCAGTGTCAGGCAGGATGGCCCTTCCAAAAAATACTCCCCAAACAGCACATGACGCAAAGAAAAAAAGAGGCGCAATGAGGTAGCTGTGTGAGTAAGCTAAGCGACCCAAGTGGCCGACACAAACACCTGGCCCATCTAGGAGTGGCACTGCAGTGTCAGGCAGGATGGCCCTTCCAAAAAATACTCCCCAAACAGCACATGACGCAAAGAATAAAAAAAAAGAGGCGCAATGAGGTAGCTGTGTGAGTAAGATAAGCGACCCAAGTGGCCGACACAAACACCTGGCCCATCTAGGAGTGGCACTGCAGTGTCAGGCAGGATGGCCCTTCCAAAAAATACTCCCCAAACAGCACATGACGCAAAGAAGAAAAAAAGAGGCGCAATGAGGTAGCTGTGTGAGTAAGATAAGCGACCCAAGTGGCCGACACAAACACCTGGCCCATCTAGGAGTGGCACTGCAGTGTCAGGCAGGATGGCCCTTCTAAAAAATACTCCCCAAACAGCACATGACGCAAAGAAAAATGAAAGAAAAAAGAGGTGCAAGATGGAATTGTCCTTGGGCCCTCCCACCCACCCTTATGTTGTATAAACAGGACATGCACACTTTAACCAACCAATCATTTCAGCGACAGGGTCTGCCACACGACTGTGACTGAAATGACTGGTTGGTTTGGGCCCCCACCAAAAAAGAAGCAATCAATCTCTCCTTGCACAAACTGGCTCTACAGAGGCAAGATGTCCACCTCATCATCATCGTCCGATTCATCACCCCTTTCACTGTGTACATCCCCCTCCTCACAGATTATTAATTCGTCCCCACTGGAATCCACCATCTCAGATCCCCGTGTACTTTCTGGAGGCAATTGCTGCTGGTTAATGTCTCCATGGAGTAATTGATTATAATTCATTTTAATGAACATCATCTTCTCCACATTTCAGGAAGTAACCTCGTACGCCGATTGCTGACAAGGTGAGCGGCGGCACTAAACACTCTTTCGGAGTACACACTGGAGGGAGGGCAACTTAGGTAGAATAAAGCCAGTTTGTGCAAGGGCCTCCAAATTGCCTCTTTTCCCTGCCAGTATACGTACGGACTGTCTGACGTGCCTACTTGGATGCGGTCACTCATATAATCCTCCACCATTCTTTCAATGGTGAGAGAATCATATGCAGTGACAGTAGACGACATGTCAGTAATCGTTGGCAGGTCCTTCAGTCCGGACCAGATGTCAGAACCAGCAGTCGCTCCAGACTGCCCTGCATCACCGCCAGCGGGTGGGCTCGGAATTCGTAGCCTTTTCCTTGCACCCCCAGTTGCGGGAGAATGTGAAGGAGGAGATGTTGACAGGTCGCATTCCGCTTGACTTGACAATTTTCTCACCAGCAGTTCTTTAAACCCCTGCAGACTTGTGTCTGCCGGAAAGAGAGATCCAACGTAGGTTTTAAATCTAGGATCGAGCACGGTGGCCAAAATGTAGTGCTCTGATTTCAACAGATTGACCACACGTGAATCCTGGTTAAGCGAATGAAGGGTTCCATCCACAAGTCCCACATGCCTAGCGGAATCGCTCTGTTTTAGCTCCTCCTTCAATGCCTCCAGCTTCTTCTGCAAAAGCCTGATGAGGGGAATGACCTGACTGAGGCTGGCAGTGTCTGAACTGACTTCACGTGTGGCAAGTTCAAATGGTAGCAGAACCTTGCACAACGTTGAAATCATTCTCCACTGCGCTTGAGACAGGTGCATTCCACCTCCTTTGCCTATATGGTGGGCAGATATATAGGCTTGAATGGCCTTTTGCTGCTCCTCCATCCTCTGAAGCATATAGAGGGTTGAATTCCACCTCGTTACCTCCTCTTGCTTCAGATGATGGCAGGGCAGGTTCAGGTTTTTTTGGTGGTGCTCCAGTCTTCTGTACGCGGTGCCTGCACGCCGAAAGTGGCCCGCAATTCTTCTGGCCACCGACAGCATCTCTTGCACGCCCCTGTCGTTTTTTAAATAATTCTGCACCACCAAATTGAAGGTATGTGCAAAACATGGGACGTGCTGGAATTTGCCCAGATGTAATGCGCGCACAATATTGCTGGCGTTGTCCGATGTCACAAATCCCCAGGAGAGTCCAATTGGGGTAAGCCATTCTGCGATGATCTTCCTCAGTTGCTGTAAGAGGTTTTCAGCTGTGTGCGGATTCTGGAAAGCGGTGATACAAAGCGTAGCCTGCCTAGGAACGAGTTGGCGTTTGCGAGATCCTGCTACTGGTGCCGCCGCTGCTGTTCTTGCGGCGGGAGTCCATACATCTACCCAGTGGGCTGTCACAGTCATATAGTCCTGACCCTGCCCTGCTCCACTTGTCCACATGTCCGTGGTTAAGTGGACATTGGGTACAACTGCATTTTTTAGGACACTGGTGAGTCTTTTTCTGACGTCCGTGTACATTCTCGGTATCGCCTGCCTACAGAAGTGGAACCTAGATGGTATTTGGTAACGGGGGCACACTGCCTCAATAAATTGTCTAGTTACCTGTGAACTAACGGCGGATACCGGACGCACGTCTAACACCAACATAGTTGTCAAGGCCTCAGTTATCCGCTTTGCAGCAGGATGAGTGCTGTGATATTTCATCTTCCTAGCAAAGGACTGTTGGACAGTCAATTGCTTACTGGAAGTAGTACAAGTGGTCTTCCGACTTCCCCTCTGGGATGACGATCGACTCCCAGCAGCAACAACAGCAGCGCCAGCAGCAGTAGGCATTACACTCAAGGATGCATCGGAGGAATCCCAGGGAGGAGAGGACTCGTCAGACTTGCCAGTGACATGGCCTGCAGGACTATTGGCTTTCCTGGGTAAGGAGGAAATTGACACTGAGGGAGTTGGTGGTGTGGTTTGCGCGAGCTTGGTTACAAGAGGAAGGGATTTACTGGTCAGTGGACTGTTTCCGCTGTCGCCCAAAGTTTTTGAACTTGTCACTGACTTATTATGAATGCGCTGCAGGTGACGTATAAGGGAGGATGTTCCGAGGTGGTTAACGTCCTTACCCCTACTTATTACAGCTTGACAAAGGCAACACACGGCTTGACACCTGTTGTCCGCATTTCTGTTGAAATACTTCCACACTGAAGAGCTGATTTTTTTGGTATTTTCACCAGGCATGTCAATGGCCATATTCCTCCCACGGACAACAGGTGTCTCCCCGGGTGCCTGACTTAAACAAACCACCTCACCATCAGAATCCTCCTTGTCAATTTCCTCCCCAGCCCAAGCAACACCCATATCCTCATCCTGGTGTACTTCAACACTGACATCTTCAATTTCACTATCAGGAACTGGACTGCGGGTGCTCCTTTCAACACTTGCAGGGGGCGTGCAAATGGTGGAAGGCGCAAGCTCTTCCCGTCCAGTGTTGGGAAGGTCAGGCATCGCAACCGACACAATTGGACTCTCCTTTGGGATTTGGGATTTCGAAGAACGCACAGTTCTTTGCTGTGCTTTTGCCGCAAGTCTTTTCTTTTTTCTAGCGAGAGGATGAGTGCTTCCATCCTCATGTGAAGCTGAACCACTAGCCATGAACATAGGCCAGGGCCTCAGCCGTTCCTTGCCACTCCGTATCGTAAATAGCATATTGGCAAGTTTACGCTTCTCCTCAGACGCTTTTAATTTTGATTTTTGGGTCATTTTTTTACTGATCTTTTGTGTTTTGGACTTTACATGCTCTGTACTATGACATTGGGCATCGGCCTTGGCAGACGATGTTGATGGCATTTCATCGTCTCGGCCATGACTAGTGGCAGCAGCTTCAGCACGAGGTGGAAGTGGATCTTGATCTTTCCCTATTTTTTTAACCTCCACATTTTTGTTCTCCATATTTTGCGCACAACTAAAAGCCACCACAGGTATACAATGTAGATGGATGGATAGTATAGTATTACTTATACTTATGGACGACGAGTGATGACACAGAGGTCGGTACAGCTGTGGCCTACCGTACTGCTGCTTAGTGCTTATATATATATATGATATACTGTATAACGGACCTGGTGGACAGTGTCAGCAGACTGCTAAACTAGTATGAAGAAAGAAAAAAAAAATCACCACAGGTATACAATGTAGATGGATGGATAGTATAGTATTACTTATACTTATGGACGACGAGTGACGACACAGAGGTAGGTACAGCCGTGGCCTACCGTACTGCTGCTTAGTGCTTATATATATATGATATTTATACTGTATAACGGACCTGGTGGACACTGTCAGCAGACTGCTAAACAAACTAGTATGACTATGAAGAAAGAAAAAAAAAAACACCACAGGTATACAATGTAGATGGATGGATAGTATAGTATTACTTATACTTATGGACGACGAGTGCACTGACGACACAGAGGTAGGTACAGCCGTGGCCTACCGTACTGCTGCTTAGTGCTTAATTATATATATAGTATACTGTATAACGGACCTGGTGGACACTGTCAGCAGACTGCTAAACAAACTAGCATGAAGAAAGAAAAAAAAAACACCACAGTGTTTTTCAGGCAGACAAACGTATACTGGACTGGTGGTCACTGTCAGCAAAACTGTGCACTGTACTCCTGCTATAACTGCTCCCCAGTCCCCACAATTAGGCAGTGTGAGCAGTGCACTTAGCACAGATATATCATGCAGCAGTGCAGCACACTGAGTGAGCACAGATATGGTGGAGCGTTTTTTTTCAGGCAGAGAAACAACGGATTAAACTCAAAACCCTGCACTGTACTCCCTAACAGCTGCTCCCCGTCCCCAATCCTCCCCACAATTAAAACTAAGTCACTCAGTTTTTTATTTTTTCTAATACAACGGAGAGGACGCCAGCCACGTCCTCTCCCTATCAATCTCAATGCACGTGTGAAAAATGGCGGCGACGCGCGGCTCCTTATATAGAATCCGAGTCTTGCGAGAATCCGACAGCGGGATGATGACGTTCGGGCGCGCTCGGGTTAACCAAGAAAGGCGGGAGGATCCGAGTCGCTCAGACCCGTGTAAAAAAAAAGGTGAAGTTCGGGCGGGTTCGGATTCCGAGGAACCGAACCCGCTCATCACTAAAAGAAAGTAGTTCTTAAACTACAAGCATTGTTTGACTTTACGATAGACACTTCACATATGCGCAATGGTGGTTTTCAAAAGTGACACCTTGTTGACAAACACCAGTATTGCACCTGACAGACACCCGATTCATTACATTGTGACTGAATACACGACACTGCGACAAGGCACACGTAACGTGACTAGTTTTGCACACTACATACCACATGGGGAACAGATGAGCACGGCTACACGTGTACTTTCAGCATGAAATAAGGAAACAGCACAAGTGAACAGAAAATAACAAATGCCTAGCCCCATTCAGGGCACTTACTTCTTTGCCCCTGAGGTGGGTATTCATTAGGTTTCGGAAGCTGACGTCTTGTCAGAAAAACAGCAGCTTCCGACAGAAATAGGTTGGAAAGGGTTCCGACCTATTCATTAGTGGTAGCTTTTTTCCGACAAGTCAGGAATTCCGGTAAAACAAATGGATCGGCAGAATAGCTGCGGATCCACGTGCTTTTGTCAGAAACAAGGCCAAAGTTGGATTGAGGTGAGCGGAGCAGCAGCCTATGGGGAGCGGTGCGGCAGCTAGGGGGAGCGGTGCGGCGGCTATGGGGATGAGAGGTACTTTGACAGCCATCCCACAGCCAGGTACCTCTCTCCCTGCAGCGTGGCCTTGGGCTTTTGTCGGAAAAAAGGCCAACGTGCTTTTGTTGGACACAATGCCGAAGTTGGATTGAGGAGAGCGGAGCGGCAGCCTATGTAGAGAGGTGCGGTGGCTAGGGGGAGCGGCGCGGCGGCTATCGGGATGAGAGGTACTTTAACAGCCGTCCCCCGGCCAGGTACCTCTCTCCATGCAGCGTGGCACTGGGCGTGTTTTGCGGCTTCAGCAGCTTCCTGTGTTCTCACACACAGGGAGCTGCTGACAGCCGCACAGACTCCAGCCAAATCCGACAGTCGGATTTGGCCACTCTTTGAATAGGGGTTGTCGGATACATTCCGACAACTGCATGTTGGAATGGATGCGACTCTTACTGAATATACCCCTGACTATCCTTGGGCAGCTAGCCTGCAAACATACAGTTCAAAGTCTCTTAGTTTTTTCAGAGTTAGTTAGCCTGGCCTCTGGCTTCTCCCACAAAGTCTCAATCCTGTCTCTGACAGGTAGAATCCTGGTCTCCTGGGGTGCCTGACTTTGGCTGCCAGCTGCTCACATGGTCTGAGGAAGCCGCCGAGGTAACAGGCGGAGAAACGCGTAACAAGAGATCACCGGAGTGCTGCTGTGCACATCACCAGCACACAGTACTGACGTCAGCAAAGAGAACGGGACCACGAAGCACACACGGACAAAAATCCTCCTCCATTGTTGTAAAACGCTGGCAGGTCCAGTAGGAGACAAATAGAGGAACAGCACCAGTGCCGTGGGACCCAGGTAACCTCAATATAGAGACTGTGTGATCAAGGGATCCTTATTTCTATAAAGGATATTGCATTCAGCTGGATCCGTACTGCTACATTGTGTTATATGTGGATGAAGCCATATAAAAGTATCAATATCTTCATGAAAAAATGAAACAATGTTTCTTTTGGCCAGCAACAAGTAACTATCTGAACTACCCTATGAGACTACGCTATTAAGCAAGGGCATTGTGCAATACTATTATAGCCTGCACAGGAAATTTATATATGTTTCAGGTGAATCAGATAAAATATCTCTGATCTGGTATTCCATCTCAGTAATACATTTTATCATTGGTGTTATTATTATTGTTTTTCTTTTTTATTTCTTTTTCTCTTTTTTTTTTTTTTTTTTTATGGCATTAATTAAAGGTCATTTTATCATCTACACCGCTAATGAGTATTAATTATATGAGTGAAGAAGGTTGGGTTTTTTTTTAGCAATACTAGCAGCGCTCCCATTTTGTTTGTTTTCTAGCTGCTCACATGTACAGCTTCACAATCTGGCCTGCTTCCTTGCAGGTAACTCAGTCCCAGAGCTTGATGGTCTCCCTTGTCTCCTCCAGGATTAGACATAGGCCTCCTGACCTTCAGCAGCTCCCTCGCATACTGACTGGCTTCCACACTGACTCTCCTCTCTGCAGCATCTTCCACACTGACCCTCCACTGTAGCCCTTAGGTGTGGTCCCACCTGCCTTTTATTCACTCACTCTCAACACGTCTCAGTAATTCCATTTACCCTCATGGCTTGTTGCATGACATGTCAGGCACCGACTATTAGGAGCCGGCGATCGCTCCATTAGTTACTAAAGGAATTAATGGAGCGATCGTTGGCTGCGAATAGCTGCAGCCTAGCACCCCATGTAATCATGCCGTGATGTAGCATGCTGCATCGAAGTAAGATGAGCATGGCTACGTCTGTATGTAAATATATATATACTAGGTTATTCATCGCGCCCTACGGGCGCTATTCACACAGTCGGAAGGGGTTACGCCCCCTTAGCCCTTACACACCCCACGGGGTGCTGGAGGGGGTGTGGGGGGGTGCCACGGATGGGGCCCGGTGGTACTGTGAGTGGGGGAGGGGTGAGTAATGCTTATCCTGCTTCTCCACCTGTCAGCAGCTAAGCTGCTGTCCTCCATTTGGCAGTGGCTCTCCAGGAGACTCGCACAGCAGCCAGTAACTATTGTTAGCGCCGGTGTCCCAACGCGTCGCATTACAGGGAAGATGCACTCAATAAACTCCAAATCCCAGCAGCCCTAAGGGGTGGAATGCTTCGGCGCTAAGGGCTGCTGGGAGCTGTAGTTTATTTAGTGTGTCTACTTCCCTGTAATGTGGCGCGTTGGGACACTGGTGCTAACAATAGAGACTGGCTGGCAGAACTGAGTGACTGGCTGAATCAATGTAAAAGGTGAGAGTGCTGTGCAGTGTCAGTGACACTGCACACAGGACCGGTGCTAGCCGCTCAGCAAAGGGATACAGTGCAGGGAGGCACCAGGAAGGAGAGACATTCTCCCTGCTCTGCATCCCTGTGCTGAGCTTCTGCAGCTATCCCTGCTGCTGCCGGCTGCTGTCACACATGCAGCGGCGCCGGAAGCACAAAACCTTTTCTCACCCTCGGCGCCGGCAGCACATAGCCTCCTCTCCCCCTCGGCGCCGTCAGAACAAAACCTCCTCTCCCCCCTCCCCTGTGTGACATACAGTGGCCGGGAGGGAGCCAAAGTGGGTGGAGCTAGATGGGAGTAAGGGGCGGAGCTACACAGGACCATGCTGCAGCAGGAGGATGAGCTGCTACAGCTTCGGCCAGCCAGACTTCATTAGATAAGTGTCTGGAAAGAGAGTGAGTGTGTGTGTGTGTGTGTGTGTGTGTGTGTGTTTGTGTGTGTGTGTATATATACAGTGCCTGTGTATACTGTATATATGTGTGACTGTGTATGTGTGTAATGTATGTACAGTATGTATGTGTGTGTGTTTGTATATATATGTGTCTGTTGTGTGTGTGTGTGTGTGTGTGTGTGTGTGTGTGTGTGTGTGTGTGTGTGTGTGTGTTTGACTGCTGCATAATGTGTGTAAGCAACACTGGTACAGGGGGCGTTACGTGTGTAAGCGGCACTGGTACAGAGGGCGTTATGTGTGTAAGTGGTACTGGCAGAGGGGGCACGATGTGTGTAAGCGTCACTGGTACAGGGGGCGTTACGAGTGTAAGCGTCACCGGTACAGGAGGTGTTACGTGTGTAAGCGCCACTGGTACAGGGGGGGGGGGGGGGCGTGACATGTGTAAGCGTCACTGGTTCAGGGGGCATTACAAGTGTAGGTGTCTCTACTACAGGGGTCAGTATGTGCGCTGTGCGTTTGTAAAGTATGCAAGGGTGCAAATTTATAGTTTGCAGGGGGGCGCCGAACACTGTAGCACCGGCCTTGACTGCACACCCACTGCACTGCACAGCACTGTCACCTTTTACATTGATTCAGCATCCAGACATAACCCTCCGTGATATCACCCACTCTATCCGACATTAGCCATCACCTTAGTGTCCACTGGAGAACTGTGTAGGCATTTTGAAGACTCTGTGAACTCTGCTTTGCTGTAACTGACCTGTGAATCCTGCATCTGCTTTTGTGCATGTGGTTGAAAATAAATGTATCTTGGATTTCACTCCGGTCTGTGTGATTCCTTTCACATTAGGTATACAGTATGTATGTAAAAAACAATAAATTAATTGCAGTATATCATCCCCCTCAGCCTTATATTTGGTTGTCCCCTTACCTCTGTCTCCCGGTAACAGCTGTCATGTACAATAACCCCCCCCCCCCCCCCCCGCCGGCCCCACCCCAGGACAAGCACAGGCGTTACAAGCTCTACTGAAGAAGGCAGAACTACAGGTAACAAAGATGCTCTGACATTCCGGAGTCCATAGCGCTCCAGTTTTTACACAATACCAGCAGATCCTTCTCCTGTTCCGCAGTCTCCGCTGCTAGTGATCCCGGGATGACCGGGTTGCAAGAGCCAGAGGTGTAGCTAGGCGCCATGGTGCCCGGAGCAAGGATATGTTTTAACGCCCCCTCCCCTGTACTGATTTGGGGGCTTGGCTAACATGTGGTGGCATGTCCCATTTGCAAAGAAACAATATTTAAATTGGTGACAGAGCCAGTTCTAGACCTTGTAGAGCTCATTGCGAAAATTTCCTTTGGGTGTCCCCATGTACAAAATATGGACAGTGCGCGCCGAAGGCAAGCAACTAAAATATCGGGCGTGGCCACATAATAGTACCAATTCACATAATACACTGCACACTAGTGTCCGCTATTCACATTACATCACACAGTAGAGCTGCTTATACATGTTATGCCACACAGTAGTACCTCTTATACATGTTACACCACACATTAGTACCTCTTATACATGTTATGCCACACAGTAGTACCTCTTATACATGTTACACCACACAGTAGAGCTCCTTATACACGTTACACCACAGAAGAGCCACTATGGAAGTAGCTGTATTCAATTATTTCCTTTTTTAAATTAAAATAAATTATAAACACTGTGTATGCCCCTCGACTGACCTGACCTCAAAACCCCCCAATCCCTTAATGAAAAAAATTCCGCAGATGTGACATCCCACAGACTTGATAATCCCCCCAATATTTTAATGAAAATAATGCCAAAGAATTGCCTGAGGGGTAGAAATAGCTGCTCTGCAACAGCTTGAGGGGCAGAGAGAGCTCCAGCATGTGCCAGCTGTCAGTATCTCTTGCTGTTGCCTCTGCCTGCGCTGTTCCCTACCTAGTCTCAGAGACCGAGCCAGTATGCGCCTCCTCTGCTCCTCCTCCTCCTGCTCTGTGGTGCACCCTCTAACTTTTCCGGCACCTGGAGCTTGCGCTCCACCGGAGCCAGCCTCGCTACACCCCTGGCAAGAGCAGCACTAGTACCAGACAGAAAGTACCTCCCTTCCTCTCCGCCTCCTGCCTGAGATGTGGACCGGGCGGCGTTTATGGTCAGCGCAAGCTGGGCGGATTTCCTGGCCTGAGAGCAGGCTGCTGTGAGAGGGCAGAGGGAGAAAAACACTTGGCTACTCGGACACCCACTGCGGATACCCGAAGCGGAGGGGAGTGTGGGCGGGGCAAAGAGGTGCTGTAAGGGAGGGGGGTGTGCAAGATCACCACCAAGAGACAGAAGAGACTGGACTGCGGATGTTTAACAGAGCCAGATGCAGAGTGTGGAAGAAGTAGGCGGACACTGCTGGCCTACAGATCTCCCTACAGATGTGTCCTGCTACAGTGTTTCTGCGTATAGCAGCTTACTACAGCAGGAATGTGATGCATACACACTGCGTACGCTAGTGGGCTCCAATTCACCTAAATTGGGTGGCGGGCGCATGCGGCTCCCATTAAAGTGAGTGCATAGCATAGCAAACATTGCCGGGTGATCATATCATACAATCCATTAAGAATTTAGCAATCTGGTGGACCATTATGCAATAGGTAGCATCTACAGTATCCTTGTGTATCAATGCCTATTTCCCTATAGATTGTAAGCTTGCGAGCAGGGCCTTCCAAGTTCCTACCTCTATGTCTGTTTTTTCCCAGTTTTGTTCTCTTACTGTTGTTCTAATTGTAAAGCGCAACGGAATATGCTGCGCTATCTAAGAAACTGCTAATAAATAAATAATAAACACATATGCCGGGGTATGCATGCCAGGATGCCTACTAATCTTGGCAACTACTAAAGGGACACATCTGTACTTATAGTTCAGTTGGAAGGAAAGTTCCCACTACACTAGAACACGTTTGATTTCCCCAGCTAGTTGAAGCAACCGTTTTTGGGTGTTTTTCTTCACATACTACACAGATTATCATTCCAACCAAATAACTAGTTGGCTGGTTGGAACGATATCGCCTAATGTATGGACAGCTTAAGATAACACCAGCAATAACTATGACATAGAAGTGTAGATAAAACGAGTTTTATGGTAAGAACTTACCTTTGTTAAAACTCTTTCTGCGAGGTACACTGGGCTCCACAAGCAACGGACAATGGGGTGTATAGTAGAATCTTGATCCGAGGCACCAACAGGCTCAAAGCTTTGACTGTTCCCAGAATGCATAGCGCCGCCTCCTATATCACCTCACCTCCCTGCACAGGATCTCAGTTTTTAGTTAACCAGTCCAATACAGTAGCAGGAAAAGGAAACACCGCATTCTCGGGACAGGAGACGTGTCAGCGGCTAATGCCATTCCAAACCAAAGAAGCTAAGTGCGTCAGGGTGGGCGCCTTGTGGAGCCCAGTGTACCTTGCAGAAAGAGTTTTAACAAAGGTAAGTTCTTACAATAAAACTCTTTTTCTGTTACGCGGTACACTGGGCTCCACAAGGAATGGACAATCGGGATGTCCTAAAGCAGTTCCTTATGGGAGGGGACGTACTGTAGCGGGCACAAGAACCCGGCGTCCAAAGGAAGCATCCGGGGAAGCGGCAGTATCGAAGGCATAGAACCTTATGAACGTGTTTACAGAGGACCACGTAGCCACCTTGCACAATTGTTCAAGGGTCGCACCTCGTTGGGCCGCCCAAGAAGGTCCAACAGACCGAGTAGAATGGGCCTTAATGTGATCAGGAGCAGAGAGACCAGCCTTCACATAAGCATGTGCAATCACCATTGTAATCCATCTGGCCAAAGTTTGCTTGTGAGCAGGCCAGCCACGTTTGTGAAACCCAAACACAACAAAAAGAGAATCCGATTTCCTAATAGGAGCAGTTCTCTTCACAAAGATACGGAGAGCCCGTACCACATCCAAAGACCGCTCTTTGGGAGACAGATCAGGAGAATCAAGTGCCGGAACTACAATCTCCTGATTAAGGTGGAACGAAGAAACCACCTTAGGTAGATAGCCGGGACGAGTCGTAAGAACCGCCCGGTCACGGTGAAATATTAGATATGGGGAACTACAGCACAAGGCACCCAAATCCGACACTCTTCTAGGTGAAGCAATAGACAGCATAAACACCACCTTAAGGGAAAGCCACTTAAGGTCAGCTGAACCAAGAGGTTCAAACGGAGACTCTTGTAACGCCTCCAAAACCACTGACAAGTCCCAAGGAGCCACAGGCGGGACATAGGGAGGTTGTATACGCAACACGACCTGAGTAATGGTATGCACATCAGGTAAGGTAGCAATTTTTCTCTGAAACCACACCGACAAGGCAGATATTTGAACCTTGAGGGAGGCCAGACGCAGGCCTAAGTCCAGGCTCTGCTGAAGAAAAGCCAACAACTTGGCTATACTAAATTTGGAAGCGTCATAATCGTTAGATGCGCACTAAACAAAGTAAGAATGCCAGACCCTATAGTAAATACAAGCCGAAGCCGGTTTCCGGGCCCGCAACATAGTTTGAATGACCGCCTCAGAAAACCCTTTAGCCCTTATGACGGAAGCTTCAAGAGCCACGCCGTCAAAGACAGCCGGGCTAGGTCCTGGTAGACACAGGGGCCCTGAACGAGGAGGTCTGGGCGTTGCGGAAGTAGAATTGGACGCTCTGACGATAGGCCTTGCAGGTCTGAGAACCAGTGCCGTCTGGGCCACACTGGAGCTATGAGAAGCAGAATTCCTTTTGCTTGCTTGAACTTCCGAATTACCCTGGGCACGGTACCTCCACGGTACCGCCAGCGCATCCACAAATGCTGCTTAAGGATCCCTTGTCCTTGCTCCGAAGACCGGAACCTTGTGATTGTGTCGAGACGCCATCAGATCCACATCTGGAAGGCCCCACCTTTCCACTAGGAGTTGAAACACTTCTGGATGGAGGCCCCACTCGCCGATATGCACGTCCTGACGACTGAGAAAGTCCGCTTCCCAATTCAGGACTCCCGGAATGAATATTGCCGATATGGACGGTAGATGGCGTTCTGCCCACTGTAGAATCTGTGAGACTTCCTTCACTGCTAGGCGGCTTCGAGTGCCGCCTTGATGATTTATGTAAGCCACTGTGGTGGCGTTGTCCGACTGTACTTGAACAGGATGGTTCTGAATTAAATGCTGGGCTATGTTCAAGGCATTGAAGACCACCCGCAACTCCAGAATATTGATCGAGAGGAGGGACTCCTCCTTGGTCCACCGGCCCTGAAGGGAGTGTTGCTCCAGCACCATGCCCCAACCTCTTAGACTGGCATCTGTCGTCAACGGGACCCAGTCGGATATCCAGAACTGACAGCCCCTGCACAATTGTTGGTCCTGGAGCCACCAGAGCAGCGACAGACGGACCTCCGGAGTCAATGAGATAATTTGAGACCTGATCCGGTGAGGCAGGCCGTCCCATTTGGCTGGAATCAGCCTCTGGAGAGGGCGAGAATGAAATTGAACGTACTCCACCATGTCAAATGCTGACACCATGAAGCCCAGCACCTGCATCGCCGAATGTATCGACACTTGCGGACAAGATAGGAAGCAACGAATCCTGTCCTGAAGTTTCAGGACTTTCTCCTGAGACAGGAACAACCGCTGGTTGTGAGTGTCCAATAGTGCTCCCAGATGCACCATGCTCTGAGCAGGGATCAGGGATGACTTCTTCTAGTTGATGAGCCACCCGTGGGCTTGCAGAAACCGGACTGTCACATCTAGATGACACAGGAGAAGTTCTGGGGAATTTGCCAGGATTAACAAGTCGTCCAAATACGGCAGTATCCTGACCCCTTGACGGCGGAGTACCACCTTCATCACCGCCATGACTTTTGTAAAGACTCGTGGAGCCATTGTTAAACCAAAAGGTAACGCCCGAAACTGGTAATGGCAGTTGCCAATCGCAAATCTCAGGTATTGATGATGAGACACTGCTATAGGAACATGCAGGTAAGCATCCTGTATATCCAGGGAGACCATGAAGTCCCCAGGTTCCAAGGCCAGAACTATAGAGCAAAGGGTTTCCATCCGGAACTTGGAAACCTTCACAAACCTGTTCAATGCCATGAGACCCACTTACCACCTCCCAAAGCACGGCTACGCGATCCCGGAGAGCCCCGTCGTGTGTGCCTGACAAGAAGAAAACCGGAGCCTCCAGCTGTAGTTACCCGGCAACCAGGGCTCGAGAGTGTACAGCGCCACTGGGGAGAGCCGGAGCTGCAGCCGTGAATGTCCACTGACATGTAACACTGCTGCTGCCCTTGAAGTCTTCACTTTTTTCCCTCAGAAAAAACGCTCTTCTTAGGGCTGCCTGGAGCAGCCCCTCTGTTAAGTGCCTGCTACTGCAGCACCAACTACAAAACTGAGATCCTGTGCAGGGAGGCGGGGTGATATAGGAGGCGGCGCTAAGCATTCTGGGTACAGTCAAAGCTTTGAGCCTGTTGGTGCCTCGGATCAAGATCCTACTCTACACCCCATTGTCCATGCCTTGTGGAGCCCACAGCAGAAATAATAAGAATTTACTTACCGATAATTCTATTTCTCGTAGTCCGTAGTGGATGCTGGGGACTCCGTCAGGACCATGGGGATTAGCGGCTCCGCAGGAGACAGGGCACAAAAGTAAAAGCTTTAGGACTAGGTGGTGTGCACTGGCTCCTCCCCCTATGACCCTCCTCCAAGCCTCAGTTAGGATACTGTGCCCGGACGAGCGTACACAATAAGGAAAGATTTTGAATCCCGGGTAAGACTCATACCAGCCACACCAATCACACTGTACAACTTGTGATCTGAACCCAGTTAACAGCATGATAACAGAGGAGCCTCTGAAAAGATGGCTCACAACAATAATAACCCGATTTTTGTAACAATAACTATGTACAAGTATTGCAGACAATCCGCACTTGGGATGGGCGCCCAGCATCCACTACGGACTACGAGAAATAGAATTATCGGTAAGTAAATTCTTATTTTCTCTGACGTCCTAAGTGGATGCTGGGGACTCCGTCAGGACCATGGGGATTATACCAAAGCTCCCAAACGGGCGGGAGAGTGCGGATGACTCTGCAGCACCGAATGAGAGAACTCCAGGTCCTCCTCAGCCAGGGTATCAAATTTGTAGAATTTAGCAAACGTGTTTGCCCCTGACCAAGTAGCAGCTCGGCAAAGTTGTAAAGCCGAGACCCCTCGGGCAGCCGCCCAAGATGAGCCCACCTTCCTTGTGGAATGGGCATTTACAGATTTTGGCTGTGGCAGGCCTGCCACAGAATGTGCAAGCTGAATTGTACTACAAATCCAACGAGCAATCGTCTGCTTAGAAGCAGGAGCACCCAGCTTGTTGGGTGCATACAGGATAAACAGCGAGTCAGTTTTCCTGACTCCAGCCGTCCTGGAAATATATATTTTCAGGGCCCTGACAACGTCTAGCAACTTGGAGTCCTCCAAGTCCCTAGTAGCCGCAGGCACCACAATAGGTTGGTTCAGGTGAAACGCTGACACCACCTTAGGGAGAAACTGGGGACGAGTCCGCAGTTCTGCCCTGTCCGAATGGAAAATCAGATATGGGCTTTTGTGAGACAAAGCCGCCAATTCTGACACTCGCCTGGCCGAGGCCAGGGCCAACAGCATGGTCACTTTCCATGTGAGATATTTCAAATCCACAGATTTGAGCGGTTCAAACCAATGTGATTTGAGGAATCCCAGAACTACGTTGAGATCCCACGGTGCCACTGGAGGCACAAAAGGGGGTTGTATATGCAGTACTCCCTTGACGAATGTCTGGACTTCAGGAACTGAAGCCAATTCTTTCTGGAAGAAAATCGACAGGGCCGAAATTTGAACCTTAATGGACCCCAATTTGAGGCCCATAGACACTCCTGTTTGCAGGAAATGCAGGAATCGACCGAGTTGAAATTCCTCCGTGGGGGCCTTCCTGGCCTCACACCACGCAACATATTTTCGCCAAATGCGGTGATAATGTTGTGCGGTCACCTCCTTCCTGGCTTTGACCAGGGTAGGTATGACCTCTTCCGGAATGCCTTTTTCCCTTAGGATCCGGCGTTCAACCGCCATGCCGTCAAACGCAGCCGCGGTAAGTCTTGGAACAGACAGGGTCCTTGCTGAAGCAAGTCCCTTCTTAACGGCAGAGGCCATGGGTCCTCTGTGAGCATCTCTTGAAGTTCCGGGTACCAAGTCCTCCTTGGCCAATCCGGAGCCACGAGTATAGTTCTTACTCCTCTCCGTCTTATAATTCTCAGTACCTTGGGTATGAGAGGAAGAGGAGGGAACACATACATTGACTGGTACACCCACGGTGTTACCAGAGCGTCCACAGCTATTGCCTGAGGGTCCCTTGACCTGGCGCAATACCTGTCCAGTTTTTGTTGAGGCGGGACGCCATCATGTCCACCTTTGGTTTTTCCCAACGGTTCACAATCATGTGGAAGACTTCCGTGTGAAGTCCCCACTCTCCCGGGTGGAGGTCGTGCCTGCTGAGGAAGTCTGCTTCCCAGTTGTCCACTCCCGGAATGAACACTGCTGACAGTGCTATCACATGATTTTCCGCCCAGCGAAGAATCCTTGCAGCTTCTGCCATTGCCCTCCTGCTTCTTGTGCCGCCCTGTCTGTTTACGTGGGCGACTGCTGTGATGTTGTCCGACTGGATCAGCACCGGCTGACCTTGAAGCAGAGGTCTTGCTAGGCATAGAGCATTGTAAATTGCCCTTAGCTCCAGTATATTTATGTGGAGAGAAGTCTCTAGACTTGACCACGTTCCCTGGAAATTTCTTCCCTGTGTGACTGCTCCCCAGCCTCTCAGGCTGGCATCCGTGGTCACCAGGATCCAATCCTGAATGCCGAATCTGCGGCCCTCTAGTAGATGAGCACTCTGCAGCCACCACAGAAGAGACACCCTTGTCCTCGGAGACAGGGTTATCCGCTGATGCATCTGAAGATGCGATCCGGACCATTTGTCCAGCAGATCCCACTGAAAAGTTCTTGCGTGAAATCTGCCGAATGGAATCGCTTCGTAAGAAGCCACTATTTTTCCCAGGACCCTTGTGCAATGATGCACTGACACTTTTCCTGGTTTTAGGAGGTTCCTGACTAGCTCGGATAACTCCCTGGCTTTCTCCTCCGGGAGAAACACCTTTTTCTGGACTGTGTCCAGAATCATCCCTAGGAACAGCAGACGTGTCGTCGGGATCAGCTGCGATTTTGGAATATTTAGAATCCACCCGTGCTGTTGTAGCAGTACCCGAGATAGTGCTACTCCGACCTCCAACTGTTCCCTGGACTTTGCCCTTATCAGGAGATCGTCCAAGTAAGGGATAATTAAGACGCCTTTTCTTCGAAGAAGAATCATCATTTCGGCCATTACCTTGGTAAAGACCCGGGGTGCCGTGGACAATCCAAACGGCAGCGTCTGAAACTGATAATGACAGTTCTGTACTACGAACCTGAGGTACCCTTGGTGAGAAGGGCAAATTGGGACATGAAGGTAAGCATCCTTGATGTCCAGGGACACCATATAGTCCCCTTCTTCCAGGTTCGCTATCACTGCTCTGAGTGACTCCATCTTGAATTTGAACCTTTGTATGTAAGTGTTCAAAGATTTCAGATTTAGAATAGGTCTCACCGAGCCGTCTGGCTTCGGTACCACAAATAGTGTGGAATAATACCCCTTTCCCTGTTGTAGGAGGGGTACTTTGATTATCACCTGCTGGGAATACAGCTTGTGAATTGCTTCCAATACTGCCTCCCTGTCGGAGGGAGACGTTGGTAAAGCAGACTTCAGGAACCTGCGAGGGGGAGACGTCTCGAATTCCAATCTGTACCCCTGGGATACTACCTGTAGGATCCAGGGGTCCACTTGCGAGTGAGCCCACTGCGCGCTGAAACTCTTGAGACGACCCCCCACCGCACCTGAGTCCGCTTGTAAGGCCTCAGCGTCATGCTGAGGACTTGGCAGAAGCGGTGGAGGGCTTCTGTTCCTGGGAAGAGGCTGTCTGCTGCAGTCTTTTTCCCTTTCCTCTACCCCGGGGCAGATATGACTGGCCTTTTGCCCGCTTGCCCTTATGGGGACGAAAGGACTGAGGCTGAAAAGACGGTGTCTTTTTCTGCTGAGAGGTGAGTTGGGGTAAAAAGGTGGATTTTCCAGCTGTTGCCGTGGCCACCTGGTCCGAAAGACCGACCCCAAATAACTCCTCCCCTTTATACGGCAATACTTCCATATGCCGTTTGGAATCCGCATCACCTGACCACTGTCGTGTCCATAAACATCTTCTGGCAGAAATGGACATCGCACTTACTCTTGATGCCAGGGTGCAAATATCCCTCTGTGCATCACGCATATATAGAAACGCATCTTTTAAACGCTCTATAGTCAATAAAATACTGTCCCTGTCCAGGGTATCAATATTTTCAGGCAGGGACTCCGACCACGCCACCCCAGAGCTGCACATCCAGGCTGAGGCAATTGCTGGTCGCAGTATAACACCAGTATGTGTGTATATACTTTTTAGGACATTTTCCAGCTTCCTATCAACTGGCTCCTTGAGGGCGGCCGTATCAGGAGACGGTAACGCCACTTGTTTTGATAAGCGTGTGAGTGCCTTATCCACCCAAGGGGGTGTTTCCCAACGCGCCCTAACTTCTGGCGGGAAAGGGTATATAATGCCAATAATTTCTTAGATATCAGCAATTTTTTATCGGGGGAGACCCACGCATCATCACACACTTCATTTAATTCTTCTGATTCAGGAAAAACTACGGGTAGTTTTTTCACACCCCACATAATACCCTTTTTTGTGGTACTTGTAGTATCAGAAATATGCAAAGCCTCCTTCATTGCCGTGATCATGTAACGTGTGGCCCTACTGGAAAATACGTTTGTTTCTTCACCGTCGACACTGGAGTCAGTGTCCGTGTCTGTGTCTGTGTCGACCGACTGAGACGCCTGGACAGGCACTAACTGACTTGCCGGCTGTCTCATGTCGTCAACAGTTTTTTGTAAAGTGCTGACACTATCACGTAATTCCTTAAATAAGACCATCCAGTCAGGTGTCGACTCCCTAGGGGGTGACATCACTAATACAGGCAATTGCTCCGCCTCCACACCATTTTCCTCCTCATACATGTCGACACACGCGTACCGACACACAGCACACACACAGGGAATGCTCTGATAGAGGACAGGACCCCACTAGCCCTTTGGGGAGACAGAGGGAGAGTTTGCCAGCACACACCAGAGCGCTATATATGTATAGGGACAACCTTATAAATAAGTGTTTCTCCCTTATAGCTGCTATATATGTTTTTATATGCCAAATTAGTGCCCCCCCCCCTCTCTTTTTTACCCTGTTTCTGTAGTGCAGGACTGCAGGGGAGAGTCAGGGAGACGTCCTTCCAGCGGAGCTGTGAGGGAAAATGGCGCTTGTGTGCTGAGGAGATAGGCTCCGCCCCCTTCACGGCGGCCTTTTTCCCGCTTTTTATGAGGTAAAATGGCAGGGGTTAAATACATCCATATAGCCCAGGAGCTATATGTGATGTATTTTTTACCATAAATAGTGTTTTCATTGCGTCTCAGGGCGCCCCCCCCCCAGCGCCCTGCACCCTCAGTGACCGGAGTGTGAAGTGTGCTGAGAGCAATGGCGCACAGCTGCAGTGCTGTGCGCTACCTTTCTTGAAGACAAGATGCCTTCTGCCGCCGATTTCTGGACCTCTTCACTCTTCTGGCTCTGTAAGGGGGCCGGCGGCGCGGCTCCGGGACCCATCCATGGCTGGGCCTGTGATCGTCCCTCTGGAGCTAATGTCCAGTAGCCAAGAAGCCCAATCCACTCTGCACGCAGGTGAGTTCGCTTCTTCTCCCCTTAGTCCCTCGATGCAGTGAGCCTGTTGCCAGCAGGACTCACTGAAAATAAAAAAACCTAAGTCTATACTTTTATTCTAAGCAGCTCAGGAGAGCTACCTAGATTGCACCCTTCTCGGCCGGGCACAAAAACCTAACTGAGGCTTGGAGGAGGGTCATAGGGGGAGGAGCCAGTGCACACCAGCTAGTCCTAAAGCTTTTACTTTTGTGCCCTGTCTCCTGCGGAGCCGCTAATCCCCATGGTCCTGACGGAGTCCCCAGCATCCACTTAGGACGTCAGAGAAATCAATATAGGAAACGATTGATAACAAGTGATGTGCAGTAATATAATTATGATCAAATAAATAAAGTAGAAGATAGGGATCTCTACATAACAGCACCAATGTAAGGAATGAAGAGGCTCATTCAGGTGCAGTTGTTGTTGCTGCTGCTATCTTTCTCATATGCAACTGTGATTATATGCTAATATGAGCAGAAACTAACCTGAGCATAGGGACGCCCACTGCTTTCACATAATTTCCGTTCAACAGCGTATATTTGCTGATACATCTGTACCATCGTCATAAATCGGGTCATGCCACTGAGTCTGAGTGCCTCTTAGGATGTCCAGGTTGCGCTGCTCTCACGTAACACAGAGGGCTCTCCAGTAGCAAGTAAGATCACAACTGCTAATTTATGCACGCCCAGAAAATGCTGTCTGTACCGCCATGACACGACTGCGTTTGGTCGGCTACTCCCCATTACCACACCCAAATGTTGTCTTCCTGTCACTCACTCTGCAACTAATTCCTCGTTGCAACCGCTATAGCAAATCAATCACTGCGCATGCGCACTGAGGCTCATATACATGCGCAGTATGTAACCATCGCATGATGTGCGTACAATAGCCGCTTTGAGACTGCACCTGAATGAGCCTCCGAAATGTAGAGCAACAGACAACAAAATACAAACAAAAGTGAAGAAATAACAGCAATAATGGAAACACACGCCACAATAATTGTAACACAATTTACTCCTTGACTTCATAAACACAATACAAATGTTATGGGCAAGATCATACAACTATAGCACCTACTACACCTCTAATGGAATCTTATCAATAATCCAACTAAATCTCTCTTTATTCCAAACATCTCTCTGTTCAGCAATGACTGCAGCAATAACACAGTCAAGAATACTCCTTCATGCAGACATGCAATGTATTAAAAAAACATAATATGAGGTCATTGTGAGCTCAATCTGTCTTGGGACTCTTAAGCGTTAGTACACGTGTTATCACTGTTCAAATTGTGGACGGCTGAAAATAGGATTATATTTACCTACCGGTAAATCCTTTTCTCTTAGTCCATAGAGGACGCTGGGGTCCATATTAGTACCATGGGGTATAGACGGGTCAACCAGGAGCCATGGGCACTTTAAGACTTTAATAGTGTGGGCTGGCTCCTTCCTCTATGCCCCTCCTACCAGACTCAGTCTAGAAACTGTGCCCGAGGAGACGGACAACTTCGAGAGAAGGACTTAACACAGATAGTGGCGAGATTCACACCAGCTCACACATACAAGGCAAACCAAGCTAATCAGCTTGAAAACTCAGCAACAGTTGAATAAGAATACTTAACCAAGTACTTAACCAAAAACAAAGTAGTACTGAACCAAGTAACCACTGCAGGATCACGAAGAGCTGGGCGTGCGCCCAGCATCCTCTACGGACTATGAGAAAAGGATTAATTAAAATCCTATTTTCTCTTACGTCCTAGAGGATGCTGGGGTCCATATTAGTACCAGGGGAAGTACCAAAGCTCCTAGAATGGGAGGGAGAGCGTGGAGGCTCCTGCAGAGCTGATTGACCAAACTTTAGGTCCTCAGAGGCCAAAGTATCGAACTTATAGAATTTAGCAAAAGTGTTCGACCCAGACCAAGTAGCCACTCGGCAAAGTTGTAAAGCCGAGACATCCCAAGCAGCCGCCCAGGAATAACCCACCTTACGAGTAGAGTGGGTCTTAACAGATTTAGGACACGACAATCCTGCCGTAGAATATGCATGCTGGATAGTGACCCTGATCCAGCGAGAGATCGTCTGCTTAGAAGCAGGACACCCAATTTTCTTGGGATCATACAGGAAAAACAGAGAGTCCGATTTTCTGTGACGAGCAGTCCTCTTCACATAGATTTTCAGAGCCCTCACAACATCCAAGGACTTTGACGTAATTGAGGAGTCAGTAGCAACTGGCACCACAATAGCTTGGTTGATATGAAAAGCAGACATAACCTTTGGAAGGAACTGCTGACGTGTCCGGAGCTCAGCTCTATCTTCATGGAAGATCAAGTAGGGGCTTTCACAAGACAAAGCCCCCAACTCTGACACACGTCTAGCAGAAGCTAAGGCCGACAAAGTGACTTCCATGTGAGAAACTTGACCTCAACCTCCTGTAAAGGCTCGCACCAATCCAATTGGAGGAACTGTAACATCATGTTAAGATCCCAGGGTGCCATAGGCGGCACAAAGGAAGGCTGGAAGTACAGAAACCCTTTCAAGAAAGTCTGAACCTCAGGAAGGGAAGCCAGTTGTTTCTGGAAGAAAATGGATAAGGCCGAAATCTGGACCTTTGTGGATCCTAAACTCAGGCCCATATCCACACCTGCTTGCAGGAAGAGGAGAAACCGTCGCAGTTGAAACTTCTTGGAATCACACCAAGATACATACTTTTTCCAAATGCGATGGTAATGTTTAGACGTTACTCCTTTCCTAGCCTGTATCAGGATGGAGGCCCCATTCTCCTGGATGGAGATCGTGTCTGCTGAGGAAGTCCGCTTCCCAGTTGTACACTCCCAGAATGAAGATTACTGACAGCGCAAACGCGTGCCTTTCTGCCCAGAGGATGATTCTTTTTACCTCCGACATTGCAGCTCTGCTCTTGGTTCCGCCCTATCGGTTTATGTAGGCAACCGTAGTTACATTGTCCGACTGCACCTGAATGGCCCGATCTTGTAGAAGATGTGCCGCTTGAAGAAGACCGTTGTACACGGCCCTTAGTTCCAGAATGTTGATTGGAAGAATGGATTCCAGACTTGACAACCTTCCTTGGAAGGTTTCCCCTTTGGTGACTGTGCCCAAACCTCTGAGACTTGCATGGGACTAACCACGGGAAGGATCCAGTTCTGAATCCGGCCCTCTAGAAGGTGAGGCAATTGTAGCCACCACAGGAGTGAAATCCTGGCTTTTGGTGACAGACGTATTCTCTGGTGCATGTGCAGATGAGATCCCGACCACTTGTCCAGGAGATCCAGTTGGAAGGACCGTGCATGAAATCTTCCGGACTGAAGAGCCTCATAGGAGGCAACCATCTTCCCCAGAAGGCGAATGCACTGATGAACCGATACGCGAGTAGGCTTCAAGACATCACGGACCATAGTTTGAATCACCAATGCCTTTTCCACCGGTAGATATACCCTCTGCACTTCCGTGTCGAGGTTCATCCCCAGGAGAGACAATCTCCTTGTCGTCTCCAAATGTGATTTTGGAAGATTCAGTATCCAACCATGTTCCCTGAACAGTCGAGTTGTGAGAGCAATGGACTGCAACAACCTTTCCCTGGAAGATGCCTTTATCAGCAAATCATCCAGATAAGGAATTACGTTCACCCCCTGCTGAGAATCATCATCTCTGCCATTACCTTGGTGAACTCCCTGGGTGCTGTGGAGAGGCCGAACGGCAGTGCCTGGAACTGATAGTGACAGTCCAACAGCGCAAATCTGAGATAAGCCTGGTGTGGCGGCCAAATCGGAATGTGAAGGTATGCATCCTTCTCCAGCCCAGAGATCACCGCTCTCAGAGACTCCATTTTGAACTTGAATTCCCTCAGATAAGGGTTTAGCGACTTCAGGTTCAAAATGGGCCTGACCGAACCATCGGTTTCGGTACCACAAACAGTGGAACTGGAACAATTACACATGACCTTTCCAATTTGTGAATGGCTTCCTGAAGGATAGCCCTGTCTGTCAGCAAAGCTGGCAGGCCTGATTTGAAGAACCTGTGGGATGGGAGCTCTTGAAACTCCAGTTTGTACCCCTGGAACACAATATCCTGTACCCAGGGATCCAGACCGGACGACACCCAGACGTGACTGAAACATCTGAGCCTCACTCCCACCTGCCTGTTCTCAAGGCAGGGAGGTCCACCGTCATGCTGAGGATTTTGAGGACACAGAGGAAGGGTTCTGGTCTTGGGAACCTGCAGGTGCCGTTTTTTCGGATTTTGCTCACCCACCTCTGAAGAAAGTGGTAGAAGTCTTGGACATTTTGGCTTTTGCAGTCCGAAAGGACTGCACAGAGGACGCATAAAAAGGTTTCTTCGTTGTCTGAGAGTCTGAGGGAAGAAAGGTTGACTTACCAGCTGTAGACGTGGAGATCCACGCATCCAACGCTTCCCCAAATAGAGCCTGGCCTGTGTAGGGTAGGTTCTCCACACTTCTCCTGGATTCCGCGTCTGCAGACCATTGGCGTAGCCAGAGTCCCCTGCGTGCTGATACAGCCATGGACAATGTCCTTGCAGTCAGATTACCCAGGACCTTCATGGCCTCCACCATGAAACCCGCAGAATCCTGTATGTTACATAAAAACAATTCAATGTCACTTCTAGCTATAGAATCTAAGTCCTCTAGTAATGTGCCTGACCACTTTACTATGGCTTTAGAAATCCATGCACAGGCAATAGTGAGCCTTAACGCCACTCCTGAAGCAGTGAATATGGATTTGAGTGTAGTTTTAATTTTGCGGTCAGTCGATTCTTTCAAAGCGGTAGACCCAGGGACAGGTAAAACCACCTTTTTAGACAGTCTAGATACAGAGGCGTCTACTATAGGGGGTTTTTCCTACTTTTCCTATTATCCGCAGGAAAAGGAAAAGCCACAAGAACACTCTTTGGGATCTTGAATTTTTTCTCTGGATTTTCCCAGGATTTTTCAAATAATGGGTTGAATTCCTTAGAAGCAGGGGAGGTTAGGTAAGCTTTCTTACTGTCTGTAAAGTAAGCCTCCTCTACCTGTTCAGGTGGCTTGTCAGTAATGTGTAACACATCCCTGATAGGCTCAATCATGAGTTGTACCCCTCCAGCAAGGGAAGCCTCACCCCTCCCCCCCCATATCCACATCACCGTCTGCCGTGTCAGATTCGGTGTCCGTGTCGACTTGCATAATATGAGCAAGTGCACGCTTCTTTGGGAAAACACCATGGGATTTTGAGATAGTGGGGACAGAACCAGACAAATACCTCCACAGATTGTTTTAAAATCTGTGATTCAGTCTCATAATGTGCAATCCTAGTAGAAATTTGGGATATCATTCCCTTAATAGAAGCCACCTACTGGGCCTCGGATTCGGAAGGTTGAGACAGAATATTACATTCCTGTGTACATGGAATGGATTCCTCTGGAGAAGATACATATTCTGCCGCACAAGGCACAGAGTCTCTGGATATGGTTATGTGAGAATTATGCATACACACACAAACAGGAAAATGTCAGACACAGTTTCCCCCCCAAGTATACCTTCAGAGAAACAGAGCTTGGAGCCAGCACACACAGCGCCCCAGTAGAAAGGTATAAAATAACTGCCTGGCGCTGACTGTGTACCCTTAATAGAACTACACAGTGATAGACAGCCTCCCCCCCCCCCTTCTACCTGCCCCTGGTACCGCATAAGATAACTGGAGTCGTGGAGGGGCAACGCTCCCTGTCAGCGTCTCAGTGCGTGGATCTGCAGGCAGGAAAATAACGCTGAACGCTGCTGGGTCCGCTCTGAGGAGAAGTCTGCACCCTGAACATGGCGCGTCTTCCTGCACATTTCAAATCTTTATAATGGAATGAGGACACGTGAAGCCCCTGCTAGCCTGCGTGACTAGGTTAAAGGGTATCGTCGCTGGCCCAGGGCGCTCCTCACAGCGCCGCACCTGTACCGCTGAGCCTTCTGGAGCGCAGTGTTAGTACTGCACTCTAAATCCCTGTTGCCGCCATTTACACCGGCTCCCCGCTTGTCGGGTCACTGGTACAACACTCACCACTGTGGTCTCCTTGCTCTGTTAGGGGGTGGCGGCATGCTGCGGGAGTGAGCGGTCGCCTCGGGAGCTAACGATCATCACCTTTAGGAATTCAATGTCCTGTCAGCGGAGATAGTGGCCATTAACCTCAGAGGGTTGGACACTACTCCCCCTTAATTCCCACGAAGCAGGGAGGTTGTTGCCAGCAGCCTCCCTATGCCTAATTTGTCTTAAAAATAAAATAAAACCAAAAAAGCTCTAGGAGCTCCCCTAGCTGTGACCGGCTCCTCCGGGCACATTTTCTAAAATGAGTCTGGTAGGAGGGGCAGAGAGGGAGGAGCCAGCCCACACTATTAAAGTCTTAAAGTGTCCATGGCTTCTGGTGGACCGGTCTATACCCCATGGTACTAATATGGACCCCAGCATCCTCTAGGACGTAAGAGAAAACAAAGATCTCGGGGGGGAAAAAAAGTATCTTGACAATCTTAGATGCATTTGGTCTATCAATTATCTATCTGCACTGTGAAATGTCTCTGAAAATTTGGGCAATGAAATGTCTATTAATGTATAACACTTGTCACAGCACTCACTGATTTTTTTCAAAATTAGATACTGTAGAAAACTTACATGTAGGAATCCCTCAATTACCATTCATTCACCCAGGACCGGATTAATGTTCACTGAGAAACACCAGAACAAAAAATCAGCACATTTTTTTTTTTGTTTCACATACATTGTGATCGTATTTATTGGTGCCTGCCATTAACACACCAGTTACACCCAATAAAAAGGAGATTTTTGGTAGACTTACCATTGTTAAATCTCTTTCTGCGAGGTACACTTGGTTCCACAGGGAATACATCGGGGTGTAGAGATGGATCTTGATCCAGACACCAACAGGTTAAAGCTTTAGCTGTCCCAGGATGCATTGGGGCCTCCTCTATAACCCTGCCTCCAGGCACTGTGAGCTCAGTTTCGTTAACCAGTCCAATGCAGGAGCAGGTAAAAGAGAAGGCAGATGTTAGTCACATAGAACCACATTCTCATGACAGGAGAAGGGACCATTGGCTAATGCCATACAAACCCAGAGAAACTAGGTGCGTCAGGGCGGGCGCCCTGTGGAACCCAGTGTACCTCACAGAAAGAGATTTAACAATGGTAAGTCTACCATAAATCTCCTTTTCTGCAGCTGGGTACACAGGGAATACATCAGGGATGTACAAAAGCAGTTCCTCAAGGAAGGGAACGCGCCTTAGCGGGTATGAGAACCCGGCGTCCAAAGGAAGCATCCTGGGAGGCGGTAGTATCAAAAGAATATAACCTAATGAACGTGTTCACTGAAGACCACGTAGCCACCTTGCAAAATTGTTCTACGGATGCGTCACGGCGGGCCGCCCCCCGAGAGGGTCCAACAGACTGAGTAGAATGGCCTTTATTAGCAGCAGGAGCTGGAGGTCTAGACTGTGAGTAAGCTTGTGCCATCGCCATTCTAATCCATCTGACCAAGTTTTGCTTATTTGCAGGCCAGCCACGTTTGTGAAAACCAAAAAATACAAAAAGGGAATCTGACCTCCTGATAGAGGCAGTCCTAGTCTCCACGCAGATACGGAGAGCCTGTACCACATCCAAACACCGCACTTTGGAGGACAAACCAGAAGAGATGAAGGCCGGAACCACAATCTATGGGTTAAAGTGAAAAGATGACACCACCTTAGATAAATAACCAGTGCGAGTTCTAAGGTGAAATATCAGGAAGGGTGGACAACAGGACAAAGCGCCTATGTCTGACACCCTCCTAGCAGAGGCAATAGCCAGTAGAAACAGTACCTTGACCGTGAGCCATTTAAGGTCCACTGACTCAAGAGGTTCAAATGGAGACTCTTGCAGGGCATTCAGTACAACATACAGATCCCCTGGAGCCACAAAAGGGACATAGGGAGGTTGAATCCGTAAAACACCCTGAGTGAAAGTCAGGAATAGATGCAATTTTCCTCTGAAACCACACCAACAAGGCAGATATATGAACCTTGAGGGAGGCCAGACGAAGGCCTAAGTCAAGGCCTTGTTGCAGAAAAAACAGAAGTCTGGAAGCTCTGAATTTGTGTGCATCGTAATTCTTAGCAGCACACCAGGTAAAGTAAGAATTCCAGACCCTGTAATATATCCGTGGAGATGCCAGTATTCTGGCCTTTAGCATAGCTTGGATAACCGCCTCGGAGAATCCTTTGGCCCTCAGGAGTGATGCTTTAAGAGCCACGCCATCAAAGCCAGTCTGGCCAGGTCCAGGAAGAAACAAGGGCCCTGAACGAGGAGGTCTGTGAGTTGAAGAAGTAGAAGAGGATGCTCCATTGATAAACCCCGCAAGTCTGATAACCAATGCCATCTGGGCAACGCTGGAGCAAGTAGAAGTAGTATTTCTCCTTCTTGATTGAACTTCCGTAGTAACCTGGGCAGGAGTGACACCCAAGGGAACACGTAGCGCAGCCAAAATTTACATGGAATTGCCGGTGCATCCACGGACACTGCTTGAGGATCCCTGAAGAACGGAACTTTGTGATTGTGTCGAGACGCCATCAGGTCTACATCTGGTAGGCTCCATTTGTCCACTAGGAGTTGAAAGACTTCATGATGAAGACTCCACTTCCCGGCATGCACATCCTGCCGACTGAGGAAATCCGCTTCCCAGTTGAGGACTCCCAAAATGAACACTGCCAATACTGCTGGCAGATGGCGTTACGCCCACCGAAGGATTTTCGACACTTCCATCATTGGCAAGCAGCTTCGAGTGCCTCATTGATGGTTTACGTATGCCACCATTGCGGAATTGACTGACCGTACTTGAACAGGCCTGTTCTTTAACTGAGGCAGGGCGAGAGACAAAGCATTGAACACTGCCCGCAATTCCAGAATGTTTATTGGGAGAAGTGATTCCTCCTTAGTCCACCGACCCTGGAAAATTAGATTTATGGTAAGAACTTACCTTTGTTAAATCTCTTTCTGTGAAGTACACTGGGCTCCACAGGGAATAACATCGGAGTGTAGAGTAGGATCTTGATCCGAGGCACCAACAGGCTCAAAGCTTTGACCTTCTTCCCAAGATGCATAGCGCCGCCTCCTCTATAACACAGGAGCTCAGTCTTTGTTAACCAGTCCAATGCAGTAGCAGGTAAAAGAGACGACAATCGTTAGTAGCCACATACAACACACACTCACGACAGGAGATTGTGTCAGCGGCTAATGCCATACCAACCCAAAGAAGCTAAGTGCGTCAGGGTGGGGGCCCAGTGTACCTCGCAGAAAGAGATTTAACAAAGGTAAGTTCTTACCACAAATCTAATTTTCTGCTGCGGGGTACACTGGCCCTCCACAGAGAATAACATCGTGGATGTCCTAAAGCAGTTCCTTATGGTAGGGGACGCACTGTAGCGGGCACAAGAACCCGGCGTCCAAAGAAAGCATCCTGGGAGGCAGAAGTATCGAAGGCATAGAACCTTATGAACGTGTTCACTAAGGACCACGTAGCCGCCTTGCCCAATTGTTCAAGGGTCGCATCACAGCGGGCCGCCCAAGAAGGTTTAACGGACCGAGTAGAATGGGCCTTAACCACTTAACTGACAATTTATTTCACCGAAAACTGCTCCGAAATTTATTTTAAAAAAAAAAGGAAAGAAATATATATTTTTTAATTATTTTTTATTTTATTTTTTTTTAAGTATTTTTTTCTTTCTCCAAACATCGATCGGAACATTGCGGCTTTCATTTTGAAAGCCAAGACAGTCTGCAGGTATTCAGAGGGGGACTGGGGGTGGCTTGGGAGGGTTCATTTACACTCCCCAGCGGATTACATTGTCTGCAGCCGCTGGTGGGGGGTCCTGCTATGCTGACCGATTAGCAATGATCGGCAGCACGGCAATCAGTGGGGGGGGAGTGAAGGAAGGCTGAGGGACCTTCCGGTCCCTCTGACAGCAGCAGCAGAGGAAAGTTTATCTTCCCTGCCGCTGCTAACACTCTCTATCTGACTGGTCGCATCCTGTGCGATCAGGACAGATAGAGCACTTGCAGGTGTGGTCGCATTTGATTCCTGCATCGGGCCACGTTCTGCTTGTTAGCAGGCCAGCCATGTTTGTGAAAACCAAAAAGTACGAAGAGAGAGTCAGACTTCCGAATGGAAGCAGTTCTCTTCACATAGATACGGAGAGCCCGTACTACATCCAAAGACCGCTCTTTGAAAGACAACTCAGGAGAATTAAAGGCAGGAACCACAATCTCCTGGTTAAGGTGGAATGAAGACACCACCTTAGGTAGATAACCAGGGCGCGTTCTAAGAACTGCCTGATCACTGTGAAAAAATTAGATAGGGGGACCTACAGGATAATGCACCCAAGTCTGAAACACATCTAGCAGAAGCAATCGCTAGCAGAAACAAGACCTTAAGGGAAAGCCACTTAAGGTCCGTAGATGCAAGAGGGTCAAAAGGAGACTCTTGCAAGGACTCCAAAACCACCAACAAATCCCAAGGGCCTACACGTGGGACATAAAGAGGCTGAATGCGCAACACACCCTGAGTGAAGGTATGAACATCAGGCAGCGTTGCAATTTTTCTCTGAAATCATACCGACAAGGCAGAAATATGAACCTTGAGGGAGGCCAGACAAAGGCCTAGGTCCAAGCCTTGCTGTAGGAAGGCCAAAAGTTTGGTCGTACTAAACTTGTAAGCGTCATGATTGGTATTTGCGCACCAAGCAAAGTAAGAATTCCAGACCCTATGGTAAATCCAAGCAGAAGCTGGCTTACGGGCCTTCAACATGGTTTAAATGACCGCCCCAGAAAAACCTTAGGCCCTCAGTACGGAAGTTTCAAGACCCACGCCGTCAAAGCCAGTCGGGCCAAATCCTGGTAGACACAAGGGCCCTGAGCAAGGAGGTCTGGCCATTGTGGAAGTAGAAGGGGACGCTCTATCTAGAGGCCATGTAGATCTGAGAACCAATGCCGTCTGGGCCACGCGGGAGCAAATAAGATTTTAAACCTACCGGTAAATCTTTTTCTCGTAGTCCGTAGAGGATGCTGGGGACTCCGTAAGGACCATGGGGATAGACGGGCTCCGCAGGAGACATGGGCACTTTAAGAAAGACTTTGGATCTGGGTGTGCACTGGCTCCTCCCTCTATGCCCCTCCTCCAGACCTCAGTTAGAGAAACTGTGCCCAGAGGAGACAGACAGTACGAGGAAAGGATTTTAGTTAATCCAAGGGCAAGATTCATACCAGCCACACCAATCACACCGTATAACTTGTGATACACTATCTAGTTAACAGTATAAAAAACAACATAGCATCGGTCCAAACCCGATGAAACTATAACATAACCCTTATGTAAGCAAAAAACTATATACAAGTCTAGCAGAAGTAGTCCGCACTTGGGACGGGCGCCCAGCGTCCTCTACAGACTATGAGAAAAAGATTTACCGGTAGGTTTAAAATCTTATTTTCTCTAACATCCTAGAGGATGCTGGGGACTCCGTAAAAACCATGGAGATTATACCAAAGCTCCCAAACGGGTGGGAGAGTGCGGATGACTCTGCAGCACCGATTGAGCAAACAGGAGGTCCTCCTCAGCCAGGGTATCAAACTTATAGAACTTTGCAAAGGTGTTTGACCCCGACCAATTAGCAGCTCGGCACAGCTGTAATGCCGAGACCCCTCGGGCAGCCGACCAAGAAGAGCCCACCTTCCTAGTGGAATGGGCCTTAACCGATTTTGGTAACGGCAATCCTGCCGTAGAATGCGCCTGCTGAATCGTGTTACAGATCCAGCGAGCAATAGTCTGCTTTGAAGCAGGAGCGCCAACCTTGTTGGCTGCATACAGGACAAACAGTGCTTCTATCTTCCTGACTCTAGCCGTTCTGGCCACGTAAATTTTCAAAGCCCTGACCACATCAAGGGACTCGGAATCCTCCAAGTCACGCGTAGCCACAGGCACGACAATAGGTTGGTTCATATGAAAGGATGAGACCACTTTAGGTAGGAATTGAGGACGAGTCCGCAATTCCGCCCTATCTATAGGGAAATCCAGATAGGGGCTTTTATGTGATAAAGCCGCTAATTCCGAAACTCGCCTAGCCGAAGCTAAGGCTAACAACATGACCACCTTCCAAGTGAGATATTTTAACTCCACCGTTTTGAGTGGTTCATACCAATGTGACTTAAGGAAACTTAACACCACGTTAAGGTCCTGCAGTTTGCAGGAAGTGAAGGAAGCGGCCCAGATGGAATTCCTCCGTAGGAGCATTCCTGGCCTCACACCAAGAAACATATTTTCACCATATTCGGTGATAATGTTTCGATGTCACGTCCTTCCTAGCCTTTATTAGCGTAGGAATGACCTCATCCGGAATACCTTTTTCCGCTAGGATCCGGCGTTCAACCGCCATGCCGTCAAACGCAGCCGCGGTAAGTCGTGGAACAGACAGGGCCCCTGCTGCAACAGGTCCTGTCTTAGAGGAAGAGGCCACGGATCTTCTATGAGCATCTCCTGCAGATTCGAATACCAGGTCCTTCGTGGACAATCTGGAGCAATGAGGATGGTTCTCACACCTCTTTGTCTTATTATTCTCAACACCTTGGGTATGAGAGGAAGAGGAGGAAACACATAGACCGACCGGAACACCCACGGTGTCACCAGGGCGTCCACAGCTACCGCCTGAGGATCTCTTGACCTGGCGCAATACCTTTTTAGCTTTTTGTTGAGACTTGCAATCTGCGTGAAGACTTTCTGATGAAGTCCCCACTCTCCCGGATGCAGATCGTGTTTGCTGAGGAAGTCTGCTTCCCAGTTATCCACTCCCGGAATGAACACTGCTGATAGTGCGCTTACATGATTTTCCGCCCAGCGAAGAATCCTGGTTGCTTCCGCCATTGCCACTCTGCTCCTTGTACCGCTTTGGCAGTTGACATGAGCTACTGCGGTGACATTGTCTGACTGGATCAGAACTGGTTTGTCGCGAAGTAATGCCTCCGCTTGATGTAGGGCGTTGTATATGGCCCTCAACTCCAGGACGTTGATGTGGAGACAAGTCTCTAGACTTGACCAAAGACCTTGGAAATTTCTTCCCTGTGTGACTGCTCCCCAACCTCGGAGGCTTGCGTCCGTGGTCACCAGGATCCAGTCCTGAATGCCGAACCTGCATCCCTCTAGGAGGTGAGCACTCTGCAGCCACCACAGGAGAGATACCCTGGCTCTGGGGGACAAGGTGATCCGCTAATGAATTTGTAGATGTGACCCGGACCACTTGTCCAGTAGGTCCCATTGGAAGGTCCTCTCATGGAACCTGCCGAAGGGAATGGCTTCGTATGATGCCACCATCTTCCCCAGGACTCGAGTGCAGTGATGCACTGACACCTGTTTTGGCTTCAACAGGTTCCTGACCAGAGTCATGAGTTCCTGAGCTTTTTCCGTCGGAAGAAAAACCCTTTTCTGGTCTGTGTCCAGAATCATGCCCAAGAAGGTCAGACGAGTCATAAGAACCAGCTGCGACTTCGGGATTTTGAGAATCCAGCCGTGTTGCTGTAACACCTTCAATGAAACTGACACGCTGTTCAGTAATATCTCTCGAGATCTCGCTTTTATGAGGAGATCGTCCAAGTATGGGATAATTGTGACACCTTGCTTGCGCAGGAGCACCATCATTTCCGCCATTACCTTGGTAAAAATCCTCAGGGCCATGGAAAGCCCAAACGGCAACGTCTGAAATTGGTAATGACAATCCTGTACCGCAAATCTCAGGTACGCCTGATGAGGTGGATATATTGGAACATGAAGGTATGCATCCTTTATGTCTATGGATACCATAAAATACCCCCCTTCCAGGCTGGCGATGACCGCTCTGAGTGATTCCATCTTGAACTTGAACCTTTTCAAGTATAGGTTCAGGGATTTTAAATTTAAAATGGGTCTGACCGAACCGTCCGGTATCGGGACCACAAAAAGGGTTAAGTAATATCCCCTCCCTTGTTGTAGTAGGGGAACCTTGACCACCACCTGTTGAAGATACAATTTTTGAATCACATTTAACACTAACTGAAGGAGAAGCTGGCAGGGCCGATTTGAAAAACCGACGAGGGGGCACCTCCTCGAATTCCAGCTTGTATCCCTGAGAAACAATTCTATTGCCCAGGGATCCACCTGTGAGTGAACCCAGATGTGGCTGAAAAGTCGAAGACATGCACCCACTGGAGCGGACTCCCTCCCCAGGGTCATGCGGTGGATTTTGCAGAGGCCGGGGAGGACTTCTGTTCCTGGGAACTAGCTGTGTTGTGCAGCTTTTTTCCTCTGCCCTTACCTCTGGCAAGAAAGGACGATCCACGTACTCTTTTGCTTTTATTTGAACGAAAGGACTGCATTTGATAATGAGGCGCTTTCTTAGGCTGTGAGGGAACATAAGGCAAAAAATTAGATTTACCTGCCGTAGCTGTGGAGACGAGGTCCGAGAGGCCTTCTCCAAATAATTCCTCACCTTTGTAAGGTAAAAACTCCATACGCTACTTCGAATCAGCATCGCCCGTCCACTGTCGGGTCCATAAGACTCGCCTAGCAGAAACAGACATAGCGTTTATTCTGGAACTCAGTAAACAAATGTCTTTTTGAGCATCCCTCATATATAACACAGCATCTTTTATATGGCCTAGGGTCATTAAAATGGTATCCTTATCTAGGGTCTCAATTTCCGCTGATAAGGAATCTGTCCATGCTGCCACAGCACTACAAACCCAGGCCGAGGAAATTGCCGGTCTGAGTATTGTACCAGAATGTGTGTAAATGGACTTCATGGTAACCTCCTGCTTGCGGTCAGCAGGATCCTTGAGGGTAGCCGTATCTTGGGATGGCGGCGCTATCTTTTTTTATAAGCGTGTCAATGCTTTGTCTACCCTAGGAGAGGATTCCCACCGTATTCTGTCCTTTCGCAGGAAAGGATACGCCATAAGAATCCTTTTGGGAACCTGCAGTCTTTTGTCTGGGGTTTCCCAAGCTTTTTCGCATAATCCGTTCAGCTCATGTGAGGATGGAAAGGTGACCTCAGGCTTTTTCCCTTTATACATGTGTACCCACGTGTCAGGGACAGGGGGTTCCTCTGTGATATGCAAAACCTTTTTTATTGCAATAATCATATATCGAATACATTTAGCCACTTTTGGCTGTAATTTTGCATCATCGTAGTCGACACTGGAGTCTGAATCCGTGTCGGTATCTATGTCAACTATTTGGGATAGTGTGCGCTTCTGAGACCCCGAAGGTCCCGGCGACATTGGGACAGACATGGTTTGACTTCCTGACTGTTCCCTAGCCTCAGCTTTGTCAAATCTTTTGTGCAATAAATTTACATTAGCACTTAAGACATTCCACATATCCATCCAGTCAGGTGTCGGCACTGCCGACGGAGACCTTACATTCATACACTCCCCCTACTCCTTAGGTGAGCCTTCAACCTCATACATGTCGACACATGCGTATCGACACACCCCACACACACAGGGAAGCTCTTTTCTGAAGACAGGTTCCCCACCAGGCCCTTTGGAGAGACAGAGAGAGAGTATGCCACCACACACCTCAGCGCTATATGACCCAGGAAAAAACACAGAATGTTTACCCAGTAGTGCTGTTATAAATGTATATGCGCCAATTATGTGCCCCCCCCCTCTTGAAAAACCCACTGTCACCGTCAGTAAGCAGGGGAGAGTCCGGGGAGCTTCCTCTCAGCGCTGTGCTGCGGAGAAAATGGCGCTGGTGAGTGCTGAGGGAGAAGCCCCGCACCCTCGGCGGCGGGCTTCTGTCCTGCTCAAAATTCTTAAAAATATGGCGGGGGCTCTTTATATACATGTACAGTGCCCAGCTGTACATGTATATATGTACTTTTGCCATTAGAGAGGTTTATATTGCTGCCCAGGGCGCCCCCCCTGCGCCCTGCACCCTTACAGTGACCGATGTATGTGAGGTGAATGGGAGCAATGGCGCACAGCTTCACCGCTGTGCGTTACCTCTATGAAGATCAAGATGTCTTCTGCCACCTCTGAAGTCTTCTTATCTTCTCATACTCACCCGGCTTCTATCTTCTGGCTCTGCGAGGTGGACGGCGGCGCGGCTCTGGGACGGACGGTGAGGGTGAGACCTGCGTACCAATCCCTCTGGAGCTAATGGTGTCCAGTAGCCTAAGAAACAGAGCCTTGAAACTCAGAGAAGTAGGTCTGTTTCTCTCTCCTCAGTCCCTCGATGCAGGGAGTCTGTTGCCAGCAGGCTCCCTGAAAATAAAAAAACTAACTAAAATACTTCTTGACAGGAAACTAAGGAGAGCTCACTGAAAGCACCCAGTCTCCACTGGGCACAGTATCAAACTGAGGTCTGGAGGAGGGGCATAGAGGGAGGAGCCAGAGCACACCCAGATCCAAAGTCTTTCTTAAAGTGCCCATGTGTCCTGTGGAGCCCGTCTATCCCCATGGTCCTTTTGGAGTCCCCAGCATCCTCTAGGACGTTACAGAAATTAGAAGTAGTATGTCTCCTTGTTTGCACTTCCTTATCACTCTGGGCAGTAAAGACACTGGAGGGAACACATATGGCAGCCAAAAGTTCCATGGGATTGCCAGTGCGTCCACGAACGCTGCTTGAGGATCCCTTGTTCTTGTTCCGAAGACCGGAACCTTGTGATTGTGTCGAAACGCAATCAGACCCACATCTGGAAGGCAAAAGAGAAAATTACCAAGGTAATAAGTTCGGCGCTTATGAGGTGTGGTGCTTCTCGTTAGGCAGCTGTAAAAGGAGGGGTAGTTAGCCCCTGAGGATAACAGAAAAAGGTGCAATATACAGCGCTTGGAAAACTGGATATGGAAAAGAACAATTAAATTTTATTTAATAAGTTATGTTGCAACACATTAATTAAAAGTTCATAGATGTACATCAATTAAAAAATATACTGATATATAGGCTTATTGGGCAAGCACAGCACAGCAAAATGGTTTGGTATATTACCATATGAGAAGTTGAGAGATCAATTGGTGTATATACTCCTTGGAACTTGTGCCACAGTCCTGGGGGCAATTTGCAATGCAGGCAGATGTGAGTCCACAAATTTCTTTTAGAAACCGACCTTTTGCTTTGTTCCGAGCGGCAGCTCAGTCCTATTTGTAGCTTGGTCTTCTTTCGTTAGAGTGGATATCTGTCAATTCCCCATTTGAGCAGGTAAATGGACTTCTAGGCTTGTTCCAGGTGTTTGGCAATTGGAGTCTGTATGCCCAACTTCTCCAGACCAACGCGTTTCACTGTAACAACACCTTGAGAAAGCTGTTGTTACAGTGAAACGCGTTGGTCTGGAGAAGTTGGGCATACAGACTCCAATTGCCAAACACCTGGAACAAGCCTAGAAGTCCATTTACCTGCTCAAATGGGGAATTGACAGATATCCACTCTAACGAAAGAAGACCAAGCTACAAATAGGACTGAGCTGCCGCTCGGAACAAAGCAAAAGGTCGGTTTCTAAAAGAAATTTGTGGACTCACATCTGCCTGCATTGCAAATTGCCCCCAGGACTGTGGCACAAGTTCCAAGGAGTATATACACCAATTGATCTCTCAACTTCTCATATGGTAATATACCAAACCATTTTGCTGTGCTGTGCTTGCCCAATAAGCCTATATATCAGTATATTTTTTAATTGATGTACATCTATGAACTTTTAATTAATGTGTTGCAACATAACTTATTAAATAAAATTTAATTGTTCTTTTCCATATCCAGTTTTCCACATCTGGAAGGCCCCACTTGTCCACGAGGAGTTGAAATACTTCTGGATGGAGGCTCCACTCTCCGGCGTGTACGTTCTGACGACTGAGGAAGTCCGCTTCCCAGTTGAGGACTCCCAGAATGAACAGTGCCTATATGGCTGGCAGATGGCTTTGAGTGCTGCCTTGATGATTTATGTACGCAACCGTGGTGGCATTGTCCAACTGTACTTGAACAGGCCTGTTCTGTATCAGGCCTGTTCTGTAAGATCCAGAAGGGATAACCCCTGTTCAATCGTTGGTCCTCCAGCTCAGTGACAGACGAACCTCCAGAGACAAGGAGATCATGTGAGACCTGATCCGGTGAGGCAGGCCATCCCACTTGGCAAGAATCAGCTGCTGCAGAGGGCAGGAATGAAATTGAGCGTACTCTACCATGTCGAAAGCTGACACCATGAGGCCTAGTACTTGCATCGCCTAGTGAATCGACACTTGCGGACGAGACAGAAAGCATTGAATTCTATCCTGAAGGTTCAGGACCCTCTCCTGAGACAAGAACAACTGCTGGTTGTGAGTGTCCAAAAATGCCCCCAGATGCACCATGCTCTGACCAGGGACCAGGGACGATTTCTTCCAGTTGATGTGCCAGCCGTGGGCTTGCAGAAACTGGACCGTCAGATCCAGATAACGGAGGAGACCTTCTGGGGAATTTGCCAGGATCAGCAAGTCGTCCAGATACGGCAGGATCCTGATACCCTGACGGTGGAGCAGGGCCGTCATCACCGCCATGACCCTGGTGAAGATTCGCGGAGCCGTGGTCAGACCAAAAGGTAAGGCCCGGAATTGATAATGGAGGTTGCCAATAGAAAACCGCGGGTATTGCTGATGCGACATGGCAATAGGAATATGGAGGCAAGCATCCTGTATGTCCAGGGATACCATATAGTCCCTTGACTCCAAAGCCAAAACAATATAGTGAAGAGTTTCCATATAAAACTTGGATACCCTCACAAACTGGTTCAAAGACTTGAGGTTGAGAATGGGCTGAGAGGAACCATTAGTTTCGGGGCTAGGAACAGCGTTGAATACTACCGCCTGCCTCTCTGAGCCAGAGGCACCGGCATTGCCACTCCTGTGTCCAGGAGGGATTGTACCACCAGACGGAGAGTTTTTGCCTTTACCTGATCCGCAGAGATGTTTGTCAGGCAAAATTGACGAGGGGGATGTTTCTTGAAGGATATGGCGTATCCGTGAGTGACGACTTCCCTTACCCAGGCGTCTGAAGTGGTCCTCAACCATACCTGGGTAAACTGTAGAAGTCGGCCTCCCACCCTGGGATCCCCCAAGGAGAGGCCTGCCCCATCATGCAGCAGCATGTCTGTTTTGGAAGCAGGCTGACGGGCAGCCCAGGCATGCTTAGGTTTGGGCTAATTGGTTTTGGAAGTGCGAGACTGTTTCGGGTACGCCTGACCCTTTGCTTTACCTGGAGGTCGAAAGGAACAAAAGTACAGTGGGTACTCTTAACCTTCGGAGCCGAAGGAGCAGTACTAGGTAGACATGCAGTCTTAGCGGAAGCTAAGTCAGCAACAATCTTGTTGAGTTCCTCTCCAAAAAGGATGTTCCCCTTAAAAGGGAGCATCTCCAAGGTTTTCTTACAGTCCAGATCTACAGACCAGGACCGCAACCAGACAATCCGGCGAGCCAGAATGGACGTAGTAGATACTTTGGCAGCCAGAACACCGGCATCAGAGGCCGCCTCCTGAACGTAATGAGAGGCTGTAGCAATATATGAAAGAAATTGTCTAGCATCATCAGGAAAATTAGACGGCAGCTCTGCTTCCACCTCCTGAACCCAGGCTGCAATAGCTTCTGCAGCCCGAGAAGCCTCAATAGTGGGCCTATGCACAGCTCCTGCACGTGTGTAAATAGACTTTAAGCAACCCTCCACACGCTTATCCGTCGGTTCCTTCAGAGAGGTGACGGTAGTGACAGGCAGAGCAGATGACACCACCATCCGAGCGACTTGTGAGTCCACCGGCGGTGGCGTTTCCCAATTTTCACTCAACTCCGCAGCGAGGGGATAGCGAGCTAGCATCTTCTTATGACGTGTGAATTTCTTTCCAGGATTCTCCCAGGATTCCTGACGTATGTTAATCAAGTGGTCAGAATGAGGCAAAACAAATTTAGTAACCTTCTGACGTTTGAACCTATCAGGTTTCTTAGAGGTATCTGCAGGTTCTGTTTCATCATCAATTTTAAGAATCAGCTTGATAGTCTCTAGGAGGTCAGGAACATCCACCTGTGAAATAGATTCCCCATCAGAAGCATCTGCATCAGTGTCTGAGGGGTCAGTATAATGCCATCTTCATCAGAAGAAGTATCCGAAACATGAGTGGATTGTGAGTAAGTAATGGCCCACTTAGATGACCCTTTGGTCTTAGGCGGGCGAGGGTTAGGTTTCTGTTTAGCCAATGAGTGATTCAATTGCTGTAACAGAGTGGACAGGAGATCTGCCCATGGCGGATTAACCGTAGGGACAATATGTGGCTGTAAAGGCACAGGAGGTGCCCCGCGAGTCTAGATACCAGCCTAGTCAGTAAAGTAGAGAAAGAAGCCCAAGGCAAGTCTTGATGTGTCACCATTGCGGCAACCTGACTGGGGGGGTAGAGAACCCCCAGAACCTGAACCCTCGGCTGCTACGTTATCCTCCAAGAAGTCGGGGGCATCATCACCTTGTATTGACGGGATCAGCCACGGAACTATTGCCACTTACAGCTGACATGATATGAAAGCGTAAACCACGGGCGAATCAGTACAATATCAGCAGATAAAATACCGGACCAAGAAACCCCTGTGCAGTGAGACAGCACAGAGGATTCAAGAGGTATATGGTGACTGAAAATCACAGAGAAAAATACAAAATAAGTATATCCTGTGAACTACCTATATCAAACAAAAACCCTGACACACTTAGGGTACAGAATATAGGGATAGCAGTATGAGTGAGATTCACGGAGTAGATATCACACAGCAGCTACAGTATATGCACACACACAGTCACATGTACAATGCAGAAATTATCACAAACAATAAAACTGCACTGGACTAGCAATACTAAGTAACACCAAGTAAAGCTATATAGGCTTATAGATATATCAATGCACAGTAAAGACTGGATGTATATCACAGGGTAATTGCACTAATAACCCTGCAGTAATGCACTGTTTCTTAACTAACACTGTCTAAAGACATGAAGAATACTTGAGTGTCCTGTAAATGCACAGCGCTGATGATGCAGGCGGCTTTACAGAGGAGACATTGCCCATGCAGTCCTAGAATCAACTCAGCATGTAGTGATGGCACCAAATGCTGACAGGGAGTGAGAGAGAGAGAGAAATATTCAGCTACCAGAGTGTCCACGCCAGCGCGCGCGGGCCGTCTTCCAAAGGCCGCGCCAGATCGCGGTTTGCAGCGGGTCCCGCCTGGGGAACCCTCTTACCTCCTCCCTTGGTGCGGATACAATCCCGGAGAGCAGCGGAAGGTGTGTGTGTGTGCTAAGCAGCGCCGGAGCTCTCCGCTGTAAGTACCCGGCAACCAAGGCGCGGGAGTATACAGCGCCGCCGGGGGAGGTGATGGAGCTGCAGCATGAGATGTCAGAATGACATCTAGCACTGTGAGTGCCTATGCTACAACACTTGAAGTCTTCTATTTCTTCTTATAAAAGCTCTTTTCAGGGCTCCCCTGTTAGTGACCTGCCTGCAGGGCACCAACTTACAAACTGAGCTTCTGTGCACGCAGGCTGGGTTATAGAGGAGGAGGCGCTGTGCATCCTGGGAACAGTCAAAGCTTTTAGCCCATTGGTGCATCGGATCAAGATCCTACTCTACACCCCGATGTTATCCCTGTGGAACCCCAGTGTACCCCGCTGCAGAAAATTTTCTACTCTCACATCAAGAGATGTATTTCTTCCACGATGGTAATGCTTAGACGTTACCCCTTTCCTGGCTTGGATCATAGTTGGGATAACCATGTTAGGGATCCCTCTCCTGGCTAGAATCAGCCGTTCAACTTCCAAGCCATCAAACGTAGCTGTGAGACGAAATGGACCTGTTGCAGAAGATCCTCGCGAAGTGGTAGAGGCCACGGATCTTCGAGGAGCATCTCCAGAAATACCGCGTACCAGGCCCTTCTTGGCCAGTCTGGAGCAATTAGAATTGGTTGAACCTTTTCCCTTTTTATTCTTTTTAGAATTCTTGGGATCAGAGGAAGTGGAGGAAACACGTACACCATCTGATAGACCCATGGAGTAGTCAGGATGTCTACCGCCACCGCCTGTGGGTCTCTCGACCTGGAACAATACCCCTTGAGCTTCTTGCTGAGACGAGTGGCCATCATGTCGATCTGTAAATATCCCCATCAACATGTCAAGCACCTGAGCACATCCGGGTGAAGGCCCCACTCTCCCAGGTGCAGGTCGTGTTTGCTGAGGAAGTCTGCTTCCCAGTTGTCTACTCCCGGAATGAAGACCGCTTACAACGCCACAGCGTTTCTCTCTGCCCAGAGGAGAATTCTCTAACATTGCTGCTCTGCTTTTCGTTCCGCCCTGTCGGTTTATGTACGTTACTGCCGTCACATTGTCTGACTGGACCTGAATGGCCCAATCTTGCAGATGTGAGGCCTGCAGAAGGGCATTGTATACGATCCTGAGTTCCAGAATGTTGATTGGAGGACGACTTCCTGGCTTGACCATCTTCCTTGAAACTGCACCCCTGAGTGACTGCTCCCCAACCTCTGAGGCTTGCGTCTCTGGTGTCAGGAATTGGCGCTCTTCTGCGTCTCACTTACCAGCGCGCTGGTGTGCAGGCCTCCGGAGGTCATGGCCCCAGTTGTGGCTGCATGGGTGCAGTGACCGCGAGCGTCATCTTCCGCATTGCTGAGTACCCCTGAGTCTGGTCCTGTGTGGGTTTTGCTGCATGCCGGTGTCCGGCCTGTGTGGACGTTGCCATGACACCTGCACTCAGCTGATCCTGGTGTTCAATCCAGCGCTGTATCTCCGCCTGCAGCTCTGTGTCCAATCACTGCTGAGCAAGGGGTTTAACTTCCAGTCCATGGCTCTCTCACATTGCCTCGGACAACGAGTCACATACCGTGTGCCTAAGTTCTCCCGGTTCCTGTTTCCAGCGTTCCCCCATGGTTATTTCCATTGTTCCAGTTTTCACCTTCACAACTCTCCTGTTACTCCAGACTTCAATTACATCCAGCCACAATCCACCAGCAGCAGAGACTCTCCTCAGGTGTTCGTATTACCATCTTACCTGTGCACTTGCTATCAGTATTCCATCTGTGCATTCCAGCAGTACAACAACTAGTTGCTTAGAGACTGTCTCCTGCTTGAGCCTAGTAAGGCTACCTGGACTTGTGCTTTATAGAGACTGTGTGTTTCTTATGCATATCGGAGTTCTGCTTTTCAAGTTACTTTATCTTATGTTATACCGAGACTGTGTGCTATCAAGTACTACTGGACTTTAGTTTATATCATCTGCCTTCAGTATTTGTTGTTTCATATTTCCTTTGCAAGAGACCTCAGTTATTCAAATTCCATTATCAATCATTGTCATTCCATTACCGGTTTTCTATTCACTCTGTGTTATCCCATATGCTCAGTTATAATAAAACATCAGCGCCTATGCGCAGGACTTTTATATTGCCTCCACGTTTTATCCATCATACCAGCACTGACGCACTAGCGCCCCCGCCGAGGACAGACAATCCTAGAGACCTGACAGTTTGTCCGAGGCCCATGGACCCGGACGGTGGTCAGAGTGTGGGGTCAGGGACACTCCAAGACCTAGTGTCACGACTTAATGGTCAAGAGGCTGCGCAGCAGCAGATTATTCAATTTCTGCAAGGAATGTCTTCACGTTTAGATACTCTGCAACAATCATTTCCAATTTCAGTTTTCCAAGTGTCCTCTTCAGTTCCTGTTCCTAGTTCCTCAGTTTCTAGCTCTCCAGTTGCTTCTGTTTCAATGTCTCGCATCCATCTTCCTACACCAAGTAAATTTGATGGTAATGCTAAGATGTGTCGTGGATTTCTAAATCAATGCGAGGTTCAGTTTGAATTGCAGCCACAGAACTTTCCAACACTAAGATCAAAGGTTGCTTATATTGTTTCTCTTCTAGCTGGCTCTGCTCTGAACTGGGTCTCTCCACTGTGGGAGCGAGCAGATGCATTATTGAACAACTATACTGAATTTGTTGCCGCATTCCGACGCATCTTTGACGAACCTGGGCGTACGACCTCTGCTTCTTCAGACCTCCTTCAGATCCGCCAGGGAACACGTACTGTGGGTCAGTACGTTATCCAGTTCCAGACATTGGCATCAGAGGTGAAGTGGAACAACCAGGCATTGGTTGCCGCCTTCTGGCATGGTCTGTCTAACCGCATAAAGGATGAGTTAGTTACTCGAGAATTACCAGAGCAACTGGAAGCTCTAATTTCCCTATGTGTCAAGTTGGATCTACATTTACGCGAGCGAGCCTGTCCTCGAAGTGATCTTTGCAAGCACCGAGCTATGCCTCCTGTACAGTCTCTACATATTACTGCTGATGAACCCATGCAGGTAAACAAATCTCGTTTAACACCTGAGGAGCGGTCTAGAAGATTAAAGGAAAGACTGTGTCTCTATAGTGCTGCTGCTAGTCATCTGATTGGTTCCTGCCCTGCTTGGCTGGGAAACGCCAGGTCCTAACTTGTAGAGGAGGAGTCAAGTTAGGGACCTTGAATAAAGCTCCTTCATCTCAAGATCTGATATTATCTGTCACCTTGGAAAGGCCAGAGGGACTCCAGTCTTTGTCTGCCTTAGTGGATTGTGGTGCTGCTGGGAATTTTATCACGCAAGCTGCAGTGAATAGACTTAATCTATCAGTGTCTAAGCTGTGTTGTCCAGTGTATCTCACGGCCGTTGACGGAAGCCGTATTCCTGAGGGTTCCATCTCTCAGCAAACCAAGCCGGTAGTTCTGGGAATAGGCTTCCTGCATTCCGAGCTCATTGAGTTCCTGGTTATACCTAAAGCGAGCTATGAGATTGTACTGGGTATGCCTTGGCTCCAACTGCACAATCCACAATTCGACTGGTCTACATTACAGTTAACATCATGGAGTTCCTCCTGTCATCAGTCTTGTCTTGCTCAAATATTTCCAATAAAGTCTTCAAGTGTAAAGTCCCAGTCCAGACTTCCGGAGGCCTATCAGGAATTCACTGACGTCTTTAGTGAGAAAGCAGCGGATGTCTTGCCTTCCCATTGAGAGTGGGATTGTCCCATCGATCTGGTTCCAGAGAGCAAGCCGCCTAGAGGGCGTACATACCCTCTTTCAGTCCCAAAGACTCAAGCAATGAGTGAATACATAAAGGAAAATTTAAAGAACGGATTCATCTGTCCATCCTCTTCCCCAGCTGGTGCTGGATTCTTCTTCGTCAAGAAGAAAGATGGAGGACTTCGCCCTTTATCGATTACCGGGGCTTAAATGACATCACGATCAAAAATAGCTACCCGTTACCTCTCATCACAGAGTTGTTTGACAGAGTTAGAGGGGCTTCCATCTTCACGAAATTAGATCTTAGCGGGGCTTACAATCTTATTAGGATTCGAAGTGGTGATGAGTGGAAAATCGCCTTCAATACTCGTGACGGCCACTATGAATATCTAGTGATGCCCTTCGGTTTAAGTAATGCCCCAGCCGTGTTTCAAAACTTTGTCAACGAAGTGTTTAGAGATCTCCTGTATAAATGTGTGGTAGTTTACCTCGATGACATCTTGATATTCTCTCGTGATTTAGTTTCTCATCGCCAACAGGTGAAGGAGGTTCTTCACCATCTTCGACAGAATCATCTGTATGGCAAGCTGTCTAAATGCACATTTGAAGCTTCTTCAATATCTTTCCTAGGATACATCATTTCCGGAACAGACCTTCAAATGGATCCAGCTAAACTGGAAGCTATAGAAAGCTGGGCTCTTCCAACAACACTCAAGTCAGTTCAACGCTTCATTGGCTTCGCTAATTACTACAGAAAGTTTATTAAAGGCTTTTCCACGTTAATAGCTCCAATTACCTGCCTTACCCGGAAAGGGGAAAATCCTTCTCAATGGTCTGACGAAGCACTGTCTGCTTTTCATAAAATAAAAGCTTTTATTTCAGCTCCTGTGTTACAACAGCCGGATGTCAGTAAGGCCTTCATCTTGGAAGTTGATGCCTCAACGGTTGGCGTGGGCGCAGTCCTGTCCCAGATTGACATTGATGGTAAGACTCACCCCTGTGGGTTTTTTTCTCGTAGGTTCTCGCCAGCAGAAATGAACTATACCATCGGCGACCCGGAGTTGTTGGCAATTAAATTGGCCCTTGAAGAATGGAGGTATCTGCTGGAAGGTACGAGAATCCCCATTACCATATACACGGATCACAAGAACCTTCTCTACTTGAAAGCCACGCAGTGCCTGAATCCTCGGCAAGCAAGGTGGGCCCTATTCTTTTCTCGTTTTGATTTTATGTTAATGTTTAGAGACCTGGCTCACAAAACGTCAAAGCAGATGCTTTGTCTCGCTCTATGAGCTCAAATGAGGAATCCACAGAACAGGCTGCTCGACCAGTATTAAATCCGGTGGTTTTCACAGCTACAGGGATGTCGCAAGTCCCGCCTCCAGGCAAGATGTTTGTCTCTCCAGAGCTTCGTCCAAACCTTCTGTCCTGGGCTCATACGTCCAAATTTACTGGTCACCCTGGAGTTCTAAAGACTTTTAAGTTTCTGTCTCAAACGTATTGGTGGCCTCGTATGAAGGTAGATATTCAAGAATTCATAGCTTCATGTCACAAATGTGCTCAGCATAAAATTTCTCGTCAGGCTCCCGCAGGCCAATTGATACCCAATTCCATTCCAAGGCGCCCCTGGTCCCATTTGTCGATGGATTTTATTTCTGATCTCCCTCCATCCAAAGGGTATGACACCATCTGGGTAGTAGTCGATAGGTTTTCAAAAATGGCGCACTTCATTCCACTCATGGGGTTACCATCTGCTCCAAAATTGGCACAGTTGTTTCTTCACGAAATATTCAGGTTACATGGACTTCCAACAGAAATCATATCTGATCGGGGTGTACAATTTGTGGCCAAGTTTTGGAGGGCTCTGTGTTCAGTGCTGCAGGTAAAACTGAAATTCTCTACGGCCTATCATCCTCAAACAAATGGGCAGACAGAGAGGGTAAATCAAGAACTTGAGAACTATTTGAGACTGTATATTTCTTCTTCACAGGATGACTGGGTAGATTTATTGCCCTGGGCGGAGTTTGCTCATAATTTCTGTTATCATACTTCTACAGATACAACTCCTTTTTTCGCAGTTTATGGTCAGAGTCCTAGAGTACCAGACTTCCAAGAGTTACCTGCCATAGATCTGCCTGCGGCTGATTCTGCTCTTCAGTGGTTCACTCAAATTTGGAAGAAGATCCATTCATCTCTTAAAAAGTTTTTCAACGGTATAAAATGTTTGCTCATCGGAAGAGACGAGCAGTTCCTAGTTTGAAACCGGGCGATAAAGTCTGGTTATCTACCCGAAATCTCCATCTCAGACTGCCATCAATGAAGTTTGCTCCACGGTTTATTGGACCATTTCCAGTAGAAAGTGTCATTAATCTGGTGGCTTATAAATTAAAACTGCCTCCTTTTTTGAAAGTACCCAACTCATTTCATATTTCTCTCCTCAGACCACTAATTCTCAATCGTTTCCAGAGAACGCTTCCAGTGGCTCCAAAGGTAAAAACTCATCGGGGCGTGGAATACGAGGTGGAAAAGATCTTAGACTCTCGACATCATTATGGTCATCTGCAATATCTCATTGACTGGTCTGGATATGGTCCTGAAGAGAGGAGTTCGGTCAACGCCACGGATGTTCATGGTCCACGTTTGATTCATGCCTTCCACAGACTCTTCCCTGCCAAGCCTCGTGGGTGTTCGGTGCCCACCCATAAAGGAGGGGGTAATGTCAGGAATCGGCGCTCTGCTGAGTCTCACTTACCAGCGAGCTGGTGTGCAGGCCTCCGGATGTCATGGCCCCAGTTGCGGCTGCATGGGTGCAGTGACCGCGAGCGTCATCTTCCGCATTGCTGAGTACCCCTGAGTCTGGTCCTGTGTGGGTTTTGCTGCGAGCCGGTGTCCGGCCTGTGTGGACGTTGCCATGACACCTGCACTCAGCTGATCCTGGTGTTCAATCCAGCGCTGTATCTCCGCCTGCAGCTCTGTGTCCAATCACTGCTGAGCAAGGGGTTTAACTTCCAGTCCGTGGCTCTCTCACATTGCCTTGGACAACGAGTCACATACCGTGTGCCTAAGTTCTCCCGGTTCCTGTGTTCCTGTTTCCAGCGTTCCCCGTGGTTATTTCCATTGTTCCAGTTTTCACCTTCACAGCTCTCCTGTTACTCCAGACTTCAATTACATTCAGCCACAATCCACCAGCAGCAGAGACTCTCCTCAGGTGTTCGTATTACCATCTTACCTGTGCACTTGCTATCAGTATTCCATCTGTGCATTCCAGCAGTATAACAACTAGTTGCTTAGAGACTGTCTCCTGCTTGAGCCTAGTAAGGCTACCTGGACTTGTGCTTTATAGAGACTGTGTGTTTCGTATGCATATCGGAGTTCTGCTTTTCAAGTTACTTTATCTTATGTTATACCGAGACTGTGTGCTATCAAGTACTACTGGACTTTAGTTTATATCATCTGCTTTCAGTATTTGTTGTTTCATATTTACTTTGCAAGAGACCTCAGTTATACAAATTTCGTTATCAATCATTGTCATTCCATTACCGGTTTTCTGTTCACTCTGTGTTATCCCATCTGCTCAGTTATAATAAAACATCAGCGCCTATGCGCAGGACTTTTAAATTGCCTCCACGTTTTATCCATCATACCAACACTGACCCACTAGCACCCCCGCCGGGGATAGACAATCCTAGAGACCCGACATGTGGTTAGTAGAAACCAGTTCTGAATTCAGAACCTCCGACCCTGTACGAGGTGAGAAGTCTGTAGCCACCACAGAAGGGAGATCCTGGCTTTTGGCGATAGACAGATTCTCTGGTGCATGTGAAGATGCGATCTGGACCATTTGTCCAACAGATCGAGCTGGAAGGGTCTTGCGTGGAACCTTCCGTATTGAAGAGCCTCGTAAGAGGCCATTTTCCCCAGAAGGCAAATGCACAGATATCCAGGTTGGCTTCAGGACATCCCGAACCATCGACTGGATTACTAATGCCTTTTCCAATGGAAGGAACACCTTCTACGACTCCGTATCCAGTATCATTCCCAGGAATGGAAGCCTTCGTTTTGGCTCTAGGTGAGATTTCAGAAGGTTCAGATTCCACCTATGATCCTGGAGAAGATTGGTTGAGAGAGCAACACTGTCCAGCAACCTTTCCATGTACGGTGCTTTTATCAGGAGATCATCCAGGTATGGAATTATGTTCACTCCGTTTGCGGAGTAGAAACATCATCTCTGCCATCACCTTGGTGAACACCCTCGGTGCCGTGGAGAGACCAAATGGCAGGGCCTGGAACTGGTAGTGACAATCCTGCAGTGCAAACCGTAGATAAGTATGATCAGGCGGCCAGATTGGAATATGCAGGTACGCATCCAGAAACACCAGGAATTCCCCCTCCTCCAGACCTGAGATCACCACTCTCAGAGACTCCATCTTGAATTTACGTAAGTACGGGTTCAACGACTTGAGGTTCAAAATCGGTCTTACCAAACCATCCGGTTTTGCCACTACAAACAAGTTGGAATAGTACCCCTTGTTTAAATGATCAGGTGGAACTGGAACAGTTTTTGGATGGCATATTGTAACGTTATACTTGCCTTTTGTGAAACTTGCAAGCCTACTTGAAGAATCTGTGAGGTGGGAGCTCTTGGAACTCCAGTCTGTAGCCCTGGGAAAATAGGATTTAAATTACTTACCGGTAAATCCTTTTCTCGTAGTCCGTAGAGGATGACATTAGTACCATGGGGTATAGACGGGTCCCTTGGGAGCCATGGGCACTTTAAGAGTTTAATAGTGTGGGCTGGCTCCTCCCTCCATGCCCCTCCTACCAGACACAGTCTACAAACTGTGCCCGAGGAGACGGACAAACTTCAAGAGAAGGAAATACACAGATAGTGGTGAGATTCACACTAGCTCACACATAACAAGGCAAACCAGGATAACCTGCCTGAACAACTTCAGCAACAGCTGAACAACAAAACTTAACCAAGTAATAATGCAGTACTTTACCAAGTAACAAGGCAGAACTGAACTAAGTAACTACTGCAGGAAAACGAAGAGCTGGGCGTGCGCCCAGCATCCTCTACGGACTACGAGAAAAGGATTTACTGGTAGGTAATTAAAATCCTATTTTCTCTTACGTCCTAGAGGATGCTGAGGTCCACATTAGTACCATGGGGATGTACCAAAGCTCCCAGTACGGGAGGCAGAGCAAGGAGGCTCCTGCAAAACCGATTGACCAAATTTTAGGTCCTCAGAGGCAAAATTATTGAACTTGTAGAACTTAGCAAACGTATTCGACCCTGACCAAGTAGCTGCTCGGCAAAGCTGTAAAGCTGAGACACCCCGAGCAGCCGCCCAGGAAGAACCCACTTTACAAGTAGAGTGGGCCTTAACGGATTTTGGACACGGCAAACCTGCCGTAGAATAAGCATGCTGAATGGTAAACCTGATCCAGTGAGAAATCGTTTGCTTAGAAGCAGGACACCCAATCTTGTTGGGATCATAAAGGACAAACAGAGTGTCCGACTTCCTGTGACGAGCAGTCCTCTTCACATATATCTTCAAAGTCCTCACAACATCCAAGGACTTTGAGGGAATTGAGGAGTCAGTAGCCACTGGCACCACTATAGTTTGGTTGATATGAAAAGCTGACACAACATTCGGAAGAAATTGCTGACGCGTTCTGAGCTCAGCTCTATCTTCATGGAAAATCAAATAGGAGCTCTTGCAATACAATGGGGGTCATTCCAACAAGTTCACATGCAGCTGTTCTTCGCTGCAGTGCGAACGGGTCAGAACAGTGCATGCGCAGCGCCCACATTGCCTGGCAACGGCCGTAGCCGGGCAGCGGCCAGACCAAAGAGGAAACTGATCGCTAGCACGATCACAAGAATATTGACAGTGGGGAGGCGTTCCGGGGCGTCTACTCACTGTTTTCCGTCCGTGGAGATCCGAACACAGACATATCCAGGCGTTTGGAAGGCGGATGTCTGACATCAATCCCGGGACCTTCGTCGTTGTATCCGTCGCACAGGGTAAGTAGGGCTGAGCTTGGTCTTGTTTTGCAGGAAACTTTTTTAGCATAGGAGGGCTGCACAAACGATCGCAACCCTGCTATGCTAAAATACACTCCCCCATAGGCAGCGTCAAGTGTATTGCATGAGCAGCAAAAAGTTGCTACGTGCGATCAACCCGGAATGACCCCTAATGCCCCCAATTCTGACACACGTCTAGCAGATGCCAATGCCAACAGCGTGACTGCCTTCCAAGTAAAAATCTTGATGTCCACCTACTGCAAAGGTTCACAACAATCCGATTGCAGGAACTGCAGCACCACATTAAGATCCCAAGGTGACGTAGGAGGCACAAAGGGTGGTTGGATGTGCCGAACCCCTTTCAAGAATGTCTGAACCTCAGGGAGTGCAGACAATTGTTTCTGGAAGAAAATAGACAAGGCAGAAATCTGGACTTTTATGGAGCCCAAGTGTAGGCCCACATCCACACCTGCTTGCCGAAAGAGGAGAACCCGTTCCAGTTGAAACTCCACCATTGAAAACTTCTTGGAGTCACACCAAGACACACACATTTTCCAAATCCGATGGTAATGCTTAGACGTAACTCCCTTCCTAGATTGTATCAGGGAAGGAATGACCTTTTTCGTAATGCCCTTCCGAGCTAAGATCTGGCGTTCCACCTCCATGCCGTCAAACGTAGCGGCGGTAAGTCTTGATAGGCGAACAGCCCCTGTTGCAGAAGGTCCTCGCGAAGAAGAAGTGCCCACAGATCCTACAGGAGTAATTACAGAAGATCGGCGTACCAAGCCCTCCTTGGCCAGTCCGGAGCAATGAGGATCGCCTGAACTCTTGTTCTTTTTATGAGTTTGAGAACCCTTGGGATGAATGGAAGTGGAGGGAACACATATACCAACTGGAACACCCACTGTCTGTCTCTCTACCTGGAACAGTACCTCCGAAGCTTCTTGTTGAGACGAGAGGCCATCATGTCTATATGAGGAACACCCCATCGGCTTGTCACCTATGCGAATACCCCCGGGTGGAGGCCCCATTCTCCTGGATGGAGATCGTGTCTGCTAAAAAGTCCGCTTCCCAGTTGTCCATTCCCGGAATGAAGATTGCCGACAGCGCCAGCACGTGCTGTTCTGCCCAGAGGATATTTCTTGTCACCTCTGACATTGTCGCTCTGCTCTTCGTTCCGCCCTGATGGTTTATGTAAGACACTGCTGTGACATTGTCCGACTGGACCTGTATGGCCCGATCTTGCAGAAGATGTGCCGCTTGTAGAAGGCCATTGTATATGGCCCTTTGTTCCAGAATGTTTATCGGAAGTACGGACCCCAGACTTTCCCTTCAGAAACCGTTCCCTAACCAGAATCCCGAACCTGCGGCCTTCCAGTAGGTGAGAAGTTTGCAGCCACCAGAGGAGTGAAATTCTGGCTTTCCACGACAGGCGTATCCGCTGGTGCATGTGAAGGTGTGATCCCGACCAATTGTCTAGGAGATCTAGCTGGGCTACCATCTTCCCCAGAAGGCGAATGCACTGCTATGCCCCCAGTGCCAGATACACATGTCCCCACAGTGCTCACCAGCACTCCGATTCCCCTCCTTCCTCCCCCTGTTGCTCACTCTCCGGTGAAGTATAAGGAGCCCGCCACACAGCGCCCCAGTGAGCAGTTTTTATGATAACTGCCCGGCGCGGACTAAATAACCTTAATAGGTGAAATAGTACAAACTACACTCACTTCCCCCCTCATAACACCCCTGTACCGCAGTAACTGGAGTTATGTGGAGGGTCAGCGCTCCCTGTCAGAGTGCCTCAATGTTCTGCAGGGAGAAAATGGCGCTTGTGAATGCTGGATCTGCTCTGAGAAAACCCGCCACCTGAAATGGCGCGCGGCTTTCCGCACACTAAGATTATACTGGTCTGAGGTCTTCAGTGCTAACAGTGGGATTAGCCCGTTAGCTACATTACCAGTGTCAGGGTGATCACGATGGCCCAGGACGCCCCTCAGCCGCATCTACATCAATATATTGCTGAGCCTTCATGAAGTGTAGCCTGACAGAGCTTGTGCCCAACCTTGTGACTCCATTTCCGACGGTGACCCGCTAACTGGGCCACAGGCGCTGTACTCACCATTCTTCTTTCTTCTGGCTCTGTTAAGGGGTGGCGGCCGTGCTACGGGAGTGAATAGTCGCCTCATGGGCTTGCGATCAGCACCCTAGGGAGCTCAATGTCCTGTCAGCGGAGATAGAGAACCATTAACTTCAAAAGTTGGTTCCTACTCCCCCCCTATGTCCCACGAAGCAGGAAAGCTGTTGCCAGCAGCCTTCCTGTACCTAACAACTATTAGAAAAACAATAAAGCTAGAAAAACTTCTAGGAGCTCCCCTAGCTGTGACCGGCTCCTCCAGGCACATTTTCTAAACTGAGTCTGGTAGGAGGGGCATAGAGGGAGGAGCCAGCTCACATTATTAAACTCTTAAACTGTCAGTGGCTCCCAAAGGACCTGTCTATACCCCATGGTACTAAATTGACCCCAGCATCGTCTAGGACGTAAGACAAAATGTTTTTTTTTTTTTTTTTTAAACCATATATTTTACTATCTGTGACATCATTTAATTAATTGATAGTGTTGCAGCCCTTGAAGTCTTCTTAATAAGCTATTTTCAGGGCGGCTTAGAGCAGCCCCACCTGTTAGTGACCTGCACTGCATGCACCAACTTAAAAACTGAGCTCCGGTGTATGGAGGCGCGGTTATAGAGGAGGCGGTGCAATGCATCCTGGGAACCGTCAAAGCTTTAGCCCGTTGGTGACTCAGATCAATAACCAACTCTACACCCCGATGTATTCCCTGTGGAATCCCAGTGTACCCCACTGCAGAAATATATATATTGTATGTATGTATATATATATATATATCTATATATATATATATATATATATATACACACACACACACACACACACACACACACACACAGTATATAGATAGAGACAATCAGCGGTACTCATAGTGGGCTTGTAAATATCACACAAATTCCAAGACTGATGGCACCGTTTCAGATTTTACTCAGTCATCAGGCCACAGGTAAAGAAACAAACACAAAGAACATACCTTTATACCTTACAGAAATCCAAGTGTGTCCATGCCTCCTGTACGGCCGCTGAAGCCGAGCCATCCGCACTTCCGGTTTCCCCTCAATTCCGGGTGCCGGAATGTGATCACGCTAACCACACTGTCCTGGAGGTGTTGGCATGGCAACCCGCTACAACAGCGGCAGCAGGCGCTGAGGGGAAAAATAAACATGAAACTAATACAGTGTATAAGACATTACAAATATAGAGCAACACCTTCATATGATGCAGCGTCTTTTACATAATGTATTAGAGCAATCTATATCACCAAAAAATCCTAGATAACAAATCGTAGAACAATAGAGCATTAGCAGTATCAAATTAGCAGCCCATCATATCACAGAGCGTATAACATGCTCAATATGACGTAATATATTACAGACATCCACGCTAACATTATAGCTAAATAGTCAACTGAATTCTCCATAAAAGAGAAGTTGCAAACTCATAAGAAGAGATTAAAAGAGCTGATCATTAAGACCACGGGTTCTAACAGTATCGAGTTTAAAAATCCAATACGCTTCTCTCTGAAGAAGACGCTTTCCTCTGTCACCGCCCCTAGGATCTTCTGGAACGTGGTCAGTGATGATATATTTCAACGTTGAAAGTCCATGTTTGGCCTGGGCAAAATGTTTGGCCACATGTTGTTCATTCTCTTTTTTTGTGTTATTGATTGCTGCTCTAATAGCAGAGCGATGTTGCGTAATCCTCTCCTTAAACATTCTCACCCTCTTTCCAATGTAGCAAACACCACATGGACACTTGATCAGGTATACTACATGGGTGCTGGTACATGTAACAGGATAATTGATACGGAATTTAATGCCTGAATGTGGATAAAAAAATACTTCCTATAACTGCATGACGTGCAGCCTAAGCATTTGTAGCACCCAGCTTGCCTGGTTACCACACTGGGAGATTTTCCCTTGCTGATATCTGTGCGTACAATGAGGTCACGTATGTTGCGGCCCCTTTTGTAGCATGACATCATTTTGGTGTGTCTAAGATTTTTCAGGTCCATACACACAGATATAGTTTTCCATTGTATTTGGATACAACTTTAAAAACTCTCTCATGTAGAATGACACCTTAATCTTCATTTTTGACCATAAGGGGTCCGCTGTTTTAAGAGCTCCAATGTTTCCTATCTGGTCACATTTGTACCAGCCAGTGAGGACGGAGATGGATGGAGGAACCACCAGCTGAAGGGTCATCCCCCTCTATCACATGCTGTTGGCAAGGAATACAGTAAGCAGGAGTCCAACAATATGACTTGTGGACACTGTGACCTAATGTAAACTGGGGGCACTGGTCTTAAAGGGCCACTGCAGCAAAATACTGTATTACATAACTGAACTAATAGTAATATTTGTAATTACATACTGTAGCTATCACATATCCCTCTCTCTCAGACGCTGTGGTATAATGTGAACTATGTGAACACATGTGACCTCCAGATCACATGTGGTATAATGTGAAGTGGAGGTCCAAATACGGCGCATAAAATGACCACCTGTACGGAGAGAGGTATCTTTCTAGAAGTACTGGGGGGAAGCCCAATCAAAATGTTGCTGTGAGGCCCACAAAGTTCTAGCTACACCCCTGACAGTAGGAGCTTTCAGTGCCCCCAGTAACCTGTCAATTACACTCTAGGTTTCATGCACAGAGCAGAGTGAAGAGTAGAGATCCAGTCACACTAGTGCTGATACACAGGGGTGGAACACGGCCACACAGCAATATTTGGGGGTGGTTCTGACTACACCATCCCTTAATTGGGGAATCACTGTGAATGCCCTGGACTGATGTTTGTTTAAATAAATTCCAGTTCTCCTCATTCAGGATCATGGAACATCAGGAGAATGACCCAGTATTGCCTGGCACCCCTCACTCTGGGAGCATAATTGCTAAAATAATATTTATTCTACTACTTGTACTCTTTATGAATACTGAGGGGAAACCACAATGGGGGATATGTATCAAACCTTGGAAATAAAAGGGCCAACCAAACAGCTTTTGAAATTTTACAGACTGCATTTGAAAAATGACAGTTAAGAAATCACTGCCTCATGTTACATACAGTATCTTATTAGTGACCAGAGACCAAGAGAGAGATATGTGATAACTACAGTATGTAATTGCAAATATTACTATTAGATCAGTTATGTAATACAGTATTTAGTAGAGATGAGCGGGTTCGGTTCCTCGGAAACCGAACCCGCCCGAACTTCATGTTTTTTTACACGGGTCCGAGCGACTCGGATCTTCCCGCCTTGCTCGGTTAACCCGAGCGCGCCCGAACGTCATCATCCCGCTGTCGGATTCTCGCGAGGCTCGGATTCTATCGCGAGACTCGGATTCTATATAAGGAGCCGCGCGTCGCCGCCATTTTCACACGTGCATTGAGATTCATAGGGAGAGGACGTGGCTGGCGTCCTCTCCGTTTATAGAGAAGAGAAGAAGAGAGTGAGACTAGAGTAGAGAGAGACACAGTATTATTTTTGCGGAGCATTAGGAGGAGTACTACTACTTGCTGAAGTGATAGATAGATAGATAGATAGATAGATAGATAGATAGATAGATAGATAGATAGATAGATAGTGTGACTGTATAATGTATATCTGACTTGTGGGGGAGACACTGACAGTGGGGAGCAGTTAGAGTCTGAGAGCAGGACTCAGGAGTACATATAACGTACAGTGCACACTTTTGCTGCCAGAGTGCCACACTGCCATTGTGACCACACTGACCACCAGTATAATATATATTGTGATTGTCTGCTTAGGAGTACTACTTGCAAGTTGCTGATAGTGTGACCAGTGACCTGACCACCAGTTTAATAATCACCACCAGTTTAATATATATATATATATATATAATTGTATATAATATATATATAATATTGTATACCACCTACCCGTTTTGTTTTTTTTCTTTCTTCTTCTTTATACATACTACTATAGTAGCTTACTGTAGCAGTCTGCGGTGCTGCTGAGCTGACAGTGTCCAGCAGGTCCGTCATCAGTCATTACATAATAAATATATATACCTGTCCGGCTGCAGTACTAGTGATATTATATATATATATATATATATATATATATTAATTTCATCTCATTATCATCCAGTCTATATTAGCAGCAGACACAGTACGGTAGTCCACGGCTGTAGCTACCTCTGTGTCGGCAGTCGCTGGTCCATCCATAATTGTATACCACCTACCCGTGTTTTTTTTTTTTTTTCTTTCTTCTTGATACATACTACTATAGTAGCTTACTGTAGCAGTCTGCGGTGCTGCTGAGCTGACAGTGTCCAGCAGGTCCGTCATCAGTCATTACATAATAAATATATATACCTGTCCGGCTGCAGTACTAGTGATATTATATATATATATATTAATTTCATCTCATTATCATCCAGTCTATATTAGCAGCAGACACAGTACGGTAGTCCACGGCTGTAGCTACCTCTGTGTCGGCAGTCGCTGGTCCATCCATAATTGTATACCACCTACCCGTGTTTTTTTTTTTTCTTTCTTCTTGATACATACTACTATAGTAGCTTACTGTAGCAGTCTGCGGTGCTGCTGAGCTGACAGTGTCCAGCAGGTCCGTCATCAGTCATTACATAATAAATATATATACCTGTCCGGCTGCAGTACTAGTGATATTATATATATATATATATATATTAATTTCATCTCATTATCATCCAGTCTATATTAGCAGCAGACACAGTACGGTAGTCCACGGCTGTAGCTACCTCTGTGTCGGCAGTCGCTGGTCCATCCATAAGTATACTAGTATCCATCCATCTCCATTGTTTACCTGAGGTGCCTTTTAGTTGTGCCTATTAAAATATGGAGAACAAAAATGTTGAGGTTCCAAAATTAGGGAAAGATCAAGATCCACTTCCACCTCGTGCTGAAGCTGCTGCCACTAGTCATGGCCGAGACGATGAAATGCCAGCAACGTCGTCTGCCAAGGCCGATGCCCAATGTCATAGTACAGAGCATGTAAAATCCAAAACACCAAATATCAGTAAAAAAAGGACTCCAAAATCTAAAATAAAATTGTCGGAGGAGAAGCGTAAACTTGCCAATATGCCATTTACCACACGGAGTGGCAAGGAACGGCTGAGGCCCTGGCCTATGTTCATGGCTAGTGGTTCAGCTTCACATGAGGATGGAAGCACTCAGCCTCTCGCTAGAAAAATGAAAAGACTCAAGCTGGCAAAAGCACCGCAAAGAACTGTGCGTTCTTCGAAATCCCAAATCCACAAGGAGAGTCCAATTGTGTCGTTTGCGATGCCTGACCTTCCCAACACTGGAAGTGAAGAGCATGCGCCTTCCACCATTTGCACGCCCCCTGCAAGTGCTGAAAGGAGCACCCGCAGTCCAGTTCCTGATAGTCAGATTGAAGATGTCAGTGTTGAAGTACACCAGGATGAGGAGGATATGGGTGTTGCTGGCGCTGGGGAGGAAATTGACCAGGAGGATTCTGATGGTGAGGTGGTTTGTTTAAGTCAGGCACCCGGGGAGACACCTGTTGTCCGTGGGAGGAATAGGGCCGTTGACATGCCTGGTGAAAATACCAAAAAAATCAGCTCTTCGGTGTGGAAGTATTTCACCAGAAATGCGGACAACATTTGTCAAGCCGTGTGTTGCCTTTGTCAAGCTGTAATAAGTAGGGGTAAGGACGTTAACCACCTCGGAACATCCTCCCTTATACGTCACCTGCAGCGCATTCATAATAAGTCAGTGACAAGTTCAAAAACTTTGGGCGACAGCGGAAGCAGTCCACTGACCAGTAAATCCCTTCCTCTTGTAACCAAGCTCACGCAAACCACCCCACCAACTCCCTCAGTGTCAATTTCCTCCTTCCCCAGGAATGCCAATAGTCCTGCAGGCCATGTCACTGGCAATTCTGACGAGTCCTCTCCTGCCTGGGATTCCTCCGATGCATCCTTGCGTGTAACGCCTACTGCTGCTGGCGCTGCTGTTGTTGCTGCTGGGAGTCGATGGTCATCCCAGAGGGGAAGTCGTAAGCCCACTTTTACTACTTCCACCAAGCAATTGACTGTCCAACAGTCCTTTGCGAGGAAGATGAAATATCACAGCAGTCATCCTGTTGCAAAGCGGATAACTGAGGCCTTGACAACTATGTTGGTGTTAGACGTGCGTCCGGTATCCGCCGTTAGTTCACAGGGAACTAGACAATTTGTTGAGGTAGTGTGCCCCCGTTACCAAATACCATCTAGGTTCCACTTCTCTAGGCAGGCGATACCGAGAATGTACACGGACGTCAGAAAAAGACTCACCAGTGTCCTAAAAAATGCAGTTGTACCCAATGTCCACTTAACCACGGACATGTGGACAAGTGGAGCAGGGCAGGGTCAGGACTATATGACTGTGACAGCCCACTGGGTAGATATATGGACGCCCGCCGCAAGAACAGCAGCGGCGGCACCAGTAGCAGCATCTCGCAAACGCCAACTCATTCCTAGGCAGGCTACGCTTTGTATCACCGGTTTCCAGAATACGCACACAGCTGAAAACCTCTTACGGCAACTGAGGAAGATCATCGCGGAATGGCTTACCCCAATTGGACTCTCCTGTGGATTTGTGGCATCGGACAACGCCAGCAATATTGTGTGTGCATTAAATATGGGCAAATTCCAGCACGTCCCATGTTTTGCACATACCTTGAATTTGGTGGTGCAGAATTTTTTTAAAAACGACAGGGGCGTGCAAGAGATGCTGTCGGTGGCCAGAAGAATTGCGGGACACTTTCGGAGGACAGGCACCACGTACAGAAGACTGGAGCACCACCAAAAACGCCTGAACCTGCCCTGCCATCATCTGAAGCAAGAAGTGGTAACGAGGTGGAATTCAACCCTATTTGTGCTTCAGAGGTTGGAGGAGCAGCAAAAGGCCATTCAAGCCTATACAATTGAGCACGATATAGGAGGTGGAATGTACCTGTCTCAAGCGCAGTGGAGAATGATTTCAACGTTGTGCAAGGTTCTGCAACCTTTTGAACTTGCCACACGTGAAGTCAGTTCAGACACTGCCAGCCTGAGTCAGGTCATTCCCCTCATCAGGCTTTTGCAGAAGAAGCTGGAGACATTGAAGGAGGAGCTAACACAGAGCGATTCCGCTAGGCATGTGGGACTTGTGGATGGAGCCCTTAATTCGCTTAACAAGGATTCACGGGTGGTCAATCTGTTGAAATCAGAGCACTACATTTTGGCCACCGTGCTCGATCCTAGATTTAAAACCTACCTTGGATCTCTCTTTCCGGCAGACACAAGTCTGCTGGGGTTCAAAGACCTGCTGGTGACAAAATTGTCAAGTCAAGCGGAACGCGACCTGTCAACATCTCCTCCTTCACATTCTCCCGCAACTGGGGGTGCGAGGAAAAGGCTCAGAATTCCGAGCCCACCCGCTGGCGGTGATGCAGGGCAGTCTAGAGCGACTGCTGATGCTGACATCTGGTCCGGACTGAAGGACCTGACAACGATTACGGACATGTCGTCTACTGTCACTGCATATGATTCTCTCCCCATTGAAAGAATGGTGGAGGATTATATGAGTGACCGCATCCAAGTAGGCACGTCAGACAGTCCGTACTTATACTGGCAGGAAAAAGAGGCAATTTGGAGGCCCTTGCACAAACTGGCTTTATTCTACCTAAGTTGCCCTCCCACAAGTGTGTACTCCGAAAGAGTGTTTAGTGCCGCCGCTCACCTTGTCAGCAATCGGCGTACGAGGTTACTTCCAGAAAATGTGGAGAAGATGATGTTCATTAAAATGAATTATAATCAATTCCTCCGTGGAGACATTGACCAGCAGCAATTGCCTCCACAAAGTAGTACACAGGGAGCTGAGATGGTGGATTCCAGTGGGGACGAATTGATAATCTGTGAGGAGCGGGATGTACACGGTGATATATCGGAGGATGATGATGAGGTGGACATCTTGCCTCTGTAGAGCCAGTTTGTGCAAGGAGAGATTAATTGCTTCTTTTTCGGTGGGGGTCCAAACCAACCCGTCATTTCAGTCACAGTCGTGTGGCAGACCCTGTCACTGAAATGATGGGTTGGTTAAAGTGTGCATGTCCTGTTTATACAACATAAGGGTGGGTGGGAGGGCCCAAGGACAATTCCATCTTGCACCTCTTTTTTCTTTCATTTTTATTTGCATCATGTGCTGTTTGGGGAGTGTTTTTTGGAAGGGCCATCCTGCGTGCCACTGCAGTGCCACTCCTAGATGGGCCAGGTGTTTGTGTCGGCCACTAGGGTCGCTTATCTTACTCACACAGCTACCTCATTGCGCCTCTTTTTTTCTTCTTTGCGTCATGTGCTGTTTGGGGAGTGTTTTTTGGAAGGGCCATCCTGCGTGACACTGCAGTGCCACTCCTAGATGGGCCAGGTGTTTGTGTCGGCCACTAGGGTCGCTTAGCTTAGTCATCCAGCGACCTCGGTGCAAATTTTAGGACTAAAAATAATATTGTGAGGTGTGAGGTATTCAGAATAGACTGAAAATGAGTGGAAATTATGGTTTTTGAGGTTAATAATACTTTGGGATCAAAATGACCCCCAAATTCTATGATTTAAGCTGTTTTTTAGTGTTTTTTGAAAAAAACACCCGAATCCAAAACACACCCGAATCCGACAAAAAAAATTCGGTGAGGTTTTGCCAAAACGCGGTCGAACCCAAAACACGGCCGCGGAACCGAACCCAAAACCAAAACCCGAAAAATTTCAAGTGCACATCTCTAATATTTAGCTGCAGTGGCCCTTTAAGTCCAATTGTAGCCATGACAACAGCACTAGAACCTTGGACATCGGTGCTCAGCAGGTTGTCACTGTGACATCATTCTGACACCACTGTCAGTGAGCTGTTACTTGGTGGAGGTGTTTGGTGGTTAAACTGTTGGAGGAGCTGTTACATTTTGCTACATTTCATCATTTATTTATCCTTTATATATTTATTTATATTTTATTATCTCAGATTTATATATTATTATTTACTATTGTTATTTACTTTACATATTTATTTATATTTACTTATTTAGATTTACTTATTTATTTATATTTTATCATCTCAGTTATATATATATTATTTACTATTATTTACTTTACATATTTATTTATATTTACTTATTTATTTATATTTTATTATACCAGAGTTATATACATTTTTTTTTTTAAGTATACTGTATTACAGTATTTTATTTGGAATCGACCTTTGCTGGATTTCAGCTAGTTGCGGGGAGATGGCCAGCAGGTAAGTGCAATGAGCCTGTCGTTACAATGGTAGGTTATAGGAAGAGTAGTGTAGAGGTCACGCTGGTAAGGGACTAAATACTTAGTGATGTTGGCTGTGTGTATAATAGAGTCATATTATGTAGACATTTCACTATCACTAACTTGGGGAGTATTTAAGCAGGTCAGTACTGATTTTATAGATATGTAACTAACTTGTTTATAGATAATAGACCTTACATTCTCTATAAGATATAATAACAGAGAAAAGCAAAGGAGCTAATTTGACCCTCAAAATGTGTCCAATACCGAGCTTTCATATTGTGGGACAAAAGAGTTAGACAAGAGTACACAGATGGGGGGCACACACTTACGGGGAACTTTATGGGCACTGAGGAGCTGCTGCTATACAATTAGTGAGACGGCTCCTTAACAACCAGTTGTGTTTGATGATGGTACTGTATGCGTATTATAGGCTCTGAATACATGCAGGCTGAGCCGCTCTCCTGGAACGCTGAGGGTTCTCTAGTAACAAATAAGATCGCAACTGCTAATTTAAGCATGCCCAGAAAATGCCGTCCGAATGACCATGGCACGCCCGTGTTTACACGACCATTCCCCATTCCCAGCACCAAACGCGGTCTTCCTGTCATTCACTCTGCGACTTATTCCTAGGCGCGGCCACCATCGCAATTACCTTGCTGTGCGTACGAACTGTGGCTCAGACGCATGCGCAGTAAGAAATCATCAACCAATGCGCCTACAATAGTCGCTTTGCGACCGCACCTGAATGAGCCTCAATACCCTTGTGATAAAAATATTCAAACACATAACAATCACAGATATGATGAGCACAGACTGATTCCCTCTCATAATTACTGTGACACATAAATGAGGCTGGTGCATTTCCACATTAAATATGAATGGCAGGGAATGGTGGACGCTAAATCACTTCCCTTATCTGTCATATATTTATGTTTCATGCAAAAATAACTACTCATTATTACCACATATAACCGAGAAGAATTTATCACCACAGGTCTGGGGCCAAGAATCCAGCAAAAAAGAGAAAACTAGCAAATGACACCCAGTCTCCCAGCCTAGGAGAGCAGAAGGCGGCATTTTACAAGCTGCTGGGTAAGTATTACCGACCTAACATTTATTATCATTTATTACAACCAAACACAGCAATTATGACACACCATACTGTTATAATGACTTTACTAGTCACCTATGTAGAGAAGTTGGAATCCCAGCCCCCATCTCCAGACCTCAGATGTCAGGGACAGCCGCAGTGCCCAGATTTGTCCTGGCCCTGTGGTCTGTGCAGGTAGCGCTCACATGTGAGTGTTGGTTGTACAGTACAGAAGCAGCAGTTTCTATCTTTCCCTAACACTGTGGGTAAAGCCTGGTATCCCAATATACCATTCTGTAGGGAAGACTAACCATATTCCCAGCTAAACCAACATATTCCCAGTGGTACTGTGCAAAAGGTTCCGTCCATGCAGGGATTAAGATGACAAAGCCTTTATCTTAGTAAATGGTAATATTCCGGCTGTAGATCAGTCACACCAGACACTTGGCGGACCATAAGTAGGATTATACAAATTGCTCCCACACTGATGCCTACCTGGGAAATCTGGCAGCAATATGGAAGCAGTACAACAGGCTCCTGTAAGGGGATGCCTGTACATTCATTTACATATACAATAATGTGACAGTGTAAAGTAGAATGTGTACAGATCGTGTTATTATACTGTATCACCCTGTGGCACTGACAGACGCCATGGTGTCCGCCATCTGTATCTGCCCTTGCAAGGGATGTAATGATAGGGAAATGATGGGAATGCTTTCATTTACCGTCTTCACACGTCTTCCCAGGAACCAGTGGTAGCTTATGGAATATTTCCCACTAGGTCTTTTAACTTTAGAATATTTTCTGCTTCTCATTGCAGAGGAAAGTTCCATCAGGAGGTTCCTGAAAAAGGACACAAATATGTTAATGTCAGACAAGGTATTTCATTTACTGTTACCTCACTATCACTGTTTTATTATTTGTATCCTAATAAGTGTGTAATATACAGCATACACCTCTATATACCACACCCCAATGCATGAAGATCTCAGCGGGACAGTCCCAATGTCAGGGCTCTGTGTCGCCACATCACGATTGGGACTGCGTTGTCCTGATCTATCCTGCAGTTGGCGATGTATATCAGATGATCCGATGGCGCTTACAGAGGGGGATAAGGAGGCTGCCAAGCCATTTCCTGTTTCTCATTAGACAAGCAGCCCAGTCTCTTCCAGCAAGAGGTCATGTTGGGTGTAAAGGGCCCCATACACTAGTGCGATATTGCACGTTTTCGTGCAATTGCAACGAGTTCCTGAGATGGATAGCATGAAAAATGTCAAATTGAATGTACTTTTCTTGTGATTGCGTGCTCCCGTGTGTCACCCATCGCAATCGCAGAACACACGTGCTGCACATGGGATTTATCGGTTTAATACCATTAGATTGCATGCGATAAATCACATGTGAAAATACATGTAAAGTATGAAATTGCAATCGCAGGGCTCCCGGGGAGCTCCCAGCCAGATTGCAGGAAAACTGCATGCAAGTCATTGCTGAGATACATCTCCCTAGTGTATGGGGCCCTTAAGCTTATCTGCAATGTGACTATACGCTTTCTTACCTACAGGCCTGGATTTGGAAATCAGGATATATTAAATCACGTCCCTAATCTGCCCAGGCAGGAGTCACATCCCCCAAACTATGTCCCCAAATCCCATAGTAATGACCACTCTGCTACAGGGAATGGGCCTGAACATTGGGAAATAGAATGGCTGGGTATGTACACATGCATTTCTCACTATGTAACTGATATTTCTATTCTAGTACCTACTGGCGATGACCTTCATATATTTTAAGAGAGCCAAGCTCAGGGTAACCGAATACACGAGCAGAAATTTTTACTGCGCATTGTAAGTATATTTATTCATTGATTAGTCAGATACAACAAAATGATATATCCCAAAAGACTAGGGACTAGGAGTGTGACCACAGCATAGCAATGTACAGGATATTTATAGGAGAAATATTTCCCCCTCTCTCTACCTAGTTTGCTGTAGAATAAAATTACATCGCTCTCAGAACACCAGTCAGCACACTAGGGTACTATATATTTACCAGTTAAAGACATTTAATTAGTGTTTACATTGGCAATACAAATGTACTTTTCACAGTGATTACACATGAACGTATCACTATAAATGGCCTCATTTGCAGAACTGATGGTAGCATGGCAAGTGGTTAAGGTTATGATTGTTTGGAGCACCTCCAGCACCATAAACTATTAACCTATTATAGAGGATTCATTTTCAGTGCCTAGATTTTTATGTATTGAAAGAATGAATAATAATAAAATACCACTGCACGATTTCCTGTTTCTGCAGGTTTCTGGCAAATCAGATGGAGGAGGATGAATTTGATATGCCAATAACCAACTTCCAGGACAAGAAAGATGCCTTATGGAAGAGGCTGGAGTACCGGACGTTTGTGTCCATGGCAGAATTGGTAGAGGTGAGTGAGGCAGCAGAATTTGGAGAATGTCATGGAGCACACTGGGGTACAGCGGAGAAACACCTCTTGTACACACTGTACTGTGTAATATGTCGCAGAACACCCCAGCTGTACAGTATCATTCAGGCACAGATTCTGTTCTCTGTGTCCAGGTTTAAGTAAAATGTTTCCCAGGAGCTGTTTTACAAATGTATTTGTTAGTACTGGTTTAAAATGGAATACAGTTATGTGATACAATACTTACTCATGGATCCTGCCCGCTCACAATCCCGCCGGTCGGCATACCACGACACAGAGGGTGAATAGATCCTATGGTGAGCGCAGCCAGTCACCGTGCCCGCAAGAGGTTTGTTGTGTTGCCCCCCCCCCCTCCCCCCGGAAATCCACAATCTGTATGGCTACCGACAGTCTCCTGACAGCCGGTCAAGCATAACTAACCCGTTTAAAATATGGCTGCAAATATACATAAGTGTCTGCAGCATGTGCCTCAGTGTCTGCATATGGGTGGAAGTACACTGGTTTTGCCTAAGACTATCAGAATGGTAGGCTATGCGTTTTGCAGCCAACTCGGCATCAGCCCCAGAAACTGGGCCATTCCTAAGGGGGTACTCAATTACTTGAGATCCATTTTAAGACAATAACAAATGGCATGATATAGCGATTTATGACTGATGGTCATTATCACGGTATCCAATTACAGGCAATTGTTACCATCACCCCAAAACGGACCCGCAATCGTGCGATAACACATGGGATCCAGGATATGTTTCCGATCCCAGTTGTTATCGTGACTCTGATGGATACATATCGCAGACTATGCTTCGGGTGCAATGCATCAGGGGAGGAGTGCGCTGCATCGGAGCTAATTGGATATCCCCCAGCGGACCTATTAGCAGCAACAATTGCCACTGCTAACACACAGCACACCATCTAGCTCATGCGTCCTATCCACTTCCGTTAGTTTGGAAAGTATTTTAGCTACAGTACATAGCTATGAATTTGATAATATACAAATAGAGGGATGGAAAGGCGGGGAAACGCCTCTTGCAGCTGATCAATGGGGAGTATTTTAAACATCTGTTCATCCGAAATTTGGAAAACCAAGAGGAGACCTTGTTGGCTCCAAGTGTGTAATAAAGTTGAGCCAGACACACAGGGTCCTTGACACCCTGTGTTATCAGGAAGAAAAATAGTATTGTGAATGGATATACCCATCCTGGAGCGGGATAAACGCCATGCAGCGCATGTAGTGGTGAGTAATAAACTGCTGGCATCTGAAGACGGGAAAGTCGTGGGTCTCATGTAAAAAGACTCGGGAGTGAAATATCAGGACAAAAGGGCTGTTCCAATCCAGAATTAGCAAATTCATCAGAGATTCACAGCCAATGAGTAGCCAAAGCATAACTTCTGATACAAGCAAGATTAATACTTCCCGAGGACGGAGATTGACTCAGTTTAAATAAAGATATCCTAAGCTTCTTGTCTGCCCAGATGAATCTGCTAATGGTTTTATTTAGTAATTTTATATCAGAATCCTTTAACAACAGCGGTAACATGAATATAGAGTAATAACCCAAGAAACAAAATCATCTGCTTAGAGTGTTTTATAAATCTGACAACTGCTTGCCCAAAAAATTCTGGATCCCACAAGATATGAACCTGTATTGTACATCATGGAAGGCCAACTTGCAACCTGTGAGCTGAATGTGACCCTCACTAGTTGAATTACAGGTTTTGTTTCTCTCACCAGGTGATAACAGCAGACAAGCATTGGGCCTGGGAGAGGCACCGAAAATTCTGTCAAGGCGGGGCTAAAAGGAGCTATCCGGGAGGTGGCCCAGCAAACAAACGGAGGAAGATTTAAAGACTATCAGGTTGTAAAGCCGGAACATCCAGTGGCGCCCATTCATCAAAAGTGTACCCTGCTGCATTCCTCTGTGGCAGGCTGGGGAATAACATCTACTGATTACTGTGTATTAAAATCAGCATAGTGAAAACAGCAAAACTGTCCCTGCTCTTTTATTTAACAAACTTATTATTAACATACATTAGGAGATACTGTATTGGTAAAATGTAGACAGACAGGGTATAAGGGTAACACATCTGAGGTGCTCAGAGCTCATAGAAAGCGGGGATTGAGAACCACAGGTAATAAATAGTTCAAAAAAGGAAAAAGGAAACTCTTTGGCAAAGCATTACTGGAAAAATAGGAATTTAATACCTACCGGTAATTCCTTTTCTCATAGTCCATAGTGGATACTGGGGTGACATTAGTACCATGGGTATAGATTGGGTCAGTGTGTGCTGGCTCCTCCCATCTATACCCCTCCTGCAGACTCAGTCTAGGAATACTGTGCCCGAGAAGACAGACATACTTTGAGAGAAGGATATAGATATATATAGCGGTGGGGTAACGAACCAACACACAACAATAATAAAGATAGCAGAGCTAACCAAAACAGAGGAAAGCATCGCCAACTATAAAATAGGATAGAAACGCTAACCAAACATGGAACAGGGACAGCAACAGCAGACCCAACCAAGAACACTTACAACCAGGTAAGCAGGAACTCGAAGCACTGAGGCGGGTGTCCAGTATCCACAACGGACTATGAGAAAATAGGATTTTGGTACCTACCAGTAAATCCTTTTCTCGTAGTCTATAGAGGATGCTGGGGTCCACATTAGTACCATGGGGTATAGACGGGTCCACCAGGAGCCATTGGCACTTTAAGAGTTTAAGAGTGTGGGCTCTTAAACTGCCCCTCCTACCAGACTCAGTCTAGAAACTGTGCCCGAGGAGACGACATACTTCGAGAGAAGCCCTTAACACAGATAGTGGTGAGATTCATACCAGCTCACACAGACAAGGCACGTCAAGATAACTAGCTTGAACTATTCAGCAACGGCTGAAACATTACTTACCAAGTAACAATGCAGTACTCAACTAAACAAAGTGGTAATGAGCCAAATAACAGCAGGAAAACAAAGCGCTGGGCAGGCGCCCAGCATCCGGACTACGAGAAAAGAATATACCGGTAGGTACCAAAATCCTATTTTCTCTTACGTCCTAGAGGATGCTGGTGTCCACATTAGTACCATGTGGATGTACCAAAGCTCCCAGAACGGGAGGGAGAGCGCGGAGGCTTTTGCAGAACTGATTGACTGAACTTCAGATCATCAGAAGCCAGAGTATCGAACTTGTAGAACTTTGCAAACGTGTTCGACCCTGACCAAGTTGCCGCTCGGCAAAGTTGTTCTGCCGAGATACCCCAGGCAGCCGCCCAGGAAGACCCAACCTTACAAGAAGAGTGGGCCTAAACAGACTTAGGACACGGCAGTCCTGCCGTAGAATAGGCGTGCTGGATAGTTAACCTAATCCAGCGAGAAATAGACTGCTTAGTAGAAGGACACCCAATTTTCTTGGGATCGTATAGGACAAACAGGGAGTCCGACTTCCTGTGACGAGATGTTCTCTTCACATAGATCTTCAGAGCACTCACTACATCCAAGGACTTTGAAGAAAATGAGGAGTCAGTAGCCACTGACACCATAATAGGTTGGTAAACACCCTCGGTATTGTTGAGAGGCCGAACGGCAGGGCCTGGAACTGAAAATGACAGTCCAGCAATAGGAAGCGAAGATAAGCCTGATGCGGCAGCCAGATTGGAATGTGAAGGTACGCATCCTTGATATCCAGGGATACCAGGAATTCCCCCTTTTGCAGACCTGAAATCACCGCTCTGAGAGACTCCATCTTGAACTCCTTTAGAAAGGGGTTCAATGATTTTAGGTTCAGGATGGGCCTGACCGAACCATCCGGTTTTAGTACCACGAAAAGGTTCAAATAGTAACCCTTTGTCAGCATGTGCGGTGGTACCGGCTTAATGACCTGTGCCTCCACCAGCTTTTGGACAGCGTCCTGTAGTACTGTGCTGTCCTGCAACAGAGTTGGTAAGCCCGACTTGAAAAACTATGAGGAGGGAGACTTTGAAATTCCAGCCTGTATCCCTGAGAGACAATATTTACCACCCAGGGATCCAGGCCGGACGAGACCCAGACAGGACTGAACTGTCTGAGTCTCGCTCCCAAAGGACCCAGCTCCGGACCCTCCCGTCCACTGTCATGCGGAGGACTTAGGGGTACCTGAAGCAGGCTTTTGTTCTTGGGAACCTGCAGTGGCAGGTTTCTTGGACTTAACCTTACCTCCCTTGAAGAAGGTATTGGATGACTTGGCCTTTCTGGTCTTGCTGGGCCAAAAGGACTGCTGCGTTGCTGAGGAGAAGGATCTCTTCGGAGCAGGTGCTGCTGAGGGAAGATGCGGAGACTTACCCGCTGTAGCGGTAGAAATCTACGCGTCTAGGGCTTCCCCAAAGAGAGCCTGGCCAGTATAGGGTAGCGACTCCACACTTCTTCTGGATTCCGCATCGGCTGACCACTGGCGGAGCCAGAGACGCCGACGAGATGAAACAGACATGGAAGAAATTCCCGCAGCCATGAAACCCAGATCCTTCATGGATTCTACCATGAAACCTGCAGAATCATGAATGTTGCGTAAAAACAATGCAACGTCATCCCTATCCATCGTATCCAAATCCTCCATCAAGGCAGCCGACCACTTCACTATTGCCTTTGCAATCTATGCACTAGCAATAGTGGGACGCAATATAGCCCCTGAAGCAGTGTACACTGATTTCAGAGTATTATCAATTTTCCTATCTGCCGGCTCCTATAAGGCGGTAGATCCCGGTACCGGTAAAACCACCTTTTTTGAGAGTCTGGATACAGATGCTTCAACAATTGGCGGGTTTTCCCACTTTTTCCTATCCTCCTCAGGGAAAGGAAAAGCTACCAGAATCCTCTTAGGAATCTGAAACTTCTTTTCAGGATTCACCCAGGCCTTTTCAAATATAGCATTCAGCTCCTTTGATGCAGGGAAGGTTAGCGAGGCTTTCTTATTTTCAGTGAAGATAGCCTCCTCAACCTGCTCAGGTGTGGTATCATTGACATTTAACACATCCCTGATAGCCTCTATCAACAGCTGCACCCCCCCCCCCCCCTTGCGAGAGATGCGGACCCCCGCAATACATCCCCATCACCATCTGTAGTGTCAGAATCGGTATCCGTGTCCTCTTGTGTAACCTGCACAAGCGCACGTTTGTGGTGGAATATAGTGGGGTGACCTGAGGAACCAGACATTGGCCATACATCCATAGCAGATTGCAATACCTGGGTTGCAGACTCATTACTGGCAACCCTGTCAGAAATCTGAGAAATCCAAGTCTTGATAGAGGAAAACCACTCTGGTTCCCTTGCTGGAATCTGTGCTAAACCAGTGCTAACATCATTACATGGAATGGGATCATGCTGTGAGGATAAATCCTCTGCAGCATATGACACTGTATCCCTGGACATTGCTGCTGGTGACCACCAAACACTCCACACACACACAGGATGGGGTAAGACAGAGTTTCCTCACCAAGAATGGCAAGAGAGAGACAGAGATTGGAGCCAACCCACACCAGCGCTTTACACAAGGAGAAACGCCTTATCAGCGCTGACTTGTGCTCCTTAATAGGACACACAGTCAAACAATCAGCCTCCCCTCCCTTCTACAACCCCCTGGTACCGTATTACAGTAATCTAGAGCTGTTATGGAGGGACCAGGATCTTCCTTCAGCTATCAGCATGCAGGAAAATGGCGCTGGAATGCTGCAGGGTCTGCTCTGAGGAGAAGCTCCGCCCCCTTCATGGCGCTGTCTTCCTGCTCTTCTGCATTTTAAACTGGTCTGAGGAGTTGTGCTGGCTGCGATCCCTAGGGCCCGACAGGCTTGCTGACCAGTGTGAGGGGTAAGTGCTGGCACAGGGCGCCCCTCACAGCGCCGCACAGTGTGCCTCTGGTACCGTCCGAGAGCGCGGTTAATACCGCGCTCCATCCCCTGTTGCCGCCATCTTCACACCAGCCTCCCACTTGCTAGGGGAGTCGGTGACTAACTCACCACTGCTTCAGCTCTGTAAGGGGTCGGCGGCATGCTGCTGGGGTGAGCAGTTCCCCTGCGGCGGAGACCGATCAGCCCCTCTGGAGCTCAGTGTCCAGACAGCGGAGTCAGTGGCTCAGACCCCGCAAGGCAGACACTGTTTTCCCCCTTAGAGCCATGCTGCAGGGAGGCTGTTGCCAGCAGCCTCCCTGTAAAATAAAAAACTCTAAACTAAACTTCATTAGGAAAGCTCAGGAGAGCTCCCCTAGCTGAGATCGGCTCCTTCGGGCACATTTTCTAAACTGAGTCTGGTAGGAGGGGCATAGAGGGAGGAGCCAGCCCACACTCTTAAACTCTTAAAGTGCCAATGTCTCCTGGTGGACCCGTCTATACCCTATGGTACTAATGTGGACCCCAGCATCCTCTACGACGTAAGAGAAAATGAATTACCCATAGGTATCAAGGGGGTCATTAAGACCCTATCGCCCGCTGCGCTTCTTCACAGCCATGCGATCGAGTCGGAACTGTGCATGCGCGACGGACGCATTGCGCAGGCGCGCCGTTGCCCGGCGACAGCAGTGACGCCACTATCGAAGAAAGCGGTCACAGCGGCGACAACAAGAAGATTGACAGGAGGAAGGCAGAACCGGGCGTCAAGTCACCGTTTTCTGGCCGTGGAGATCCAAACGCAGACATGTCGAGGCATTTGGAGAGAGGATGTCTGACGTCAATTCCGGGATCTACAATGCTGGATTGATCGCATAGGGTATGTAACTCTTACCCTGGTCTTGTTCTACACAAAAAAAGTTTTTTTTGCATAGCAGGGCTGCACAAGCGATCGCAGCCTTGCTATACAAAAATACACTCCCCCAAAGGCGGCGTCTAGTTGTTCGCATGGGCTGCAAAAACTTGCAGCGTGCAATCAACTCGGAATGACCCCCTTAATTCCTATTTTCACTAACGTCCTAGTGGCTTACTGGGGTGACATTAGTACCATGGGGAAGTCCCAAAGCTTCCAGAACAGGTGGGAGAGTGCTGAAACCCCTGTAAAACTGCGTGACCAAACTGAAGGTCATCTCTGGCCAAGGCGTCGAACCTATAGAACTTCCTAAACCTCAGCAGGAAAGGAATTTAGTAACTGCTTAGGAGTAATAAATTTCTTGTCAGGATTCACCCACGCCTCTTTGGAAAGGGAGTTTAATTCTTTTGAGATAGGGAAGGTGACAGAGGATTTTGGTATCACATTAAAAAAATGACTCCTCTTCTGGTTCTGTCTCCTTATCTTGTATATTGAGAACTTCTCAAATAGAATAAAACAAGGCCTCAACCCCCGGGACAGAGCATTGTCATCTTCCACCTCCAGTTCTCCCTCATCGAACTCTGGTATTTCAGTATCAGAGTCAGACTGGAGCACCTGTGGGAGTGTGCGTTTATGAGAGACCACCAGAGGGGGCTGAGTAGCCTGTCTGTGGTTAGCAGTCTAAACCAAGAATCGTCTACAGACTGATTCAGGGTCTGCCTTCATTATAAATGAAAAAAAGAACAAAGAGTTTGGACTAGCCGCACAGATTGATCAGCATATATGGTTATAAATGATTCTAAGCATTCGGGTTCCTGCAAGCCACTACCTTGTGAAGGCAGAGAACACTGGGTACATAGTAGAGACCCTTGTGAAGAGGGTGACTGTAAACACAGTGCAGTGACAAAACGTTAGTGAACAGCACAATAAGCCCAGACAGTCATGAATGGAGTGACACAGAGATGAGTGAAACCAGCACACAATACCTCAGTCCAGAGCAGCACTCTGCTGGGTATATTTATATGTTTGCTAGTAGCAGAGCAGTGTAACCGCTGTATATATGCTTCCCATTTTCTAGAAGACCACCTGGTACCAGTAGAATTGGTGAATCAGCGGATTCTGTGGAGGAGCAATCTCAGCGTGCAGCCTGTAGTCAGCAGCTGCAGCAGGAAATGGCGCCTTTTAGTTTCTGGTCCCGCTCTCCGGGAAGCCCCGCCCCTTCAATGGCGCGCAGTCCCTACATAGATTATACTGGCTTTTAATGTCAGATTGTGTAAACAAAACAAAAAAAAGGAGATTAGGATCCCCTTTTACCTCAGTGCCAGTATGGGTCCCCAGCTGGCACCGCCGCTCGAGGCCCAGTGACCGCCGCTCCAGAGAATGCACCGGCTCCTTGGGCACATTTTTCTAAACTGAGCCTGCAAGATGGGCATAGGCACACACTGACTGATTTCTTAACCACTTGCCTGACATGGTCGCATCAAATGCGACCATGCTAGCAAGTGCTCTATCTGACCTGGTCGCTCCACCGAGGGAGTGACGAACCACTGCTAATTGGATTCCGAATTAGCAGGCAGATGAGGATGGACTCTTTGTGATGAATCTATGGGTCTTGTATTGCAAGACCCAAATTACAACCAGCGAAAGAAGAAATCGTTGGAGGCGAGAGGATAACAAAGCAACCTTCTCCTGTAAAGGAAGTATTGACTTGCTGCAATGGATATTCGAGCCTAGGAGGAGATGTTCGACTCCTGGGATCAACATGAAGCATGTGAGCAGCTATAAACACCATGTCCTGGTGAGCATCCCAAGAGACCCACAGAAACGTGTGAACGTGCAATAATAGGATTTTAATTACCTAACGATAAAAACTTTTCTAGTAGTCCGAAGAGGATAATGGGGTCCATTTAGTACCATAGGGTATAGACGGGTCCACTAGGAGCCATGGGCACTTTTGAGAATTTTATAGTGTGGGCTGGCTCCTCCCTCTATGCCCCTCCTACCATACTCAGTCTAGGAAACTGTGCCCGAGGAGACGGACATACTTTGAGAAAAGGATATAAAGGATAGTGGTGAGATTCCAAACCAGCAGACACAATAAGAGGAAAGCCAGGCTAACCAAACTTGAAACAGGAACAGCAATGGCTGAACCAACATTACTTAACCAAGTAACAGTGAAGGAAGAACGAAGCACTGGGCGGGCGCCCAGTATCCTCTGCGGACTACAAGAAAAGGATTTACCGGTAGGTAATTAAAATCCTATTTTCTCTTACGTCCTAGAGGATGCTGGGGTCCATTTAGTACCATGGGGATGTACCAATGCTCCTAGTACGGGCGGGAGAGTGCAGAGGTTCCTGCAGAATAGATTGACTAAACTTTAGGTCCTCAGAGGCCAAAGTATCGAACTTGTAGAACTTAGCAAACGTGTTCGACCCAGACCAAGTAGCTGCTCGGCAAAGCTGTAGAGCCGAGACACCTCGGGCAGCCGCCCAGGACGAACCCACTTTTTACGAGTAGAGTGGGCCTTAAAAGATTTGGGACACGGCAAGCCTGCCGTAGAATAAGCATGCTGGATAGTGAACCTGATCAAGCGAGAAATAGTCTGCTTAGAAGCAGCACACCCAATCTTATTGGGATCATAAAGAACAAACAGCGAGTCCATCTTTCAGTGACGAGCTGTTCTTTTCACATACACCTTCAAAGACCTCACAACATCCAAAGACTTTGAAGTAGCAGAGGTGTCGGTGACAACCGGAACCACAATAGGTTGGTTGATGAGAAACGCAGGCACCACATTAGGAAGAAATTGCTTACGAGTTCTGAGTTCATCTCTGTCCTCATGGAAAATCAAAGCTCCCAGCTCCGACACAAGTCTTGCTGAAGCCAAGGCCAACAGTGTGACGGTCTTCCACGTAAGATATATTACGTCCACCTCCTGTAACGGCTCAAACCAGTCTGATTGGAGGAAATGCAGCACCACATTGAGATCCCAAGGGGCCGTGGGAGGCACGAAGGGAGGTTGGACGTGTAGAACACCTTTCAAGAACGTCTGGACCTCAGGCAGAGAAGCCAACTGTTTCTGAAAGGCCGAAATCTGGACTTTTATGGAGCCCAGACGTAGGCCCACATCCACTCCAGCTTGTAGAAAAAGCAGGAAACGTCCCAGATGGAATTCCCCCGCAGTAAAGGAGATTTATGGTAAGACCTTACCTTCATTAAATCTATTTCTGTGAGGTACACTGGGTTCCACAGGGATAATATCGGGGTGTAGAGTAGGATCTTGATCCGAGGCACCAACAGGATAAAAGCTTTGACTGTTCCCAGGATGCACAGCGCCACCTCCTCTATAACCCCGCCTCCGTGCACAGGAGCTCAGTTTTATTAACTAGTCCAATGCAGTAGCAGGTAAAAGAGACAACAACCGTTAGTAGCCACATACACTACATTCTCACGACAGGAGAAGGTGTCAGCGGCTAATGCCACACAAACCCAGGGTGGGCGCCCTGTGGAACCCAGTGTACCTCGCAGTAAGAGATTTAACAAAGGTAAGTTCTTACCATAAATCTCATTTTCTGCTGCGGGGTACACTGGCCCTCCACAGGGAATAACATTGTGGATGTCCTAAAGCAGTTCCTTATGGGAGTGGACGCACTGTAGCGGGCACAAGAACCAGGCGTCCAAAGGAAGCATCCTGGGAGGCGGAAGTATCGAAGGCATAGAACCTTATGAACGTATTCACTAAGGATCACGTAGCCGCCTTGCCCAATTGTTCAAGGGTCGCATCATGACGGGCCGCCCAAGAAGGTCCAACGGATCGAGTAGAATGGGCCTTAACCACTTAACTGACAATTTATTTCACCGAAAACTGCTCCGAAATGTATTTTAAAAAAAAAAGGAAATATTTTTTTTTTTTATTTCATTTTCTTTTAAAGTATTTTTTTCTCTCTCCAAACATCGATCGGGAACATCGCAGCTTTCATTTTGAAAGCCAGGACAGTCTGCAGGTATTCAGAGGGGGTCTGGGGGTGGCTTGGGAGGGTTCATTTACACTCCCCAGCGAATGACATTTTCTGCAGCCGCTAGGGGGGATCCTGCTGTGCTGACCGATCAGCAATGATCGGCAGCACAGCAATCAGTGGGGGGGAGTGAAGGAAGGCTGAGGGACCTTCCGGTCCCTCAGACAGCAGCAGCGGAGGAAAGTTTATCTTCCCTGCCGCTGCTAACACTCTCTATCTGACTTTGTCGCATCCTGTGCGATCAGGTCAGACAGAGCACTTGCAGGCGTGGTAGCATCTGATGCCTGCATCTGGCCACGTTCTGCTTGTTAGCAGGCCAGCCATGTTTGTGAAAACCAAAAAAGTACGAAGAGAAAGTCAGACTTCCGAATGGAAGCAGTTCTCTTCACATAGATACGGAGAGCCCGTACCACATCCAAAGACCGCTCTTTTGGAATACAACTCAGGAGAATTAAAGGCAGGAACCACAATCTCCTGGTTAAGGTGGAATGAAGACACCACCTTAGGTAGATAACCAGGGTGCGTTCTAAGAACTGCCTGATCACTGTGAAAAAATCAGATAGGGGGACCAACAGGATAAGGCACCCAAGTCTGAAACACATCTAGCAGAAGCAATCGCTAGCAGAAACAAGACCTTAAGGGAAAGCCACTTAAGGTCCGCAGATGCAAGAGGGTCAAAAGGAGACTCTTGCAAGGCCTCCAAAACCACCAACAAATCCCAAGGGCCTACACGTGGGACATAAAGAGGCTGAATGCGCAACACACCCTGAGTGAAGGTATGAACATCGGGCAGAGTTGCAATTTTTCTCTGAAATCATACCGACGAGGCAGAAATATGAACCTTGAGGGAGGCAAGACGAAGGCCTAGGTCCAAGCCTTGCTGTAGGAAGGCCAAAAGTGTGGTCGTACTAAACTTGTAAGCGTCATGATTGGTATTTGCGCACCAAGCAAAGTAAGAATTCCAGACCCTATGGTAAATCCAAGCAGAAGCTGGCTTACGGGCCTTCAACAAGGTTTGAATGACTGCCTCAGAAAACCTTTGGCCCTCAGTACGGAAGTTTCAAGAGCCACGCCGTCAAAGCCAGTCGGCCCAAATCCTGGTAGACACAAGGGCCCTGAGCAAGGAGGTCTGGCCGTTGTGGAAGTAGAAGGGGACGCTCTATCTAGAGGCCATGTAGGTCTGAGAACCAATGCCGTCTGGGCCAGGCGGGAGCAATTAGAAGTAGTATGCCTCCTTCTTGTTTGCACTTCCTTATCACTCTGGGCAGTAAAGACACTGGAGGGAACACATATGGCAGCCAAAAGTTCCATGGGATTGCCAGTGCATCCACGAACGTTGCTTGAGGATCCCTTGTTCTTGCTCCGAAGACCAGAACCTTGTGATTGTGTCGAGACGCAATCAGAACCACATCTGGAAGGCCCCACTTGTCAACGAGGAGTTGAAATACTTCTGGATGGAAGCTCCACTCTCCGGCGTGTACGTCCTGATGACTGAGGAAGTCCGCTTCCCAGTTGAGGACCCCCGGAATGAACACTGCCCATATGGTTGGCAGATGGCGTTCCGCCCATTGAAGAATCCTTGACACTTCCATCATTGCCATGCGGCTTCGAGTGCTGCCTTGATGATTTATGTACGCCACCATGGTGGCGTTGTCCGACTGTACTTGAATAGGCCTGTTCTGTATCAACTGCTGGGCCAGTTTCAGAGCATTGAACACCGCCCGCAATTCCAGAATGTTTATTGGGAGGAGAGATTCCTCCCTGGTCCACCGACCCTAAAAAGAGTGTTGCTCCAAAACCGCGCCCCAACCCTCAGACTGGCATCCACTGTCAGGAGGGCAGGAATGAAATTGAGCGTACTCTACCATGTCGAAAGCTGACACCATGAGGCCTAGTACTTGCATCGCCGAGTGAATCGACACTTGCGGACGAGACAGGAAGCATTGAATTATATCCTGAAGGTTCAGGACCCTCTCCTGAAATAAGAACAACAGCTGGTTGTTCCAAAAATGCCCCCGGATGCACCGGAGGAGAACTTCTGGGGAATTCGCCAGGATCAGCAAGTCGTCCAGATACGGCAGGATCCTGATACCCTGACGGTGGAGCAGGGGTGTCATCACCGCCATGACCCTGGTGAAGATTCGCGGAGCCGTGGTCAGACCAAAAGGTAAGGCCCGGAATTGATAATGGAGGTTGCCAATAGAAAACCGTGGGTATTGCTGGCAATAGGAATATGGAGGTAAGCATCCTGTATGTCCAGGGATACCATATAGTCCCTTGGCTCCAAATCCAGAACAATATAGCGAAAAGTTTCCATATAAAACTTGGATACCCTCACAAACTTGTTCAAAGACTTGAGGTTGAGAATGGGCTGAGAGGAACCATTTGGTTTCGGGACTAGGAACATCGTTGAATAGTACCGCCTGCCTCTCTGAGCCAGAGGCACCGGCATTACCACTCCTGTGTCCAGGAGGGATTGTACCACCAGACGGAGAGTTTTTGCCTTTACCTGATCCAAAGAGATGTTTGTCAGGCAAAATTGACGAGGGGGATGTTTCTTGATAGATATGGCGTATCCGTGAGTGACGACTTCCCTTACTCAGGCGTCCGAAGTGGTCCTCAACCATACCTGGGTAAACCACAGAAGTCAGCCTCCCACCCTGAGATCCCCCAAGGGGAGGCCTGCCCCGTCATGCAGCAGCATGTCTGTTTTGGAAGCAGGCTGACGGGCAGCCAAGGCATGCTTAGGTTTGGGCTAATTGGTTTTGGAAGTGCAAGACTGTTTCGGGTACGCCTGACCCTTTGCTTTACCTGGAGGTCGAAAGGAACAAAAGTACAGTAGGTACTCTTAACCTTCGGAGCCAAAGGAGCAGTACTAGGTAGACATGCAGTCTTAGCGGAAGCTAAGTCAGCAACAATCTTGTTGAGATCCTCTCCAAAAAGGATGTTCCCCTTAAAAGGGAACACCTCCAAGGTTTTCTTACAGTCCAGATCTACAGACCAGGATCGCAACCAGACAATACGGCGAGCCAGAATGGACGTAGTAGACACTTTGGCAGCCAGAACACCGGCATCAGAGGCCGCCTCCTGAACGTAATGAGAGGCTGTAACAATATATGAAACAAATTGTCTAGCATCATCAGGAAAATTAGACGGCAGCTCCGCTTCCACCTCCTGAACCCAGGCTGCAATAGCTTCGGCAGCCCGAGAAGCCGCAATAGTGGGCCTATGCACAGCTCCTGCACGTGTGTAAATAGACTTTAAGCAACCCTCCACACGCTTATCCGTCGGTTCCTTCAGAGAGGTGACGGTAGTGACAGGCAGAGCAGATGACACCACCACCCGAGGGACTTGTGAGTCCACCGGCGGTGGCGTTTCCCAATTTTCACTCAACTCCGCAGCGAGGGGATAGCGAGCTAGCATCTTCAGATGACGTGTGAATTTCTTTCCAGGATTCTCCCAGGATTCCTGACGTATGTCAATCAAGTGGTCAGAATGAGACAAAACTAATTTAGTAAACTTCTGACGTTTGAACCTATCAGGTTTCTTAGAGGTATCTGCAGGTTCTGTTTCATCATCAATTTTAAGAATCAGCTTGATAGCCTCTAGGAGGTCAGGAACATCCACCTGTGAAATAGATTTCCTATCAGAAGCATCTGCATCAGTGTCTGAAGGGGTCAGTATAATGCCATCTTCATCAGAAGAAGTATCCAAAACATGAGTGGATGTGAGTAAGTAATGGCCCACTTAGATGACCCCTTGGTCTTAGGCGGGCGAGGGTTAGGTTTCTGTTTAGCCAATGAGTGATTCAATTGCTGTAACAGAGTGGACAGGAGATCTGCCCATGGCGGATTAACCGTAGGGACAATATGTGGCTGTAAAGGCACAGGAGGTGCCCCGCGAGTCTAGATACCAGCGTAGTCAGTAAAGTAGAGAATGAAGCCCAAGGCAATTCTTGATGTGTCACCATTGCAGCAACCTGACTGGGGGGGTAGAGAACCCCCAGAACCTGAACCCTCAGCTGCTACGTTATCCTCCAAGAAGTCAGCGGCATCATCAGCGCGTATTGCGGGATCAGCCACGGAACTATTGCCACTTGCAGCTGACATGATATGAAAGCGAAAACCACGGGCGAACCAGTACAATATCAGCAGATAAAATACCGGACCAAGAAACCCCTGTGCAGTGAGACAGCACAGAGGATTCAAGAGGTATATGGTGACTGAAAATCACAGAGAAAAATACAAAATAAGTATATCCTGTGAACTACCTATATCAAACAAAAACCCTGATACACTTAGGGTACAGAATATAGGGATAGCACTATGAGTGAGATACATGGAGTAGATATCACATAGCAGCTACAGTATATGCACACACACAGTCACATGTACAATGCAGAAATTATGACAAACAATAAAACTGCAATGGACTAGCAATACTAAGTAACACCAAGTAAAGCTATATAGGCTTATAGATATAGCAATGCACAGTAAAGACTGGATGTATATCACAGGGTAATTGCACTAAATAACTCTGCAGTAATGCACTGTTTCTTAACTAACACTGTCTAAAGACATGTAGAATACTTCACTGTCCTGTAAATGCACAACGCTGATGATGCAGGCGGATTTACAGAGGAGACATTGCCCATGCAGTCCCAGAATCAACTCAGCATGTAGTGATGGCGCCAAATGCTGACAGGGAGTGAGGGAGAGAGAGAAATATGCAGCTACCAGAGTGTCCACGCCAGCGTGCGCGGCCCGTCTTCCAAATGCCGCGCCGGATCGCGGTTTGCAGCGGGTCCTGTCTGGGGGACTCTCTTACCTCCTCCCTTGGTGCGGCCACACAATCCCGAGAGCAGCGGAAGGTGTGTGTGTGTGCTAGGCAGCGTTGACGCTCTCCGCTGTAAGTACCCGGCAACCAAGGCGCGGGAGTATACAGCGCCGCTGGGGGAGGTGATGGAGCTGCAGCATGAGATGTCAGAATGACATCTAGCACTGTGAGTCTTCTATTTCTTCTCATAAAAGCTCTTTCCAGGGCTGCTGGAGCAGCCGCCCTGTTAGTGACCTGCCTGCAGGGCACCAACTTACAAACTGAGCTTCTGTGCACGCAGGCTGGGTTATAGAGGAGGCGGCGTTGTGCATCCTGGGAACAGTCAAAGCTTTTAGCCCGTTGGTGCCTCGTATCAAGATCCTACTCTACACCCCGATGTTATCCCTGTGGAACCCCAGTGTACCCCGCTGCAGAAAATTTTCTACTCTCACATCAAGAGATGTATTTCTTCCACGATGGTAATGCTTAGACGTTACCCCTTTCCTGGCTTGGATCATAGTCGGGATAACCTTGTTAGGGATCCCTCTCCTGGCTAGAATCAGCCGTTCAACTTCCAAGCCATCAAACATAGCTGTGAGACGAAATGGACCTGTTGCAGAAGATCCTCGCGAAGAGGTAGAGGCCACGGATCTTCGAGGAGCATCTCCAGAAAGACCGCGTACCAGGCCCTTCTTGGCCAGTCTGGAGCAATTAGAATTGGTTGAACCTTTTCCCTTTTTATTCTTTTTAGAATTTTTGGGATCAGAGGAAGTGGAGGAAACACGTACACCATCTGATAGACCCATGGAGTAGTCAGGATGTCTACCGCCACCGCCTGTGGGTCTCTCGACCTGGAACAATACCCCTTGAGCTTCTTGTTGAGACGAGTGGCCATCATGTCGATCTGTGAATATCCCCATCGACATGTCAAGCACCTGAGCACATCCGGGTGAAGGCCCCACTCCCCCAGGTGCAGGTCGTGTTTGCTGAGGAAGTCTGCTTCCCAGTTGTCTACTCCCAGGAATGAAGACCGCTTACAACGCCACAGTGTCTCTCTCTGCCCAGAGGAGAATTCTCTGACATTGCTGCTCTGCTTTTCGTTCCGCCCTGTCGGTTTATGTACGTTACTGCCGTCACATTGTCTGACTGGACCTGAATGGCCCAATCTTGAAGATGTGAGGCCTGCAGAAGGGCATTGTATACGACCCTGAGTTCCAGAATGTTGATTGGAAGGACGACTTCCTGACTTGACCATCGTCCTTGAAACTGGACCCCTGAGTGACTGCTCCCCAACCCCTGAGGCTTGCGTCTGTGGTTAGTAGAATCCAGTTCTGAATTCAGAACCTCCGACCCTGTACGAGGTGAGAAGTCTGTAGCCACCACAGAAGGGAGATCCTGGCTTTTGGCGACAGACAGATCCTCTGGTGCATGTGAAGATGCGATCCGGACCATTTGTCCAACAGATTGAGCTGGAAGGGTCTTGCGTGGAACCTTCCATATTGAAGAGCCTCGTAAGAGGCCATTTTCCCCAGAAGGCAAATGCACAGATATCCGGGTTGGCTTCAGGACATCCCGAACCATCGACTGGATTACTAATGCCTTTTCCAATGGAAGGAACACCTTCTGCGACTCTGTATCCAGTATCATTGGCAGGAATGGAAGCCTCCGTTTTGGCTCTAGGTGAGATTTCAGAAGGTTCAGAATCCACCTATGATCCTGGAGAAGATTGGTTGAGAGAGCAACGCTGTCCAGCAACCTTTCCATGTACGGTGCTTTTATCAGGAGATTGTACAGGTATGGAATTATGTTCACTCCGTTTGCGGAGCAGAAACATCATCCCTGCCATCACCTTGGTGAACACCCTCGGTGCCGTGGAGAGACCAAATGGCAGAGCCTGGAACTGGTAGTGACAATCCTGCATTGCAAACCGTAGATAAGCCTGATTAGGCGGCCAGATTGGAATATGCAGGTACGCATCCTTGATATCCAGAAACACCAGGAATTCCCCCTCCTCCAGACCACCGCTCTCAGAGACTCCATCTTGAATTTGAACACACGTAAGTACGGGTTCAACGACTTGAGGTTCAAAATCGGTCTTACCGAACCATCCGGTTTTGCCACTACAAACAAGTTGGAATAGTACCCCTTGTTTAAATGATCAGGTGGAACTGGAACAGTTTTTGGATGGCATATTGTAATGTTATATTTGCCTTTTGTGAAACTGGCAAGCCTGATTTGAAGAATCTGTGAGGTGGGAGCTCTTGGAACTCCAATCTGTAGCCCTGGGAAAATAGGATTTTAATTAATTACTATGCTCGACAAAGCTGTAAAGCCGAGACACCCCGAGCATCCGCCCAGGAAGAACCCACTTTACCAGTAGAGTGGGCCTTAACGGATTTTGGACACGGCAAACCTGCCGTAGAATAAGCATGCTGAATAGTAAACCTGATCCAGTGAGAAATCGTTTGCTTAGAAGCAGGACACCCAATCTTGTTGGGATCATAAAGGACAAACAGAGTGTCCAACTTCCTGTGACGAGCAGTCCTCTTCACATATATCTTCAAAGTCCTCACAACATCCAAGGACTTTGAGGCAATTGAGGACCACTATAGTTTGGTTGATATGAAAAGCTGACACAACCTTCGAAAGAAATTGCTGACGCGTTCTGAGCTCAGCTCTATCTTCATGGAAAATCAAATAGGAGCTCTTGCAATACAATGGGGGTAATTCCGACACGTTTGCATGCAGCGGTTCTTCGCTGCAGTGCGAACAGGTCAGAACAGCGCATGCGCAGCGACCACACTGGCTGGCAACGGCCGTCGCCGGGCAGCGGCCAGACCAAAGAGGAAAGTGATCGCTAGCGCGATCACAAGAAGATTGACAGTGGGGAGGCGTTCCGGGGCGTCTACTCACTGTTTTCCGTCCGTTGAGATCCGAACGCAGACATGTCCAGGCGTTTGGAAGGCGGATGTCTGACATCAATCCCGGGACCTTCGTCGCTGTATCCGTCGCACAGGGTAAGTAGGGCTGAGCCTGGTCTTGTTTTGCAGGAAACTTTTTTAGCATAGGAGGGCTGCACAAGCGATCGCAGCCCTGCTATGCTAAAATATACTCCCCCATAGGCGGCGTCAAGTTGATTGCCCGAGCAGCAAAAAGTTGCTACATGCGATCAACTCGGAATGACCCCTAATGACCCCAATTCTGACACACGTCTAGCAGATGCCAATGCCAACAGCGTGACTGCCTTCCAAGTAAAAAACTTGACATCCACCTACTGCAAATTTTCAAACCAATCCGATTGCAGGAACTGCAGCACCACATTAAGACCCCAAGGTGCCGTAGGAGGCACAAAGGGTGGTTGGATGTGCAGAACCCCTTTCAAGAATGTCTGAACCTCAGTGTCACGATCCGGGTATCTGGACGCCATTTCTTACCTATCAGATGCCTCCTAAGGCTGGCTCAGCGCTCCAGGACCGGATCCCATCTGTTATCCTGATGTGCACATTCCCGCATCCTCTCCTGTCTCTCTGGACGCAGTCACAGTAACGCCTTATACATCTGGCATGGCGTCTCCCGCAGCCTCCGCCGCCGTCCCTGAGCTTCTGCATTCAGAGTGGCGATTACGTCAGCCGCGGCCTCCGCTGTGTCCGCGTGGTCGGATGTGCATCTGTCAGCCTGGCGTCTCCTGTCTCCGGTGGCCGGCGCCGCCATTACTGTTTTCCAGACCACATGGAATACAATCCAAACTTCCCTCCAAGTGTCTGCATGGGCGCAGCCATCTTGGATTCTGTCAGCTGATCTTTCCTACCAATCCGTTGTCAGTATTATTAATTTGCATAATTGCCTAGCCAATGCCTTCCTTGCTGCAGGTATAAATAGGTTGTGCCTGAGCAAGGAAGGCGTCAGTGCTTTGGTTGTCAAACCTAGTTCCAGTTTGTCTCTCTTCTGTGAATGTCTTTCAGGTTCCAGCTCCTGTCTCCAGACTTCTGCTATAGAGACCTGCACCAGCATTCCATCTGCGGTGTAGCCTGACTCTCCGATCCATTCTGGACTCACCTGTTTCCAGCTACAACATCACCTGCTTCCAGCTCAGCTTCCAGCAGTGTACAGCTTCTCTTAAAGGGCCGGTGTCCTTTCTGCAGTTTACCACTCTCCACCGGTATTTTTATTTCTCCGCTCTCAAATTCTACATTTCATCTACATTGCATCGCTCTCAAGCTTTATTTATTATTTAACTGGTTCCAGCCAGTATCCACTCCGTGCCAACACCTGTCTGGTTCTAACCAGTACCCACAGCAGCATTTTATCTACAGCAGTCCAGCTTTCCCTGGAACACCAGCTGGTACGACCCTGGGCTTTCCTCATTGCTACAGTTGAGCCTGGTAAGGACTTTCCAACTTGCAGATAATAAGAACTGTCTCATACCACCAGAGCTCTGTGGCCCCTGCCACCCTGTAGTACCCAGGAACTGTATTATTATTTCTCTGCTGATTTTTATGTTACTTTTTACTGCTACTGTGATGCATGGAGTTTGTCATAAATAAATATCATTGACTTTTACTCAAGTTGTCGTGGTCACGCCTTCGGGCGGTTTTCTCTTCATGTTACTTACATGTCCAGGGGTCTGATACAACCTCCCAGGTTCCGGTACATCTCAGCCCCTACAACTGAGGCTGCCTTCCGTCAGCTCAGGCCCTCAGTTGTGACAGTAAGCACTGACCAAATGAATCCAGCCGGAGACCAGGATCAAGCGGCCAGGCCGATGCAAGAACTGGCAGCCCGACTTGAACATCAGGAGGCTGCACAGGGCCACATCATCCGCTGTCTCCAGGATTTCTCTACTCGGCTGGATGGGATTCAGACAACTCTCCGTGGATCAGGCGCATCTGGGGCGTCAACCACAGTGACTCCAACTATAACCCCACCCACCTTACCCGTTTCTGCTCCACGTCTTCATCTTCCAACGCCAGCAAAATTTGACGGATCTCCAAGATTCTGCAGGGGATTTCTCAACCAGTGTGAGATTCAGTTTGAGCTACAACCTGGCAATTTTCCCAGTGACCGTACAAAAATTGCCTACATCATCTCACTTCTCAGTGGCTCAGCCCTTGACTGGGCATCACCGTTATGGGAGAGGTCCGACACCCTGCTATCTTCTTACACTGCATTCGTGTCAACATTCAGGCGCATCTTCGACGAGCCAGGCCGGGTAACTTCAGCTTCGTCTGAGATTCTCCGTTTACGCCAGGGATCACATACTGTAGGACAATATCTTATACAGTTCCAGATCCTGGCATCTGAACTGGCATGGAACGACGAGGCCCTGTATGCTGCATTCTGGCATGGTTTATCCGAGCGTATTAAAGATGAGTTAGCTACCAGAGACTTACCCTCCAAGTTAGATGAGCTAATCTCACTTTGTACAAAAGTTGACTTACGTTTCAGAGAGAGAGCAACTGAGCGTGGAAGACCATCTGCTCCAAAATCTTCTGCTCCTCCTCCTCGCCAACTGTCACCAACTAAAGATGAACCCATGCAAATTGGCCGTTCCCGTTTAACTCCTGCTGAGCGCCGAAGACGTCTCTCTGAGTCTCTCTGTCTGTATTGTGCAGCCCCGTCTCACACTATTCATGCCTGTCCCAAACGTCCGGGAAACTTCAAATCCTAGCTCGCCAAGGAGAGGGCCGGCTAGGAGTAATGATCTCCTCTCCATCTCCTCAAGATTGTAATCTCCCAGTCTCGCTTCAAGTTGCTCAACGTTATCAGAACGTCATTGCCCTCCTGGATTCCGGAGCAGCTGGGAACTTTATTACCGAAGCCTATGTTAAACGGTGGTCCCTACCCACCGAGAGACTTCCTTCCTCCTTTTCCTTAACTGCCGTGGATGGCAGTAAAATTTTTGATACAGTTATTGCTCTAAGGACTCTACCAGTTCGTCTGAGAGTGGGAGTTCTTCATTCCGAACTTATTTCACTTTTAGTGATTCCAAGAGCCACACATCCTGTGGTCCTGGGCCATCCATGGCTCCGTCTTCACAATTCTACAATTGATTGGACGACTACGCAAATCCTGGCATGGGGTCCCTCCTGTGCTGAGACATGTTTGTTTAAAGTGTTGCCTGTCTGTTCTTCCTCCCCCAGGTCGTCTGATGTTCCACCTCCTCCATATCAAGATTTCACGGATGTGTTCAGTAAAGCTTCTGCTGATATCCTTCCTCCTCATAGAGAATGGGACTGCCCGATTGATCTCGTTCCAGGGAAGGTTCCACCTCGAGGCCGAACTTATCCGTTGTCTCTGCCCGAGACGCATTCTATGGAGGAATACATTAAAGAGAACCTAGCAAAGGGGTTCATTCGACCTTCTTCTTCTCCAGCCGGCGCAGGCTTCTTTTTTGTAAAAAAGAAAGATGGTGGTCTGTGGCCGTGCATCGACTACAGAGGTTTGAACGACATTACCATCAAGAACCGCTATCCTTTACCCCTGATTACTGAGCTCTTTGACAGAGTTAGCGGAGCTACCATCTTTACAAAGCTGGACTTGAGAGGTGCATACAATCTCATCCGGATCCGTGAGGGTGACGAGTGGAAGACCGCATTTAACACCCGTGACGGACATTATGAGTACCTCGTCATGCCCTTCGGATTGAGCAATGCTCCAGCTGTCTTCCAGCATTTCGTCAATGAGATCTTCAGAGACATTCTATACCGTCATGTCGTGGTCTATCTAGATGATATCCTCATTTTTGCCAACAATTTAGAGGAACATCGTTTTTGGGTAAAGGAGGTTCTGTCCCGTCTCCGTGTCAATCATCTCTATTGCAAATTAGAGAAATGCGTCTTTGAAGTCAAGTCCATTCCGTTTCTAGGGTACATTGTGTCCGGTTCCGGACTAGAGATGGATCCTGAGAAACTACAAGCAATCCAGAATTGGCCGGTACCCTTAACCCTCAAAGGGGTCCAGAGGTTCTTAGGGTTCGCCAATTATTACCGAAAGTTTATACGAGACTTTTCCACCATTGTGGCGCCTATTACTGCTTTCACCAAGAAGGGTGCTAACCCGTCCAAGTGGTCTGAAGAAGCCATGCAAGCTTTTCATCTTTTAAAACAGAGGTTCATCTCTGCGCCTGTCCTGAAACAGCCTGACATCGACTCTCCTTTCATCCTAGAGGTGGATGCCTCCTCCGTTGGAGTAGGAGCGGTGTTATCTCAGAGGGCTAAAGATGGCCATTTACATCCTTGCAGTTTCTTCTCACGGAAGTTCTCCCCAGCGGAGCGCAACTATGCCATTGGCGACCAGGAGTTGCTAGCCATCAAGCTCGCTCTAGAGGAGTGGAGATATCTGTTGGAGGGAGCTTCTCATTCAATCACCATCCTTACAGACCACAAGAACCTTCTATATCTGAAAGGCGCACAATGTCTCAACCCTCGTCAGGCCAGATGGGCACTTTTCTTTTCCAGGTTCGACTTTAAACTCCAGTTCTGTCCGGGCTCTCAGAATCGCAAGGCCGATGCCCTTTCCCGCTCATGGGAGCAAGAAAATGAGTCAGAGTCTTCAGACAAGCATCCCATTATAAGTCCGTTGGCATTCTCCACGGTAGGGATGGACTCTACGCCCCCATCAGGGAAAAGTTTTGTGAAGCCGACACTAAGGAAGAAGCTCATGCATTGGGCCCATGCTTCCCGCTTTGCCGGACATACAGGTATCCAAAAAACCCTGGAGTTTATCTCTAGGTCCTATTGGTGGCCAACTCTGAAAAAGGACGTTTTAGAGTTTATTGCGTCTTGCCCAAAGTGTGCTCAACATAAAGTATCCCGCCAGTCGCCTGCGGGGCAACTGGTTCCACTATCTGTTCCCCGTCGACCATGGACCCATTTGTCGATGGATTTTATTACAGATTTGTCCATGTGCAACAAGTTTAATACCATCTGGGTGGTAGTTGACCGGTTCACCAAGATGGCACACTTCATTCCTCTCACCGGTCTTCCGTCAGCTTCCAAGTTGGCTCAAGTATTCATACAAGAGATCTTTCGACTCCACGGTCTTCCAGAAGAAATTATCTCAGATCGAGGAGTTCAATTCACAGCCAAATTCTGGCGAAGTTTATGTCAAGCCCTCCAAGTCAAGCTAAAGTTTTCCACAGCTTACCATCCTCAGACCAATGGTCAAACTGAGAGGGTGAATCAGGACTTGGAGTCCTTCCTCCGCATCTATGTGTCCTCCTCTCAAGATGACTGGGTTCAATTACTTCCCTGGGCCGAGTTCTGTCATAACAACCAGTATCATTCTTCATCTTCTTCAACACCATTCTTCACCAACTTTGGATTCCACCCTAAAGTCCCTGAGTTCCAACCGCTTCCAGCAACTTCTGTTCCCGCAGTGGATATCACCTTGCATCAGTTTGCCAATATCTGGAAGAGCGTACGATCAGCTCTGCTCAAGGCATCGTTCAGGTACAAGAAGTTTGCGGATAAGAAGCGTCGAGCAGTTCCTGCTCTCAAGGTGGGTGATCGGGTATGGTTATCCACGAAGAATTTGAGGTTAAGAGTTCCCAGTATGAAGTTTGCACCTCGCTACATCGGTCCTTTTAAAATTGATCAAGTCATCAATCCTGTTGCTTACAGACTCCAGTTGCCTCCCTTCTTAAAGATACCCAGGACATTCCATGTTTCCCTGTTGAAACCGCTAATCTTGAATCGGTTTCATTCCTCATTTCCTCCAACTCCGAAAGTCCAAACTCAACGAGGCGTTGAGTATGAAGTAGCCAAGATCCTGGACTCACATCACCGTTACGGTCAACTTCAGTATCTTATTGACTGGAAGGGTTATGGCCCTGAGGAACGTTCATGGACCAATGCTTCTGATGTCCATGCTCCTGCCTTGGTCCGGAGATTCCATTCCAAGTTTCCTCAAAAGCCAAAGAAGTGTCCTGGGGCCACTCCTAAAGGGGGGGGGGGTGCTGTCACGATCCGGGTATCTGGACGCCATTTCTTACCTATCAGATGCCTCCTAAGGCTGGCTCAGCGCTCCAGGACCGGATCCCATCTGTTATCCTGATGTGCACATTCCCGCATCCTCTCCTGTCTCTCTGGACGCAGTCACAGTAACGCCTTATACATCTGGCATGGCGTCTCCCGCGGCCTCCGCCGCCGTCCCTGAGCTTCTGCATTCAGAGTGGCGATTACGTCAGCCGCGGCCTCCGCTGTGTCCGCGTGGTCGGATGTGCATCTGTCAGCCTGGCGTCTCCTGTCTCCGGTGGCCGGCGCCGCCATTACTGTTTTCCAGACCACATGGAATACAATCCAAACTTCCCTCCAAGTGTCTGCATGGGCGCAGCCATCTTGGATTCTGTCAGCTGATCTTTCCTACCAATCCGTTGTCAGTATTATTAATTTGCATAATTGCCTAGCCAATGCCTTCCTTGCTGCAGGTATAAATAGGTTGTGCCTGAGCAAGGAAGGCGTCAGTGCTTTGGTTGTCAAACCTAGTTCCAGTTTGTCTCTCTTCTGTGAATGTCTTTCAGGTTCCAGCTCCTGTCTCCAGACTTCTGCTATAGAGACCCGCACCAGCATTCCATCTGCGGTGTAGCCTGACTCTCCGATCCATTCTGGACTCACCTGTTTCCAGCTACAACATCACCTGCTTCCAGCTCAGCTTCCAGCAGTGTACAGCTTCTCTTAAAGGGCCGGTGTCCTTTCTGCAGTTTACCACTCTCCACCGGTATTTTTATTTCTCCGCTCTCAAATTCTACATTTCATCTACATTGCATCGCTCTCAAGCTTTATTTATTATTTAACTGGTTCCAGCCAGTATCCACTCCGTGCCAACACCTGTCTGGTTCTAACCAGTACCCACAGCAGCATTTTATCTACAGCAGTCCAGCTTTCCCTGGAACACCAGCTGGTACGACCCTGGGCTTTCCTCATTGCTACAGTTGAGCCTGGTAAGGACTTTCCAACTTGCAGATAATAAGAACTGTCTCATACCACCAGAGCTCTGTGGCCCCTGCCACCCTGTAGTACCCAGGAACTGTATTATTATTTCTCTGCTGATTTTTATGTTACTTTTTACTGCTACTGTGATGCATGGAGTTTGTCATAAATAAATATCATTGACTTTTACTCAAGTTGTCGTGGTCACGCCTTCGGGCGGTTTTCTCTTCATGTTACTTACATGTCCAGGGGTCTGATACAACCTCCCAGGTTCCGGTACATCTCAGCCCCTACAACTGAGGCTGCCTTCCGTCAGCTCAGGCCCTCAGTTGTGACACTCAGGGAGTGCAGACAATTGTTTCTGGAAGAAAATAGACAAGGCAGAAATCTGGACTTTTATGGAGCCCAAGTGTAGGCCCACATCCACACCTGCTTGCAGAAAGAAGAGAAACCGTTCCAGTTGAAACTCCACCGTTGGAAACTTCTTGGAGTCACACCAAGACACACACATTTTCCAAATCCGATGCTTAGATGTAACTCCCTTCCTAGATTGTATCAGGAAAGGAATGACCTTTTTCGTAATTCCCTTCCGAGGTAAGATCTGGTGTTCAACCTCCATGCCGTCAAATGTAGCCGTGGTAAGTCTTGATAGGCGAACGGCCCCTGTTGCAGAAGGTCCTCGCGAAAAGGAAGAGCCCACAGATCCTCCAGAAGTACAGTACATACTCTGCAGCAAAGGATACCGAGCCCTTAGACATGGTAATGTGCTATACACATACACACACACATATACCGGAAAATGTCAGTCACAGTTTCCCCCAGAGTACCTTCAGAGAGACACAGAGTATAAGGAGCCAGCCACACAGCGCCCCAGTGAGCAGTTATTATGATAACTGCCCGGCGCAAACTAAATAACCTTAATAGGAGAAATAGTACAAACTACACTCACCTCCCCCCCCCTCATAACACCCCTGTACCGCACTAACTGGTGTTATGTGGAGGGTCAGCGCTCCCTGTCAGAGTGTCTCAATGTTCTGCAGGGAGAAAATGGCGCTTGTGAATGCTGGATCCGCTCTGAGAAAACCCGCCACCTGAAATGGCGCGCAGCTTTCCGCACACTAAGATTATACTGGTCTGAGGTCTTCAGTGCTAACAGTGGGATTAGCCCGTTAGCTACATTACCAGTGTCAGGGTGATCATGCTGGCCCAGGACGCCCCTCAGCCGCGTCTACATCAATATGTTGCTGAGCCTTCATGGAGTGTAGCCTGACAGAGCTTGTGCCCAACCTTGTGCCTCCATTTCCGACGGCGACCCGCTAACCGGGCCACCGGCGCTGTACTCACCATTCTTCTTTCTTCTGGCTCTGTTAAGGGGTGGCGGCCGTGCTGCGGGAGTGGTCGCCTCAAGGGCTTGCGATCAGCACCCTAGGGAGCTCAATGTCCTGTCAGCGGAGATAGATAACCATTAACTTCAAAAGTTGGTTCCTACTCCCCCCCTATGTCCCACGAAGCAGGAAAGCTGTTGCCAGCAGCCTTCCTGTACCTAACAACTATTAGAAAAACAATAAAGCTAGAAAAACTTCTAGGAGCTCCCCTAGCTGTGACCGGCTCCTCCGGGCACATTTTCTAAACTGAGTCTGGTAGGAGGGGCATAGAGGGAGGAGCCAGCTCACACTATTAAACTCTTAAACTGTCAGTGGCTCCCAAAGGACCTGTCTATACCCCATGGTACTAAATGGACCCCAGCATCCTCTAGGACTTTTTTTTAGAAAACCATATATTTTACTATCTGTGACATCATTTAATTAATTGATAGTGTTGCAGCCCTTGAAGTCTTCTTAATAAGCTCTTTTCAGGGCTGCTTAGAGCAGCCCCACCTGTTAGTGACCTGCACTGCATGCACCAACTTAAAAACTGAGTTCCGGAGCACACACACACACACATATATGTGTGTGTGTGTGTGTGTGTGTGTGTGTGTGTGTGTGTGTGTGTGTGTGTGTGTGTGTGTGTGTGTATACACACATATAAATATATATATATATGCACACACACACACACACACAGTATATAGATAGAGACAATCAGCAGTACTCATAGTGGGCTTGTAAATATCACACAAATTCCAAGACTGATGGCAACGTTTCAGATTTTACTCAGTCATCAGGCCACAGGTAAAGAAACAAACACAAAGAACATACCTTTATACCTTACAGAAATCCAAGTGTGTCCATGCCTCCCGTACGGCCGCTGAAGCCGAGCCATCCGCACTTCCGGTTTCCCCTCAATTCCGGGTGCCGGAATGTGATCACGCTAAGCACACTGTCCTGGAGGTGTTGGCATGGCAACCCGCTACAACAGCGGCAGCAGGCGCTGAGGGGAAAAATAAACATGAAACTAATACAGTGTATAAGACATTACAAATATAGAGCAACACCTTCATATGATGGAGCGTCTTTTACATAATGTATTAGAGCAATCTATATCACCAAAAAATGCTAGATAACAAATCGTAGAACAATAGAGCATTAGCAGTATCAAATTAGCAGCCCATCATATCATGGAGAGCATAAGAAGCTCAATATGACGTAATATTACAGACATCCACGCTAACATTATAGCTAAATAGTCAACTAAATTCTAATCCATAAAAGAGAAGTTGCAAACTCATAAGAAGAGATTAAAAGAGCTGATCATTAAGACCACGGGGTCTAACAGTATCGAGTTTAAAAATCCAATACGCTTCTTTCTGAAGAAGACGCTTTCCTCTGTCACCGCCCCTAGGATCTTCTGGAACGTGGTCAGTGATGATATATTTCAACGTTGCAAGTAGTGATGAGCGGGTTCGGTTTCTCGGAATCCGAACCCGCTGAACTTCAGCTTTTTTTACACGGGGCCGAGCAGGCTCGGATCCTCCCGCCTTGCTCGGTTAACCCGAGCGCGCCCGAACGTCATCATCCCGCTGTCGGATTCTCGCGAGGCTCGGATTCTATCGCGAGACTCGGATTCTATATAAGGAGCCGCGCGTCGCCGCCATTTTCACACGTGCATTGAGATTGATAGGGAGAGGACGTGGCTGGCGTCCTCTCCGTTTATAGAGAAGAGAGTAGAGAGTTAGAGACACTATTTACTAATTTTGGGGAGCATATTAGGACTGGAGTACTACTACTTGCTGATAGTGTGACCAGTGACCAATGACCACCAGTTTAATTAATCCGTTCTCTGAAAAAAAACTATACACAGTGTGACACAGTCACATACCATATCTGTGCTCAGCCTCAGTGTGCTGCATCATCATATGTAATACTGTATATCTGACTGTGCTGAGTGCTCACTGCTCACACAGCTTAATTGTGGGGGAGACTGGGGAGCAGTTAGAGCAGGAGTACATAAATAATATATTTTAAGTACAGTGCACACTTTTGCTGCCAGAGTGCCACACTGCCAGTGTGACTGACCAGTGACCACACTGACCACCAGTATATTGTGATTGTCTGCTTAGGACGGAGTACTACTTGCTGATAGTGTGACCAGTGACCAGTGACCACCACCAGTTTAATTAATCCGTTCTCTGCCTGAAAAAAAACGATACACAGTGTGACACAGTCACATACCATATCTGTGCTCAGCCCAGTGTGCTGCATCATATGTAATACTGTATATCATTATCTGACTGTGCTGAGTGCTCACTGCTCACACAGCTTAATTGTGGGGGAGACTGGGGAGCAGTTATAGCAGGAGTACATATTTTAAGTACAGTGCACACTTTTGCTGCCAGAGTGCCACTGCCAGTGTGACTGACCAGTGACCACCAGTATATTGTGATTGTCTGCTGACCACCAGTATATTGTGATTGTCTGCCTGAAAAAGTGAAACACTCGTCGTGTGGTGTTTTTATAAACGCATTCTGCAGACAGTGTCCAGCAGGTCCGTCATTACATAATATATACCTGTCCGGCTGCAGTACTAGTGTGATATATATATATTTTAATTTTATCTCATTATCATCCAGTCTATATTAGCAGCAGACACAGTACGGTAGTCCACGGCTGTAGCTACCTCTGTGTCGGCAGTCGCTCGTCCATCCATAATTGTATACCACCTACCCGTGGTTTTTTTTTCTATCTTCTTGATACTAGTAGCTTACTTTAGGAGTCTGCAGTGCTGACAGACAGTGTCCAGCAGGTCCGTCATTACATAATATATACCTGTCCGGCTGCAGTACTAGTGTGATATATATATATATTTTAATTTTATCTCATTATCATCCAGTCTATATTAGCAGCAGACACAGTACGGTAGTCCACGGCTGTAGCTACCTCTGTGTCGGCAGTCGCTCGTCCATCCATAATTGTATACCACCTACCCGTGGTTTTTTTTTTTTCTATCTTCTTGATATTAGTAGCTTACTTTAGGAGTCTGCAGTGCTGACAGACAGTGTCCAGCAGGTCCGTCATTACATAATATATACCTGTCCGGCTGCAGTACTAGTGTGATATATATATATATATATTTTAATTTTATCTCATTATCATCCAGTCTATATTAGCAGCAGACACAGTACGGTAGTCCACGGCTGTAGCTACCTCTGTGTCGGCAGTCGCTCGTCCATCCATAATTGTATACCACCTACCCGTGTTTTTTTTTTTTCTTTCTATCTTCTTGATACTAGTAGCTTACTTGAGGAGTCTGCAGTGCTGACAGACAGTGTCCAGCAGGTCCGTCATTACATAATATATACCTGTCCGGCTGCAGTACTAGTGTGATATATATATATATTTTAATTTTATCTCATTATCATCCAGTCTATATTAGCAGCAGACACAGTTACGGTAGTCCACGGCTGTAGCTACCTCTGTGTCGGTAGTCGCTCGTCATCCATAAGTATACTAGTATCCATCCATCTCCATTGTTTACCTGAGGTGCCTTTTAGTTGTGCCTATTAAAATATGGAGAACAAAAATGTTGAGGTTCCAAAAATAGGGAAAGATCAAGATCCACTTCCACCTCGTGCTGAAGCTGCTGCCACTAGTCATGGCCGAGACAATGAAATTCCATCAACGTCGTCTGCCAAGGCCGATGCCCAATGTCATAGTACAGGGCATGTAAAATCCAAAACACCAAATATCAGTAAAAAAAGGACTCAAAAATCTAAAATAAAATTGTCGGAGGAGAAGCGTAAACTTGCCAATATGCCATTTACCACACGGAGTGGCAAGGAATGGCTGAGGCCCTGGCCTATGTTCATGGCTAGTGGTTCAGCTTCACAAGAGGATGGAAGCACTCAGCCTCTCGCTAGAAAAATGAAAAGACTCAAGCTGGCAAAAGCACAGCAAAGAACTGTGCGTTCTTCGAAATCCCAAATCCACAAGGAGAGTCCAATTGTGTCGGTTGCGATGCCTGACCTTCCCAACACTGGACGTGAAGAGCATGCGCCTTCCACCATTTGCACGCCCCCTGCAAGTGCTGGAAGGAGCACCCACAGTCCAGTTCCTGATCGTCAGATTGAAGATGTCAGTGTTGAAGTACACCAGGATGAGGAGGATATGGGTGTTGCTGGCGCTGGGGAGGAAATTGACAAGGAGGATTCTGATGGTGAGGTGGTTTGTTTAAGTCAGGCACCCGGGGAGACACCTGTTGTCCGTGGGAGGAATATGGCCATTGACATGCCTGGTGAAAATACCAAAAAAATCAGCTCTTCGGTGTGGAAGTATTTCCACAGAAATGCGGACAACATTTGTCAAGCCGTGTGTTGCCTTTGTCAAGCTGTAATAAGTAGGGGTAAGGACGTTAACCACCTCGGAACATCCTCCCTTATACGTCACCTGCAGCGCATTCATAATAAGTCAGTGACAAGTTCAAAAACTTTGGGCGACAGCGGAAGCAGTCCACTGACCAGTAAATCCCTTCCTCTTGTAACCAAGCTCACGCAAACCACCCCACCAACTCCCTCAGTGTCAATTTCCTCCTTCCCCAGGAATGCCAATAGTCCTGCAGGCCATGTCACTGGCAATTCTGACGAGTCCTCTCCTGCCTGGGATTCCTCCGATGCATCCTTGCGTGTAACGCCTACTGCTGCTGGCGCTGCTGTTGTTGCTGCTGGGAGTCGATGGTCATCCCAGAGGGGAAGTCGTAAGACCACTTTTACTACTTCCACCAAGCAATTGACTGTCCAACAGTCCTTTGGGAGGAAGATGAAATATCACAGCAGTCATCCTGCTGCAAAGCGGATAACTGAGGCCTTGGCATCCTGGGTGGTGAGAAACGTGGTTCCGGTATCCATCATTACTGCAGAGCCAACTAGAGACTTGTTGGAGGTACTGTGTCCCCGGTACCAAATACCATCTAGGTTCCATTTCTCTAGGCAGGCGATACCGAAAATGTACACAGACCTCAGAAAAAGAGTCACCAGTGTCCTAAAAAATGCAGTTGTACCCAATGTCCACTTAACCACGGACATGTGGACAAGTGGAGCAGGGCAGGGTCAGGACTATATGACTGTGACAGCCCACTGGGTAGATGTATGGACTCCCGCCGCAAGAACAGCAGCGGCGGCACCAGTAGCAGCATCTCGCAAACGCCAACTCTTTCCTAGGCAGGCTACGCTTTGTATCACCGGTTTCCAGAATACGCACACAGCTGAAAACCTCTTACGGCAACTGAGGAAGATCATCGCGGAATGGCTTACCCCAATTGGACTCTCCTGTGGATTTGTGGCATCGGACAACGCCAGCAATATTGTGTGTGCATTAAATCTGGGCAAATTCCAGCACGTCCCATGTTTTGCACATACCTTGAATTTGGTGGTGCAGAATTATTTAAAAAACGACAGGGGCGTGCAAGAGATGCTGTCGGTGGCCAGAAGAATTGCGGGACACTTTCGGCGTACAGGCACCACGTACAGAAGACTGGAGCAACACCAAAAACGCCTGAACCTGCGCTGCCATCATCTGAAGCAAGAAGTGGTAACGAGGTGGAATTCAACCCTCTATATGCTTCAGAGGTTGGAGGAGCAGCAAAAGGCCATTCAAGCCTATACAACTGAGCACGATATAGGAGGTGGAATGCACCTGTCTCAAGCGCAGTGGAGAATGATTTCAACGTTGTGCAAGGTTCTGCAACCTTTTGAACTTGCCACACGTGAAGTCAGATCAGACACTGCCAGCCTGAGTCAGGTCATTCCCCTCGTCAGGCTTTTGCAGAAGAAGCTGGAGACATTGAAGGAGGAGCTAACACAGAGCGATTCCGCTAGGCATGTGGGACTTGTGGATGGAGCCCTTAATTCGCTTAACAAGGATTCACGGGTGGTCAATCTGTTGAAATCAGAGCACTACATTTTGGCCACCGTGCTCGATCCTAGATTTAAAACCTACCTTGGATCTCTCTTTCCGGCAGACACAAGTCTGCTGGGGTTCAAAGACCTGCTGGTGAGAAAATTGTCAAGTCAAGCGGAACGCGACCTGTCAACATCTCCTCCTTCACATTCTCCCGCAACTGGGGGTGCGAGGAAAAGGCTCAGAATTCCGAGCCCACCCGCTGGCGGTGATGCAGGGCAGTCTGGAGCGACTGCTGATGCTGACATCTGGTCCGGACTGAAGGACCTGCCAACGATTACGGACATGTCGTCTACTGGCACTGCATATGATTCTCTCCCCATTGAAGGAATGGTGGAGGATTATATGAGTGACCGCATCCAAGTAGGCACGTCAGACAGTCCGTACTTATACTGGCAGGAAAAAGAGGCAATTTGGAGGCCCTTGCACAAACTGGCTTTATTCTACCTAAGTTGCCTTCCCACAAGTGTGTACTCAGAAAGAGTGTTTAGTGCCGCCGCTCACCTTGTCAGCAATCGGCGTACGAGGTTACTTCCAGAAAATGTGGAGAAGATGATGTTCATTAAAATGAATTATAATCAATTCCTCCGTGGAGACATTGACCAGCAGCAATTGCCTCCAGAAAGTACACAGGGAGCTGAGATGGTGGATTCCAGTGGGGACGAATTGATAATCTGTGAGGAGGGGGATGTACACGGTGATATATCGGAGGATGATGATGAGGTGGACATCTTGCCTCTGTAGAGCCAGTTTGTGCAAGGAGAGATTAATTGCTTCTTTTTTGGTGGGGGTCCAAACCAACCCGTCATTTCAGTCACAGTCGTGTGGCAGACCCTGTCACTGAAATGATGGGTTGGTTAAAGTGTGCATGTCCTGTTTATACAACATAAGGGTGGGTGGGAGGGCCCAAGGACAATTCCATCTTGCACCTCTTTTTTCTTTAATTTTTCTTTGCGTCATGTGCTGTTTGGGGAGTATTTTTTTGAAGGGCCATCCTGCGTGACACTGCAGTGCCACTCCTAGATGGGCCAGGTGTTTGTGTCGGCCACTAGGGTCGCTTAGCTTACTCACACAGCTACCTCATTGCGCCTTTTTTTTTCTTCTTTGCGTCATGTGCTGTTTGGGGAGTGTTTTTTGAAGGGCCATCCTGCGTGACACTGCAGTGCCACTCCTAGATGGGTCAGGTGTGGCCACTAGGGTCGCTTAGCTTACTCACACAGCTACCTCATTGCGCCTCTTTTTTTCTTTGCGTCATGTGCTGTTTGGGGAGTAGTTTTTTGAAGGGCCAGCCTGCGTGACACTGCAGTGCCACTCTTAGATGGGTCAGGTGTTTGTGTCGGCCACTTGGGTCGTTGAGCTTAGTCACACAGCTACCTCATTGCGCCTCTTTTTTTCTTTGCGTCATGTGCTGTTTGGGGAGTGTTTTTTGGAAGGGCCATCCTGCGTGACACTGCAGTGCCACTCCTAGATGGGCCAGGTGTTTGTGTCGGCCACTTGGGTCGCTTAGCTTAGTCATCCAGCGACCTCGGTGCAAATTTTAGGACTAAAAATAATATTGTGAGGTGTGCGGTGTTCAGAATAGACTGAAAATGAGTGGAAATTATGGTTTTTGAGGTTAATAATACTTTGGGATCAAAATGACCCCCAAATTCTATGATTTAAGCTGTTTTTTAGGGTTTTTTGAAAAAAACACCCGAATCCAAAACACACCCGAATCCGACAAAAAAAATTCGGTGAGGTTTTGCCAAAACGCGTTCGAACCCAAAACACGGCCGCGGAACCGAACCCAAAACCAAAACACAAAACCCGAAAAATTTCAAGTGCACATCCCTAGTTGAAAGTCCATGTTTGGCCGGGGCAAAATGTTTGGCCACATGTTGTTCATTCTCTTTTTTTGTGTTATTGATTGCTGCTCTAATAGCAGAGCGATGTTGCGTAATCCTCTCCTTAAATATTCTCACCCTCTTTCCAATGTAGCAAACACCACATGGACACTTGATCAGGTATACTACATGGGTGCTGGTACATGTAACAGGATAATTGATACGGAATTTAATGCCTGAATGTGGATAAAAAAATACTTCCTATAACTGCATGACGTGCAGCCTAAGCATTTGTAGCACCCAGCTTGCCTGGTTACCACACTGGGAGATTTTCGCTTGCTGATATCTGTGCATACAATGAGGTCACGTATGTTGCGGCCCCTTTTGTAGCATGACATCATTTTGGTGTGTCTAAGATTTTTCAGGTCCATACACACAGATATAGTTTTCCATTGTATTTGGATACAACTTTAAAAACTCTCTCATGTAGAATGACACCTTACTCTTCATTTTTGACCATAAGGGGTCCACGGTTTTAAGAGCTCCAATGTTTCTTATCTGGTCACATCTGTACCAGCCAGTGATGACGGAGATGGATGGAGGAACCACCAGCTGAGGAGTCATCCCCCTCTATCACATGCTGTTGGCAAGGAATACAGTAAGCAGGAGTCCAACAATATGACTTGTGGACACTGTGACCTAATGTAAACTGGGGGCACTGGACTTAAAGGGCCACTGCAGCAAAATACTGTATTACATACCTGAACTAATAGTAATATTTGTAATTACATACTGTAGCTATCACATATCCCTCTCTCTCAGACGCTGTGGTATAATGTGAACTATGTGAACACATGTGACCTCCAGATCACATGTGGTATAATGTGAAGTGGAGGTCCAAATACGGCGCATAAAATGACCACCTGCACGGAGAGAGGTATCTTTCTAGAAGTACTGGGGTGGAAGCCCAATCAAAATGTTGCTGTGAGGCCCACAAAGTTCTAGCTACACCCCTGACAGTAGGAGCTTTCAGTGCCCACAGTAACCTGTCAATTACACTCTAGGTTTCATGCACAGAGCAGAGTGAAGAGTAAAGATCCAGTCACACTAGTGCTGATACACAGGGGTGGAACACGGCCACACAGCAATATTTGGGGGTGGTTCTGACTACACCATCCCTTAATTGGGGAATCACTGTGAATGCCCTGGACTGATGTTTGTTTAAATAAATTCCAGTTCTCCTCATTCAGGATCATGGAACATCAGGAGAATGACCCAGTATTGCCTGGCACCCCACACTCTGGGAGCATAATTGCTAAAATAATATTTATTCTACTACTTGTACTCTTTATGAATACTGAGGGGAAACCACAATGGGGGATATGTATCAAACCTTGGAAATAAAAGGGCCAACCAATCAGCTTTTGACATTTTACAGACTGCATTTGAAAAATGATAGTTAAGAAATCACTGCCTCATGTTACATACAGTATCTTAATTAGTGACCAGAGTCTCCGAGAGAGAGATATGTGATCACTACAGTATGTAATTGCAAATATTACTATTAGATCAGTTATGTAATACAGTATTTAGCTGCAGTGGCCCTTTAAGTCCAGTTGTAGCCATGACAACAGCACTAGAACCTTGGACATCGGTGCTCAGCAGGTTGTCACTGTGACATCATTCTGACACCACTGTCAGTGAGCTGTTACTTGGTGGAGGTGTTTGGTGGTTAAACTGTTGGAGGAGCTGTTACATTTTGCTACATTTCATCATTTATTTATCCTTTATATATTTATTTATATTTTATTATCTCAGATTTATATATTATTATTTACTATTGTTATTTACTTTACATATTTATATTTACTTACTTATATTTACTTATTTAATTTTTATTATCCCAGTTATATATATTATTTACTATTGTTTACTTTACATATTTATTTATATTTAATTATAAATTTATATTTACTTATTTATTTATTTATTTATTTATATTTTATTATACCAGAGTTATATACATTTTTTTTTTTTTAAGTATACTGTATTACAGTATTTTATTTGGAATCGATCTTTGCTGGATTTCAGCTAGTTGCGGGGATATGGCCAGCAGGTAAGTGCAATGAGCCAGTCGTTACAATGGTAGGTTACAGGAAGAGTAGTGTAGAGGGTCACGCTGGTAAGGGACTAAATACTTAGAGATGTTGGCTGTGTGTATAATAGAGTCATATTATGTAGACATTTACTATCACTAACTTGGGGAGTATTTAAGCAGGTCAGTACTGATTTTATAGATATGTAACTAACTTGTTTATAGATAATAGACCTTACATTCTCTATAAGATATAATAACAGAGAAAAGCAGAGGAGCTAATTTGATTCTCAAAATGTGTCCAATACCGAGCTTTCATATTGTGGGACAAAATAGTTAGACAAGAGTACACAGATGGGGGGCACACACTTACGGGGAACTTTATGGGCACTGAGGAGCTGCCAGTAATTGGGAGCTGCTGCTATACTATCAGTGAGACGGCTCCTTAACAACCAGTTGTGTTTGATGATGGTACTGTATGCGTATTATAGGCGCACAAGGCTCATTCAGGTGCGGTTGTTCTTGCTGCTGCAATTGTGATCTTTTGCTGTATGCAAATGCGATTATATGCTACTATGGGCAGAAGCTAACCTTGGCATAGGGATGCGCACTGCAGACGTATCATTTCCGTTCAACAGCGTATAATTGCTGATACATCGGTACCATCATTGCAAATCAGAACATGTCGCAGAGACTGAGTGACTCTGAATACATGCAGGCTGAGCCGCTCTCCTGGGACGCTGAGGGTTCTCTAGTAGCAAATAAGATCGCAACTGCTAATTTATGCATGCCCAGAAAATGCCGTCTGAATGACCATGGCATGCCCGTGTTTACACGACCACTCCCCATTCCCAGCACCAAACGCTGTCTTCCTGTCATTCACTCTGCGACTTATTCCTAGGCGCGACGCGACCACCATCGCAATTACCTTGCTGCGCGTACGAACTGTGGCTCAGACGCATGCGCAGTAAGAAATCATCAACCAATGCACCTACAATAGTCGCTTTGCAACCACACCTGAATGAGCCTCAATACCCTTGTGATAAAAATATTCAAACAGATAATCACAGATATGATGAGCACAGACTGATTCCCTCTCATAATTACTGTGACACATAAATGAGGCTGGTGCATTTCCACATTAAATATGAATGGCAGGGAATAGTGGACGATAAATCACTTCCCTTATCTGTCATATATTTATGTTTCATGCAAAAATAACTACTCATTATTACCACATATAACCGAGAAGAATTTATCACCACAGGTCTGGGGCCAAGAATCCAGCAAAAAAGAGAAGACTAGCAAATGACACCCAGTCTCCCAGCCTAGGCGAGCAGAAGGCGGCATTTTACAAGCTGCTGGGTAAGTATTACTGACCTAACATTTATTATCATTTATTACCACCAAACACAGCAATTATGACACACCATACTGTTATAATGACTTTACTAGTCACCTATGTAGAGAAGCTGGAATCCCAGACCCCCATCTCCAGACCTCAGATGCCAGGGACAGCCGCAGTGCCCAGATTTGTCCTGGCCCTGTGGTCTGTGCAGGTAGCGCTCACATGTGAGTGTTGGTTGTACAGTACAGAAGCAGCAGTTTCTATCTCTCCCTAACACTGTGGGTAAAGCCTGGTATCCCAATATACCATTCTGTAGGGAAGACTAACCATATTCCCAGCTAAACCAACATATTCCCAGTGGTACTGTGCAAAAGGTTCCGTCCGTGCAGGGATTAAGATGACAAAGCCTTTATCTTAGTAAATGGTAATATTCCGGCTGTAGATCAGTCACACCAGACACTTGGCGGACCATAAGTAGGATTATACAAATTGCTCCCACACTGATGCCTACCTGGGAAATCTGGCAGCAATATGGAAGCAGTACAACAGGCTCCTGTAAGGGGATGCCTGTACATTCATTTACATATACAATAATGTGACAGTGTAAAGTAGAATGTGTACAGATCGTGTTATTATACTGTATCACCCTGTGGCACTGACAGACGCCATGGTGTCCGCCATCTGTATCTGCCCTTGCAAGGGATGTAATGATAGGGAAATGATGGGAATGCTTTCATTTACCTGCTTCACACGTCTTCCCAGGAACCAGTGGTAGCTTATGGAATATTTCCCACTAGGTCTTTTAACTTTAGAATATTTTCTGCTTCTCATTGCAGAGGAAAGTTCCATCAGGAGGTTCCTGAAAAAGGACACAAATATGCTAATGTCAGACAAGGTATTTCATTTACTGTTACCTCACTATCACTGTTTTATTATTTGTATCCTAAATAGTGTGTAATATACAGCATACACCTCTATATACCACACCCCAATGCATGAAGATCTCAGCGGGACAGTCCCAATGTCAGGGCTCTGTGTCGCTACATCACGATTGGGACTGCGTTGTCCTGATCTATCCTGCAGTTGGCGATGTATATCAGATGATCCGATGGCGCTTACAGAGGGGGATAAGGAGGCTGCCTAGCCATTTCCTGTTTCTCATTAGACAAGCAGCCCAGTCTCTTCCAGCAAGAGGTCATGTTGGGTGTAAAGGGCCCCATACACTAGTGCGATATTGCACGTTTCCGTGCAATTGCGACGAGTTCCTGAGATGGATAGCATGAAAAATGGCAAATTGAATGTACTTTCCTTGTGATTGTGCGCTCCCGTGTGTCACCCATCGCAATCGCAGAACACACGTGCTGCACATGGGATTTATCTCAATTGCATGGAAATAGGTTTAATAACATTAGATTGCATGAGATAAATCACATGTAAAAATACATGTAAAGTATGAAATTGCAATCGCAGGCCTCCCGGGAAGCTCCCAGCCAGATTGCAAGAAAACTGCATGCAAGTCATTGCTGAGATACATCTCCCTAGTGTATGGGGCCCTTAATCTTATCTGCAATGTGACTATACGCTTTCTTACCTACAGGCCTGGATTTGGAAATCAGGATATATTAAATCACGTCCCTAATCTGCCCAGGCAGGAGTCACATCCCCCAAACTATGTCCCCAAATCCCATAGTAATGACCGCTCTGTCACAGGGAATGGGCCTGAACATTGGGAAATAGAATGGCTGGGTATGTACACATGCATTTCTCACTATGTAACTCATATTTCTATTCTAGTACCTACTGGCGATGACCTTCATATATTTCAAGAGAGCCAAGCTCAGGGTGACTGAATATACAAGCAGAAATTTTTACTGCGCATTGTAAGTATATTTATTCATTGATTAGTCAGATACAACAAGACAACAAAATGATATATCCCAAAAGACTAGGGACTAGGAGTGTGACCACAGCATAGCAATTAGGGAGGCCAATCCCGGGATCGGGATCGGCGGGATTTGGGCCCAAAAATGCCGGGATTTGAATCCCGGGATTGGAGCATCCAATCCCGAGATTCAGGGGATTACATTGCGCATGTGCGGGAGGGTGGGTGTGTAAGTAATACTACCTACTATTAGGCGGGCGGCAGCCATAGGCAAACGCTGAACGCGGCGGCACTTCAAATGTAGCGCCGGCCACCAGCCAATCAGAGCTGGCGGACCGGCAGCCAATCAGGGAAGCTGCCTATGCAGTGGCAGCCAATCAGGAGTGACTGCTGCGGCCGCTTCCCTGATTGGCTGCCGGTCCGCCAGCTCTGGTTGGCTGGTGGCCGGCGCTTCATTTGAAATGCCGCAGCGTACAGTGTGTCCATGGCTGCCGCCCACCTAATAGTAAGTGGTATTACTTAAACCCACCCTCCCTCCGTGCAGTGCTAACAGCCTCCCTCCCGCGCCGCTACCTACACCCTCCCTCCGTGCAGTAATCTCTCTAACAGCCTCTCTCCCGCGCCGCTAACAACCCTCCCCGCTACCTACATCCTCCCGCACCGCTACCTACATCCTCCCGCACCGCTACCTACACCCTCCAGCACCGCTACCTACATCCTCCCACCCAGCTACCTACACCCTCCCGCACCACTACCTACATCCTCCCGCCCAGCTACCTACACCCACCGCTACTAACACCGTCCCTCCCTTCCGCGCCGCTACCTACACCCTCCCGCACCACTACCTACCCTCCAGCGCTGCTCCCTACACCCTTTTTTCACTATCCCTACTGCAATCCCGGGAATCCCAGGATTGAGCGTTTTTCAATCCCGAATCCCGGGATTAAATAAACGGCCCGGGATTGGCCTCCCTAATAGCAATGTATAAGATATTTATAGGAGAAATATTTCCCCCTCTCTCTACCTAGTTTGCTGTAGAATAAAAGTACATCGCTCTCAGAACACCAGTCAGCACACTAGAGTACTATATATTTACCAGTTAAAGATATTTAATTAGTGTTTACATTGGCAATACAAATGTACTTTTCACAGTGATTACACATAAACGTATCACTATAAATGGCCTCATTTGCAGAACTGATGGTAGCATGGCAAGTGGTTAAGGTTGTGATTGTTTGGAGCATCTCCAGCACCATAAACTATTAACCTATTATAGAGGATTCATTTTCAGTGCCTAGTTTTTTATGTATTGAAAGGATCAATAATTATATTTGAAGTCTGGTGCAGGATACTAAAATACCACTGCACGATTTCCTGTTTCTGCAGGTTTCTGGCAAATCAGATGGAGGAGGATGAATTTGATATGCCAATAACCAACTTCCAGGACAAGAAAGATGCCTTATGGAAGAGACTGGAGTACCGGACGTTTGTGTCCATGGCAGAATTGGTAGAGGTGAGTGAGGCAGCAGAATTGGGAGAATGTCATGGAGCACACTGGGGTACAGCGGAGAAACACCTCTTATACACACTGTACTGTGTAATATGTCGCAGAACACCCCAGCTGTACAGTATCACTCAGGCATAGATTCTGTTCTGTGTCCAGGTTTAAGTAAAATGTTTCCCAGGAGCTGTTTCACAAATGTATTTGTTAGAAATGGTTTAAAACGGAATACAGTTATGTGACCCAATACTGACTCCTGGATCCTGCCCGCTCACAATCCCGCCGGTCGGCATACCACGACACATAGGGTGAATAGATCCTGTGGTGAGCGCAGTCAGCCACCGTGCCCGCAAAGGGTTTGTTGCGCTGAGTATTTTAAACGTCTGTTCATCCAAAATTTGGAAAACCAAGAGGACACCTTGTTGGCTCCAAGTGTGTAATAAAGTTGAGCCAGACACACAGGGTCCTTGACACCCTGTGTTATGAGGATGAAAATTAGTCTTGTGAATGTATATACCCATCCTGGAGCGGGATAAACGCCATGCAGCGCATGTAGTGGTGAGTAATAAACTGCTGGCATCTGAAGACGGGAAAGTCGTGGGTCTCATGTAAAAAGACTCGGGAGTGAAATATCAGGACAAAAGGGCTGTTCCAATCCAGAATTAGCAAATTCATCAGAGATTCACAGCCAATGAGTAGAGTAAGCGTAACTTCTGATACAAGCAAGATTAATACCTCCGGAGATTGACTCCGTTTAAATAAAGATATCCTAAGCTTCTTGTCTTCCCAGATGAATCTGCTAATGGTTTTATTTAGTAATTTTATATCAGAATCCTTTAACAATAGCGGTAACATGAATATAGAGTAATAACCCAAGAAACAAAATAATCTGCTTAGAATGTTTTACAAATCTGACAACTGCTTGCCCAAAAAATTCTGGATCCCACAAGATATGAACCTGTATTGTACATCATGGAAGGCCAACTTGCAACCTGTGAGCTGAATGTGACCCTCACTAGTTGAATTACAGGTTTTGTTTCTCTCACCAGGTGATAACAGCAGACAAGCATTGGGCCTGGGAGAGGCACCGAAAATTCTGTCAAGGCGGGGCTAAAAGGAGCTATCCGGGAAGTGGCCCAGCAAACAAACGGAGGAAGATTTAAAGACTATCAGGGTGTAACACCGGAACATCCAGTGGCGCCCATTCATCAAAAGTGTACCCTGCTGTATTCCTCTGTGGCAGGCTGGGGAATAACATCTACTGATTACTATGTATTAAAATCAGCATAGTGAAAACAGCAAAACTGTCCCTGCTCTTTTATTTAACAAACTTATTATTAACATACATTAGGAGATACTGTATTGGTAAAATGTAGACAGACAGGGTATAACGGTAACACATCTGAGGTGCTCAGAGCTCATAGAAAGCGGGGATTGAGAACCACAGGTAATAAATAGTTCAAAAAAGGAAAAAGGAAACTCTTTGGCAAAGCATTACTGGAAAAATAGGAATTTAATACCTACCGGTAATTCCTTTTCTCATAGTCCGTAGTGGATACTGGGGTGACATTAGTACCATGGGTATAGATTGGGTCCATTGGATCCTGGCACTTTAAGAAATCAGTCAGTGTGTGCTGGCTCCTCCCATCTATACCCCTCCTGCAGACTCAGTCTAGGAATACTGTGCCCGAGAAGACAGACATACTTTGAGAGAAGGATATAGATATATATAGCGGTGGGGTAACGAACCAACACACAACAATAATAAAGATAGCAGAGCTAACCAAAACAGAGGAAAGCATCGCCAACTATAAAAAAGGATAGAAACGCTAACCAAACATGGAACAGGGACAGCAACAGCAGACCCAACCAAGAACACTTACAACCAGGTAAGCAGGAACTCGAAGCACTGAGGCGGGTGTCCATTATCCACAACAGACTATGAGAAAATGAATTACCCATAGGTATTAAGGCGGTCATTCCGACAAGATCGCACGCTGCACTTCTTCGCAGCGGTGCAATCGAGTCGGAACTGTGCATGCGCAGTGGCCTCATTGCGTAGGCGCATTGTTGCCCTCGTTGCCCGGCGACAGCAGTGACGCCACTAACGAAGAAAGCGGTCACAGCGGCGACAGCAAGAAGATTCACAGGAGGAAGGCAGAATCGGGCGTCAATTCATCGTATTCTAGCTGTGGAGATCCAAACGCAGACATGTCGAGGCGGGTGGATGTCTGACGTCAATTCCGGGACCTGCAACGCTGGATTGATCGCATAGGGTAAGAAACTCTTACCCTGGTCTTGTTCTACACAAAAAAGTTTTTTTTTGCATAGCAGGGCTGCACAAGCGATCGCAGCCTTGCTACACAAAAATACACCCCCCCAAAGGCGGCGTCTAGTTGAACGCATGGGCTGCAAAAACTTGCAGCGTGCAATCAACTCGGAATGACCCCCTTAATTCCTATTTTCACTAACGTCCTAGTGGCTTACTGGGGTGACATTAGTACCATGGAGAAGTCCCAAAGCTTCCAGAACAGGTGGGAGAGTGCTGAAACCCCTGTAAAACTGCCTGACCAAACTGAAGGTCATCTATAGCCAAGGCGTCGAACCTATAGAACTTCCTATCCTCAGCAGGAAAGGAATTTAGTAACTGCTTAGGAGTAATACATTTCTTGTCAGGATTCACCCACGCCTCTTTGGAAAGGGAGTTTAATTCTTTTGAGATAGGGAAGGTGACAGAGGATTTTGGTTTCACATAAAAAAATGACTCCTCTTCTGGTTCTGTCTCCTTATCTTGTATATTGAGAACTTCTCAAATAGCATAAAACAGGGCCTCAACCCCCGAGACAGAGCATTGTCATCTTCCACCTCCAGTTCTCCCTCATCTAACTCTGGTATTTCAGTATCGGAGTCAGACTGGAGCACCTGTGGGAGTGTGCGTTTATGAGAGACCACCAGAGGGGGCTGAGTAGCCTGTCTGCGGTCAGCAGTCTAAACCAAGAATCGTCTACAGACTGATTCAGGGTCTGCCTTTGTTATAAATGAAAAAAAGAAAAAAGAGTTTGGACTAGCCGCACAGATTGATCAGCATACATGGTTATAAATGATTCTAACCATTCGGGTTCCTGCAAGCCACTACCTTGTGAAGGCAGAGAACACTGGGTACGTAGTAGAGACCCTTGTGAAGAGGGTGTAAACTCGGTGTTGCAAGAGGGACACGCAGATTTTGTTCCCAGACATGCTTACAGCAGAAAACACAGAGTTACTGTATAACACAGTGCAGTGACAAAACGTTAGTGAACAGCACAATAAGCCCAGACAGCCCTGAATGGAGCGACACAGAGATGAGTGGAACCAGCACACAATACCTCAGTCCAGAGCAGCACTCTGCTGGGTATATTTTAGAGATGAGCGGGTTCGGTTCGTCGAGATCCGAACCTCACGTAGTTTACACGGGTCCGAGTCCGCCTCGGTTCTTCCCGCCTTACACGCAAAACCCGAACGGTGGAAAATGTCATCATCCCGCTGTCGGATTCTCACGAGATTCGGATTCCATATAAAGAGCCGCGCGTCGCCGCCATTTTCACTCGTGCATTGTCGAGATAGAGGACGTGGCTACGTTCTCTGCCCGAATAGCCCAATATCAGCAAATCTCAGCTCAATATCTGTGCTCAGTATCAGTGCTGCATTGTGGAGACCAGTATATGGTATTACAGTCCAGTAGTCCAGTGCTGTTCTGGCTGCCCAGTGTCCGTTCTATTATCCTGAACAGTGCTCATTATTATCTGCATTGTGGTTACCACTGACCAGTATATGGTAGTACAGTACAGTAGTCCAGTGCTGTTCTGAACAGTGCACAGTGTATCTGTACTCATTATTATCAGTGCTGCACTGTGATGTGACCAGTATATATTACAGTACAGTAGTCCAGTGCTGTTCTGGTTGCCCAGTGTCCGTTCTATTATCCTGAACAGTGCACAGTGTATCTGTGCTCATTATTATCAGTGCCACATTGTGGTGTGACCAGTATATGGTATTACAGTACAGTAGTCCAGTGCTGTTCTGGCTGCCCAGTGTCCGTTTTATTATCCTGAACAGTGCACAGTGTATCTGTGCTCATTATTATCATTGCTGCATTGTGGTGACCACTGACCAGTATATGGTAGTACAGTACAGTAGTCCAGTGCTGTTCTGACTGCCCAGTGTCCGTTCTATTATCCTGAACAATGCACATTGTATCTGTGCTCATTATTATCATTGCTGCATTGTGGTGACCACTGACCAGTATATGGTAGTACAGTACAGTAGTCCAGTGCTGTTCTCGCTGCTGCCCAGTGTCAGTTCTATTATCCTAAACAGTGCAGTGTCTGTGCTCATTATTATCATTGCTGCATTGTGGTGACCAGTATATGGTAGTACAGTACAGTAGTCCAGTGCTGTTCTCGCTGCCAGGTGTCCGTTCTATTATCCTGAACAGAGCACAGTGTATCTGTGCTCATTATTATCATTGCTGCATTGTGGTGACCACTGACCAGTATATGGTATTACAGTACAGTAGTCCAATGCTGTTCTCGCTGCACAGTGTCCGTTCTATTATCCTGAATAGTGCACAGTGTATCTGTGCTCATTATTATCATTGCTGCATTGTGGTGACCAGTATATGGTAGTACAGTACAGTAGTCCAGTGCTGTTCTCGCTGCCAGGTGTCCGTTCTATTATCCTGAACAGTGCACAGTGTATCTGTGCTCATTATTATCATTGCTGCATTGTGGTGTGCCCAGTATATGGTATTATAGTACAGTAGTCCAATGCTGTTCTAGCTGCACAGTGTCCGTTCTGTTATCCTGAATAGTGCACAGTGTATCTGTGCTCATTATTATCATTTCTGTATTGTGGTGACCACTGACCAGTATATGGTACAGTAGTCCAGTGCTGTTCTCGCTGCCCAGTGTCAGTTCTATTATCCTGAACAGTGCACAGTGTATCTGTGCTCATTATTATCATTGCTGCATTGTGGTGACCACTGACCAGTATATGGTAGTACAGTACAGTAGTCCAGTGCTTTTCTCGCTGCCCAGTGTTAGTTCTATTATCCTGAACAGTGCTCAATATCTGTGCTCATTATTATCAGTGCTCTATTGTGGTGACTAAAAGTCCAGTGTCTTGTGCTGCATCTTGCTACTGTAGGGTGCTGTGGTAGTGTCCTGTCACTGTGCATAGGTCATCATCATTCCAGTCACAGTGGTATCTGGTATCTATCTAGCGGTATCTAATTCCAGACATTACTGCCGTCAAATTCCAGATATATTACTGGCATATAATTCCACACATTAAAAAATGGAGAACAAAAATGTGGAGGGTAAAATAGGGAAAGATCAAGATCCACTTCCACCTAGTGCTGAAGCTGCTGCCACTAGTCATGGAAGAGACGATGAAATGCCATTAACATCGTCTGCCAAGGCCGATGCCCAATGTCATAGTAGAGAGCATGTAAAATCCAAAAAACAAAAGTTCAGTAAAATGACCCAAAAATCTAAATTTAAAGCGTCTGAGGAGAAGCGTAAACTTGCCAATATGCCATTTACGACACGGAGTGGCAAGGTACAGCTAAGGCCCTCTCCTATGTTCCTCACGACTAGTGGGTCAGCTTCACATGAGGATGGAAACACTCATCCTCCCGCTAGAAAAATGAAAAGAGTTAAGCTGGCAAAAGCACAGCAGAGAACTGTGCGTTCTTCTAAATCACAAATCCCCAAGGAGAGTCCAATTGTGTCGGTTGCGATGCCTGACCTTCCCAACACTGGACGGGAAGAGGTGGCTCCTTCCATCATTTGCACGCCCCCTGCAAGTGCTGGAAGGAGCACACACAGTCCAGTTCCTGATATTCAAATTGAAGATGTCACTGTTGAAGTACAACAGGATGAGGATATGGGTGTTACTGGCGCTGAGGAGGAAATTGACCAGGAGGATTCTGATGGAGAGGTGGTTTGTTTAAGTCAGGCACCCGGGAAGACACCTGTTGTCCGTGGGATGAATAAGGCCATTGACGTGCCTGGTCAAAATACAAAAAAAAACGAGTTTTATGGTAAGAACTTACCGTTGTTAAAACTCTTTCTGCGAGGTACACTGGGCTCCACAAGGATGGACAATGGGGTGTAGAGTAGGATCTTGATCCGAGGCACCAACAGGCTCAAAGCTTTGACTGTTCCCAGAATGCACAGCGCCGCCTCCTCTATAACCGCGCCTCCTTGCACAGCTCAGTTTTTAGTTAACCAGCCCAATGCAGTAGCAGGAAAAGAGACGACAACGGTTAGTAGCCACATACACCACACGCTCACGACAGGAGAAGTCAGCGGCTAATGCCATACCAACCCGAAGAAGCTAAGTGAGTCAGGGTGGGCGACTTGTGGAGCCCAGTGTACATCGCAGAAAGAGTTTTAACAACGGTAAGTTCTTACCATAAAACTCGTTTTCTGCTGCGGGGTACACTGGGCTCCACAAGGATGGACAATGGGGATGTCCTAAAGCAGTTCCTTATGGGAGGGGACGCACTGTAGCGGACACAAGAACCCGGCGTCCAAAGGAAGCATCCTGGGAAGCGGCAGTATCAAAGGCATAAAACCTTATGAACGTGTTCACGGAGGACCACGTAGCCGCCTTGCACAATTGGACAAGGGTCGCACCACGTTGGGCCGCACAAGAACGTCCAACAGACCGAGTAGAATGGGCCGTAACGTGAGCAGGAGCTGACAGACCAGCCTTCACATAAGCATGTGCAATCACCATTCTAATCCACCTGGCCAGGGTCTGCTTGTGAGCAGGCCAGCTACGTTTGTGAAATCCAAAAAAAACAAAGAGAGAATCAGATTTTCGAATGGAAGCAGTTCTCTTCACATAGATACGGAGAGCCCGTACCACATCCAAAGACCGCTCTTTGGGAGACAAGTCAGGAGAGACAAAGGCCAGAACCACAATCTCCTGATTAAGGTGGAACGAGGAAACCACCTTCGGTAAATAACCAGGACGAGTCCGAAGTACCGCCCGGTCACGGTGAAAAATCAGATATGGGGAACTACAGGAAAGGGCACCCAAATCCGACACTCTTCTAGCAGAGGCAATAGCCAGCAAGAACACCACCTTAAGGGAAAGCCACTTAAGATCAGCTGAAACAAGGGGTTCAAACGGCGCCTCCTAAACCACCGACAAGTCCCAAGGAGCCACAGGCGGGACATAGGGAGGTTGGATACGCAACACACCCTGAGTGAAAATACGAACATCAGGTAAAGTCGCAATTTTTCTCTGAAACCACACCGACAAGGCAGAAAAATGAACCTTGAAGGAGGCCAGACGTAGGCCTAAATCCAGGCCCTGCTGCAGAAAAGCCAAAAGTTTGGCTGTACTAAACTTGGAAGCGTCATAATTGTTAGATGCGCACCAAACAAAGTAGGAATGCCAGACCCTATGGTAAATCCGGGCAGAAGCCGGTTTCCTGGCCTGCAACATAGTTTTAATGACCTCATCAGAAAAACCCTTAGCCCTCAAGAAGGAAGCTTCAAGAGCAACGCCGTCAAAGACAGCCGGGCTAGGTCCTGGTAGACACAGGGGCCCAGAACGAGGAGGCCTGGGCGTTGTGGAAGTAGATTTGGACGCTCCGACGATAGGCCCTGCAGGTCTGAGAACCAGTGCCGCCTGGGCCACGTTGGAGCTATGAGAAGCAGAATTCCTTTTTCTTGCTTGAACTTCCGAATTACCCTGGGCAGGAGTGACACCGGAGGGAACACGTACGGCAGCCGAAACCTCCACGGCACCGCCAGCGCATCCACGAATGCTGCTTGAGGATCCCTTGTCCTTGCTCCGAAGACCGGAAACTTGTGATTGCTTCGAGACGCCATCAGATCTACGTCTGGAAGACCCCACTTTTCCACTAGGAGTTGAAACACTTCTGGATGGAGGCCCCACTCGCCGGCATGCACGTCCTGACGACTGAGAAAGTCCGCTTCCCAATTCAGGACTCCCGGAATGAAGATTGCCGATATGGCCGGTAGATGGCGTTCCGCCCAATGTAGAATCCGTGAGACTTCCTTCTTTGCCAGACAGCTTCGAGTGTCGCCTTGATGATTTATGTAAGCCACTGTGGTGGCGTTGTCCGACTGCACTTGAACAGGACGGTTGTGAATTAAATGCTGGGCTAGGTTCAATGCATTGAAGACCGCCCGCAATTCCAGAATGTTGATTGAGAGGAGGGACTCCTCCTTGGTCCACCGACCCTGAAGGGAGTATTGCTCCAGCACCGCGCCCCAACCTCTTAAGACTGGCATCTGTCGTCAACAGGACCCAGTTGGATATCCAGAAGGGACGGCCCCTGCACAATTGTTGGTCCTGGAGCCACCAGAGCAGCGACAAACGGACCTCCGGAGTCAATGAAGTCATTTGAAACCTGATCCGGTGAGGCAGGCCATCCCACTTGGCTAGAATCAGCCTCTGGAGGGGGCGAGAATGGAATTGAGCATACTCCACCATGTCGAATGCTGATACCATGAGGCCCAGCACCTGTATCGCCGAATGTATCGACACTTGCGGACGAGAAAGGAAGCAACGAATCCTGTCCTGAAGGTTCAGGACTTTCTCCTGACACAAGAACAACCTCTGGTTGTGAGTGTCCAATAGCGCTCCCAGATGCACCATGCTCTGAGTAGGGATCAGGGAGGATTTCTTCCAGTTGATGAGCCACCCGTGGGCTTGTAGAAACCGGACCGTCATATCTAGATGATGTAGGAGAAGTTCTGGGGAATTTGCCAGGATTAACAAATCGTCCGGATACGGCAGTATCCTGACCCCTTGACGGCGGAGTACCACCGTCACCACCGCCATTACTTTGGTGAAGACTCGCGGAGCCGTTGTTAAACCAAAAAGGTAACGCCCAAAACTGGTAATGGAGGTTGCCAATAGCAAACCTCAGGTATTGCTGAAGTGACACTCCTATAGGAATATGCAGGTAAGCATCCTGTATGTCCAGGTACATCATGTAGTCCCCAGGTTCCAAAGCCAGAACTATAGAGCGAAGGGTTTACATACGGAACTTGGAATCCTTCACAAACCTGTTCAATGCCTTGAGAATCAAATGGTAGGTGGGCGCTAGTAATCGGCTAATACCAATAATGATTATTTTTGCTCAGTATTTACTACTGAAAGAGAGGGGAAGGGGCCACAGTTAAGTTGCAGGGATATTCAGGAAAATGAAACAAGTACATTTACAGAGGAGAAGGTCCTAAAAGAACTCTCAAAGCTGAAAGTGGACAAATCTATGGGGCCAGATGGGATACATCCAAGGATGTAGCACCATTGACAGAATTATTCAACCAGTCATTAGCTACAGGAGAAATTCCAGGGGACTGGAAAAGAGCAAACGTAGTCCCACTGCACAAAAGTGGAAGCAAGGAAGAGGCAAACAACTACAGACCAGTGAGTCTTACATCAGTAGTAGGGAAATTGATGGAAACACTCTTAAAAGAAAGAGTTGTAGATTATCTCAAATCCGGCAATTTACTGGATCCCAAACAGCATGGATTCACTGGGGGGAGATCATGTCAAACAAATCTTATTGACTTTTTTGATTGTGTGACTAAAGTGATGGATAAAGGTGGAGCCATGGATGTAGCTTATCTAGACTTTAGTAAGGCTTTTGACACAGTTCCACATCGCAGATTGCTAAATAAACTTGAAAGTTTGGGATTGGATAAAAGGATTATTGAATGGATAAGATCTTGGTTGAAGGATAGAAAACAGAGAGTTGTGGTAAATGGAGTGCATTCACAGGAGGGAAATGTTACCAGTGGAGTACCCCAGGGATCTGTACTTGGACCAGTGCTTTTTAATATCTTTATTGGTGACATTGCAAATGGCATTAAAGGGAAAGTATGCCTTTTTGCAGATGACACAAAGGTATGCAACAGGGTAGACACACCAGGTGGGGTAAAACAAATGATTGAGGATCTAGGTAGACTAGAGGAATGGTCAAGAGTCTGGCAATTACAGTTTAATGCCAAAAAATGCAAAATCATGCACTTGGGTCTCAAAAATCCTAAAGCTAAATACAGTATTAATGGCACTATACTGGAAACTACTGAGGAGGAAAGGGATCTAGGAGTCACTATTTCAGATGACTTAAAAGCAGGTAAGCAATGTAACAAGGCAATGAGGAAGGCTAGTCAGATGCTTGGCTGCATTGGGAGGGGAATCAGCAGCAGAAAGAAAGAAGTAATAATGCCACTGTATAGGTCATTGGTACGGCCTCATCTAGAATACTGTATTCAGTTCTGGAGGCCATATCTTCAAAAGGATATTAATACATTAGAAACTGTACAAAGGAGGGCAACTAAAATGGTGCATGGCCTACATCACAAAACATACCAAGAAAGACTAAGAAATCTCAATATGTATAGTTTGGAGCAGAGAAGGGAAAGGGGGGACATGATAGAAACTTTCAAATATATGAAGGGTTTTAACAAAGTCCAGGAGGGAAACATTCTCCAAATGAAGAGAAGCAATAGGACACGAGGACATGCACTGAGACTGGAGGGGGGGAGGTTCAGGGGAAATTTGCGGAAAAATTATTTCACAGAAAGTGTAGTGGACAAGTGGAATAGCCTCCCATCAGAGGTGGTAGAGGCTAAGACAGTAGAGCAATTTAAACATGCATGGGATAGACATAAGGATATCCTTACAAAGAAATAAGGATCAAATAAGGTTAGTGTTAAAAAATAATATTAAAAAAATAAAAAAAAATAAGGGGCAGACTAGATGGGCCAAGTGGTTCTTATCTGCCGACAAATTCTATGTTTCTATACTGTTCTAAGACTGCAGCTTCCCTAATTGAGGTGCTGATCCTCAACCAACATTACATAAAAATAATGAAAAACCACTCAAAGAAACGCTGTTAAACAGTATTAATAAAATGTGTTATTAAAAAATATATTCAATGTGTATATATATCACAATACAATACGTAAACCAAGTATTCTGTAATTTTGCAGTGATCACTATAAATAGCAATAAAATATAAGATACATTGTAAACAGCTCCCTTAGAAAAGTAACCTCTTATATTCCGGATCAATGTGTAACATTTATACTTATCAGATGCTCCTTATTATGAGCTCCATGCATGGGCTAAATGATCTCAAAGACTTATTTGGATACCCTCACAAACTTGTTCAATGCCTTGAGGTTGAGAATGGGCCGGGAGGACCCATTCGGTTTCGGGACTAGAAACAGCGGAGAATAGTACCCCCGGCCCCTCTGCGCAAGAGGCACCTGTACTACGACTCCTGTATCCAGGAGGGTCTGTACCACCGAATGTAGAGTGTTTACCTTTGTCTGGTCCAACGGGACGTCTGTCTGGCAAAATCGATGAGGGGGTCAGTTTTTAAAGGCTATGGCGTAACCTCGAGTGACGACTTCCCGTACCCAGGCATCTGAAGTGGTCTTCAACCATTCCTGGGTATACCCTAGAAGCCGGCCCCCCACCCTGGGATACCCCAGGGGGAGGCCCGCCCCGTCATGCGGCAGGCTTATCAGCCTTGGAAGCTGGCTGACGGGCTGCCCGGGCTCTTTTTGGCTTTGGCTTACCAGGTTTGGAAGTGCGGGCCTGCTTGTTGTACGCCTGACCTTTTGCTTTACCTGAATGACGAAAGGGGCGAAAGGAAGTACCTTTAGCCTTCGACACAAAAGGAGCGGTACTTGGCAGACAGGCAGTTTTGGCAGTAGCCAAGTCAGCCACTATCTTATTTAAGTCCTCCCCAAACAGAATATCTCCCTTGAAAGGGAGTACCTCCAGGGTTTTTCTAGAGTCCAGATCCACAGACCAGGATCTCAGCCACAATATCCGGCGAGCCAGGACTGATATAGTAGAGGCCTTGGCTGCTAGGATACCGGCATCAGAAGCCGCCTCTTTAATATAGCGAGAAGCTGTGAAAATATATGACAAGCATTGTCTAGCATGGTCAGAAGAGATTTCAGCTTCTAACTCTAAGGCCCATGCTTCAATAGCCTCTGCAGCCCATATTGCTGCAATAGTGGGCCTTTGTGCAGCACCCGTGAGGGTGTAAATTGCTTTAAGACAACCCTCCACACGTTTATCCGTAGGCTCTTTTAGAGACGTGACGGTAGTGACAGGTAGAGCTGAGGAAACCACCATCCTAGCCACATGTGAGTCTACTGGAGGAGGCGTTTCCCAATTCTTAGACAGCTCTGGTGCGAGGGGATAGCGAGCCAGCATCTTCTTTTGAGGCACAAACTTCGTACCCGGATTTTCCCAGGGTTCCTGACGTATATCCACTAGGTGATTAGAGTGAGGTAAAACTTGTTTAACCACCTTCTGACGCTTGAACCTATCTGGTTTCTTGGGAGGGACGGATGGCTCGGGATCATCCGTAATCTGTAGAATTAATTTAATAGTCTCCAAAAGATCAGGAACATCCACATGTGAACTACCCTCCCCATCAGCAGTATCTGAGTCAGAACCTGTGGGGTCTGTGTAAGTGCCGTCTTCATCAGACGAGGTGTCAGTGACAGCAGTGGATTGTGAGGAGACAAGCGCTCGCTTAGAGGACCCCTTGGACTTAGGCGAGCGATGGTCAGACTTTTAAGTAGTCAGGGATTGGTTCAACTTCTTCAATTGAGCAGATAAATCGTCCGCCAACGGCGGGTTAGCTGCAGGGACCACATACGGTTGTACCGGCATTGGGGGTCCCATAGGGCATGTTAGTTTATTAACTAGCGTATGGTACCTCCATTGCCACAGTCCCACTGGGGGGCAAGGAGCCCCCAGAACCAGAGCCCACAGCTGCTATATTCTCCTCATAGGAATCTGTGGCTTCAGCAACACCGGCAGTGTGTTCAGCCCCAGAACCGTTACCGTCAGAAGCAGACATGATATAACTTGCAGTATCAGGTAACACAGTACAATTGGCAGCAGCACAATACCTCTTACCCAAACCCCTGCGCAGTGTAGTCAGCACTAACAGAGATAAAGGAGAGATATGGTGACTAAATCACAGAGAAAAAATAGGATTTTAATACCTACCGGTAAATCCTTTTCTCCTAGTCCATAGAGGATGCTGGGAACTCCAAAAGGACCATGGGGTATAGATGGGATCCACAGGAGACATGGGCACACTATAAGACTTTGACTGGGTGTGAACTGGCTCCTCCCTCTATGCCGCTCCTCCAGACCTCAGTTATAGGAACGTTGCCCATGGGAGACGGACATTTCGAGGAAAAGGATTTTTGTTAAACTAAGGGTGAGATACATACCAGCTCACACCACAAACACACCGTACAACTGGAATAGCAGGAATACCAGATAACAGTATGAACTAAAAAAAAAAAAAAAAAAACAGCAACAAGCTGAACATAAGTGATACACAACCATTGTGTAACCGAAAACAACAATACAACTGCAAGTAACAGTACGCACCTGGATGGGCGTCCAGCATCCTCTACGGACTAGGAGAAAATGATTTACCGGTAGGTATTAAACTCCTATTTTCTCTTACGTCCTAGAGGATGCTGGGGACTCCAAAAGGACCATGGGGTCTATACCAAAGCTCCAGACCGGGCGGGAGAGTGCGGACGACTCTGCAGCACCGATTGAGCAAACATGAGATCCTCTTCAGCCAGGGTATCAAACTTGTAGAACTTAGCAAAAGTGTTTGAACCCGACCATGTAGCTGCTCGGCAAAGTTAAAGTGTCGAGACCCCTCGGGCAGCCGGCCAAGATGAGCCCACCTTCCTGGTAGAATGGGCCTTTACTGACTTCGGCAACGGTAGCCCAGCCGAAGAATGAGCTTGCTGAATCGTATTACAAATCCAGCGTGCAATAATCTGCTTGGAAGCAGGATTTCCAATCTTGTTGGAAGCATACAGGACAAACAGAGCCTCCATTTTCCTAACAGGAGCCGTTCTGGCGACATAAGTTTTTAAAGCTCTTACGACATCAAGAGATTTCGGGACTGCAACAGCATCTGTAGCCACAGGTACCACAATAGGTTGATTTATGTGAAAAGAAGAAACCACCTTCGGCAGAAATTGTTGATGAGTCCTCAATTCCGCTCTATCCACATGAAAAATCAAATATGGGCTCTTGTGAGACAAAGCCACCAATTCTGACACTCGTCTGACAGACGCCAAGGCCAAAAGCATGACCACTTTTCAAGTGAGAAACTTTAACTCAACCTTTCACAAAGGTTAAAACCAGTGAGACATAAGAAACTGTAACATCACTTCAAGATCCCACGGTGCCACGGGTGGCACAAACGGAGGATGGATATGCAGCACTCCCTTCACGAAAGTCTGAACCTCAGGAAGGGCGGCCAGTTCTTTTTGAAAGAAAATCTGCACATTGATGGAACCCAATTTGAGGCCTGCATCCACGCCCGCCTACAAAAAATGGAGGAAACGACCCAAGTGAAACTCCTCCGCAGGAGCTGTTTTGGTTTCACACCACGAAACATATTTTCTCCAAATACGGTGATAATGTTTCGCCGTGACCTCCTTCCTAGCCTTAAGGAGAGTGGGGATGACTTTGGAATACCTTTACGAGCTAGGATTTGGCGTTCACCCTCCACGCCGTCAAACGCAGCCGCAATAAGTCCGGAAACACGCATGGCCCCTGCAGTAACAGGTCCTCTCTGAGAGGAAGCGCCAAGGATCTTCTATGAGCAGTTCCTGAAGATCCGGATACCAGGCCCTCCGTGGCCAATCTGGAACGACGAGTATTGCCTGAACCATTGTTCGTCTTATGATCCTCAACACTTTTGGAATGTGAGGAAGTGGGGGTACACATACACCGACTGAAACACCCACGGAGTTACCAGGGCGTCCACCGCACTGGCTTGGGGGTCCCTTGACCTGGAACAATACCTCTGAAGCTTCTTGTTGAGGCGAGACGCCATCATGTCTATTTGAGGAATTCCCCAACGCCTTGTCACTTCTGCAAATACCTCTTGATGAAGGGCCCACTCTCCTGGATGGAGATCGTGTCTGCTGAGGAAGTCTGCTTCCCAGTTGTCCACGCCCGGAAGGAATACTGCTGTCAGAGCGCTCACGTGCTGTTCCGCCCAGCGGAGAACTCTTGTGGCCTCCGCCATTGCCGCCCTGCTTTTTGTACCGCCCTGGCGGTTTACGTACGCCACCGCTGTTATGTTTTCTGACTGGATCAGGACAGGTAGACCTTGAAGAAGGTTCTTTGCTTGTAGAAGGCCATTATAAATGGCTCTTAACGCCAGAACATTTATGTGGAGACAAGATTCCTGGCTTGACCATTTTCCCTGGAAACTTCTTCCTTGTGTGACTGCACCCCGGCCTCGGAGACTTGCATCTGTGGTCAGCAGGACCCAATCCTGGATTCCGAATCTGCGTCCCTCTAGAAGGTGAGAACTTTGCAGCCACCACAGGAGAGAAATTCTGGTCCTGGAAGATAGTCTTATTTTCCGGTGCATGTGCAGGTGAGACCCGGACCATTTGTTCAGCAGATCCCACTGAAACACCCGGGCATGAAACCTGCCAAACGGAATGGCTTCGTAAGCCGCAACCATCTTCCCTAGCACTCAAGTGCATTGATGAATCGACACACTTGACTGTTTCAGAATCTCCTTGACCATGGTCTGTATTTCCAAAGCTTTTTCCGCCGGAAGAAACACTCTCTGTAGTTCCGTGTCTAGGATCATGCCTAAGAAGGGCAGCCGAGTTTTCGGGATCAACTGAGACTTTGGCAAATTTAGAATCCAACCATGATGTTGCAGAACCGTCAGGGAGAGTTCCACATTTCTTAGCAACTGCTCTTTTTATCTCGCCTTTATCAGGAGATCGTCCAAGTACGGGATAATTGTGACACCCTGCTTGCGTAGGAGTACCATCATTTCCGCCATCACCTTGGTGAAGACCCTCTGGGCCGTGGAAAGCCCAAACGGCAACGTCTGAAATTGGTAATGACAATCCTGCACCGCAAATCTCAGAAAGGCCTGATGAGGAAGATATATTGGGACGTGTAAGTAGGCATCTTTTATGTCGACTGACGCAATAAAATCCCCCCCTACTAGGCTGGAGATCACAGCTCGAAGAGATTCCATCTTGAACTTGAAAGTTTTCAAGTACGGATTGAGGGATTTTAGGTTCAGAATCGGTCTGACCGAGCCGTCCGGCTTTGGCACGACAAAGAGGCTCGAATAGAACCCTTCCCCCCGTTGGGACGGGGGAACCGGGACAATGACCCTCTGTTGACACAACTTTTGTATCGCAGCATTTACTACTTCTCTTTCAGGAAGAGAAACTGGCAAGGCTGATTTGAAAGAGCGGCGGGGGGGCATCTCCTGAATCTCCAGTTTGTACCCCTGGGACACTATGTCTATGACCCAAGCCCGATTGGAACCAAACCTGACTGAAGATTCGGAGACGGCCGCCCACCGGCACGGACTCCCGCAGGGGAGCCCCAGCGTCATGCGGTGGATTTGGCGGAGGCGGGGGAGGATTTTTGGTCCTGGGCGCCAGACACAGCAGGCGACCTTTTTCCCCTTCCTCTACCCTTTGAAGCGAGAAAGGACGAGCCCTTTCCTTTTTTGTATTTATTAGGCCGAAAGGACTGCATCTGATAATGGGGTGCTTTTTTTCTGTTGTGTGGGAACATAGGGAAGAAAAGAGGACTTACCCACCGTAGCGGTAGACACCAGGTCAGCAAGGCCGTCACCAAACAAGACACTACCTTTAAAAGGGAGAGCTTCCATAGCTTTCTTGGAGTCGGCATCAGCATTCCATTGATGAATCCACAGCGCCCTCCTGGCCGAGACCGCCATGGCATTGGCCCTTGATCGCAAGAGGCCAATATCCCTCGCCGCATCCTTTAGGTAATCTGCAGCGTCCCTGATATAACCAAGAGTCAAAAGAATGTTATCCTTATCAAGGGTATACTATTCATGTCAGATGCTAAATTATCAGCCCACTTAGCAATAGCACTACTCACCCACGCCGACGCCACAGCAGGCCTGAGGAGTGCACCAGTAGTAACGAAAATGGCCTTCAATGTCGTCTCCTGCTTGCGATCCGTCATATCCTTGAGGGCAGCCGTGCCACCTTTTTGGACAGTCGAGACAGTGCCTTGTCCACATTGGGAGACGACTCCCATTTCTCCCTGTCGTCAGAGGGAAAAGGATATGCCATAAAAATTCTCTTGGGAATCTGCCACCTTTTGTCTGGCGACTCCCAAGCCTTTTCAGAAAGAGCGTTCAGTTCATGAGAGGGGGGAAATGTCACCTCAGGCTTTTTTCCCTTATACAAACAAACCCTCGTATCTGGAAAAGCAGGCACTTCAGAAATATGTATAACATCTTTAATAGCCACAATCATGTACTGAATACTCTTAACCAATTTCGGATGTAAACTGGCCTCACTGAAGTCGACACTGGAATCAGAGTCTGTGTCGGTATCCGTATCTGCCATCTGGGTAAACGAACGTTTCTGTGACCCTGAGGGAGCCTGTACCTGAGACAAAGCATCTTCCATGGATTTTCTCCACGTTTGTGTCTGAGAATCAGATTTATCAAGCCTCTTAGACAATAATGCCACATTTGCTGTGCCGACAGAGTGATTCCCAAATCCTTCTCCGCGCCCCCAGTAACTTCCTCCGGGGAGGAACACTCAGCCTCAGACATGTCGACACGCGGTACCGACACACCCACACTCACACTGGCCAAGGGGACAGACCCAGAGGGAAGCCTGTAGAGAGAACACAGAGGGAGTATGCCAGCTCACACCCCAGCGACCATATACTACTAAATAAATAATATATGATGGCTGCGCTGTAAATATATAGCACCAAATTGCCTGTGCCTCCCCCCCTCCCCCCACCCCGTTTTGCTCCCTTGTACTTGTAAGGAGAGTGGAGGTCCGGGCCAGCGTCTCTGCATGCACTGTGAAGAGATAAAATGGCGCTGGTAAGCTGTGCGGCTAAGCCCCGCCCCTTCCCGGCGCGCTATAGTCCCGCTTAAATTTGAATTCTTATACTGGCGGGGGTCTCGTACATAGTGCCCGGGCACCGAATATGCATTTTTTGCCAGTAAAAATAACCTCAGTAACATGCTGCCCAGGGCGCACCCCCCCAGCGCCCTGCACCCTGTGAGTGCCGTTGGTGTGTGTGTGGGAGCATGGAGCGCAGCGCGACCGATGCGCTGTACCTCCGTTACTAGAGTCTTCTGCCGTCACTGAAGTCTTCTGCCTTCTGCATACTCACCCGGCTTCTTTCTTCTGGCTTCTGTGAGGGGGGTGACGGCGCGGCTCCGGGAACAAGCAGCTAGGCGCACCAAGTGATCGAACCCTCTGGAGCTAATGGTGTCCAGTAGCCTAAGAAGCAGAGCCTTTAACTCAGAAGAAGTCGGTCTGACTTCTCTCCCCTCAGTCCCACGAAGCAGGGAGCCTGTAGCCAGCAGGTCTCCCTGAAAATAAAAAAGCCTAACATAAAGTATTTTCCAGAGAAACTCAGTAGAGCTCCCCTAGTGTGTGTCCAGTCTCTCCTGGGCACAGAATCTAACTGAGGTCTGGAGGAGGGGCATAGAGCGAGGAGCCAGTTCACACCCAGTCAAAGTCTTATAGTGTGCCCATGTCTCCTGCAGAACCCGTATATACCCCCATGGTCCTTTTGGAGTCCCCAGCATCCTCTAGGACGTAAGAGAAATACGTATTAAAGTATATCTGTGAAAATCCTATATCAATATAAAACCTGACGCACCAAGCCCCCTCAGGTTATAGAATATAGGGATAGCAAGTTGAGTGAAAGACACTAAATGGACACCACTCAGCTATCTAATGCACACACAGATAGTTACAGTTTGTACAATGCAGAGGTTATTACTAACAATAATACTGCACTGGACTAGCTTATATATATAGCTATATAGTCAATAGATATAACACTGCACAGTAATAACTGGATGTATATCACAGGGTAATTGTACTAGAAAACCCTGACTAAATGCACTCTTTCTTAACTAGCACTGTCTAAAAAGGCAGGTAGAATACTTAAGTGTCATGTAAAGTCACAGCACTGACAACCAGGCGGCTTTACACAGGAGGATTTGCCCAAGCAGTCCCAGGAACAGTGAAGCTGAGAGACACTGACAGGGAGTGAGGGAGAGACAGATATGCAGCTCCAGGGCGGGAACATTTGCGGGAAATGGCGCACTGGGGCTGGGGGGGGGGGGGGGGGGTGCTTCAGGTCTAAGCCTTATCCCCCTGCTGGCAAAACCACCGGGTACTGTGGGCTACTGAAAATGGTTTAGAGAGAAAATCTGACCTGCACCCATGCCCTGGTGATCTAGTGGGATCGCCTGTACTGCCACAGTGTTCACTGCCAGCGCTCGCGGCCCGCCTCCCACTGACCGCACCGGATCGCGATAAAGACCGGGCCCCGCAAGCGGGACCCACTCACCACCTCCCGAAGCGCGGCCATGCGATCCCGGAGAGCCCCCGTCGTGTGTGCCTGACGTGAAGAAAACCGGAGCCTCCTGCTGTAGTTACCCGGCAACCAGGGCTCGGGAGTGTACAGCGCCGCTGGGGAGAGCTGGAGCTGCAGCAGTGAATGTCTTCTGACATTTACCACCGCTGCTAACCTTGAAGTCTTCACTTTTTTCTTCAAAAAAAGCTCTTCTTAGGGCTGCCTGGAGCAGCCCTCTGTTATGTGCCTGCTTACTGCAGCACCAACTACAAAACTGAGCTCCTGTGCAGGGAGGAGGGGTTATAGAGGAGGCGGCGCTGTGCATTCTGGGAACAGTCAAAGCTTTGAGCCTGTTGGTGCCTCGGATCAAGATCCTACTCTACACCCCATTGTCCATCCTTGTGGAGCCCAGTGTACCCCGCAGCAGAAAATCACCTCTTCGGTGTAGAATTATTTCAACAGAAATGCGGGGGGGGTAATTCCAAGTTGATCGCAGCAGGAAATTTTTTAGCAGTTGGGAAAAACCATGTGCACTGCAGGGGGGGCAGATATGACATTTGCAGAGAGAGTTAGATTTGGGTGGGTTATTTTGTTTCTGTGCAGGGTAAATACTGGCTGCTTTATTTTTACACTGCATTTTAGATTGCAGATTGAACTCACCACACCCAAATCTATCTCTCTCTGCACGTTATATCTGCCCCCCCTGCAGTGCACATGGGCCCTCATTCCGAGTTGTTCGCTCGCTAGCTGCTTTTAGCAGCTTTACACACGCTAAGCCGCCGCCTACTGGGAGTGAATCTTAGCATCTTAAAATTGCGAACGAAAGACTCTCAAAATTGCGATTACACACCTCTTAGCAGTTTTTGAGTAGCCTCAAACTTACTCGGCATCTGCGATCAGTTCAGTGCTTGTCGTTCCTGGTTTGACGTCACAAACACACCCAGCGTTCGCCCAGACACTCCTCCGTTTCTCCAGCCACTCCCGCGTTTTTCCCAGAAACGGTAGCGTTTTTTCGCACACACCCATAAAACGGCCAGTTTCCGCCCAGAAACACCCACTTCCTGTCAATCACATTACGATCACCAGAACGAAGAAAAAACCGTGAGTAAAATACCTAACTGCATAGCAAATTTACTTGGCGCAGTCGCACTGCGGACATTGCGCATGCGCACTAAGCGGAAAATCGCTGCGATGCGAAAAAATTTACCGAGCGAACAACTCGGAATGACCCCCATGGTTTTTCCCAACTGCTAAAAAATTTCCTGCTGCGATCAACTTGGAATTACCCCCAAAACCCGAAAAATTTCCGGTGCACATCTCTAGTATATTTATATGTTTGCTAGTAGCAGAGCAGTGTAACCGCTGTATATATGCTTTACACTTTCTAAAAGACCACCTAGTACCAGTAGAATTGGTGAATCAGCGGGTTATGTGGAGGAGCAGTCTCAGCGTGCAGCCTGTAGTCAGCAGTTGCAGCAGGAAATGGCGCCTTTTAGCTTCTGGTCCCGCTCTCCGGGAAGCCCCGCCCCTTCAATGGCGCGCTTTCCCTACATAGATTATACTGGCTTTTAATGTCAGATTGTGTAAACAAAAAAAATAAATAGGATTTTAATACCTACCGGTAAATCCTTTTCTCTTAGTCCGTAGAGGATGCTGGCGACTCCGTAAGCACCATGGGGTATAGACGGGATCCGCAGGAGACATGGGCACACTATAAGACTTTGAATGGGTGTGAACTGGCTCCTCCCTCTATGCCCCTCCTCCAGACCTCAGTTAGAAAATTGTGCCCAGGGAGACGGACATTTCGAGGAAAGAATTTATTGTGTAAACACCGTGAGTGTCATTCCAGCTCACACCACGAACATACCGCCAAACGTGGCATTCAGTAGAATACCAGCCAACGGCATGAAATACACAGCCACATGCTGAGAGAATATGTAACACAACCAGTGTGTCAACACAACCAATAATAAGACACCGCCTGCCATGGCATGCACAACGTCAGCAACAGCCTGACAGAAAAGAAACACCACAAGAAAGTGTAACCCTAACCAATAGCTGCAGACACAGTACACACTGGGACGGGCGCCCAGCATCCTCTACGGACTAAGAGAAAAGGATTTACCGGTAGGTATTAAAATCCTATTTTCTCATACGTCCTAGAGGATGCTGGGGACTCCGTAAGGACCATGGGGTTTATACCAAAGCTCCAGACCGGGCGGGAGAGTGCGGACGACTCTGCAGCACCGATTGAGCACATGAGGTCCCCATCAGCCAGGGTATCAAACTTATAGAGCTTAGCAAAAGCGTTTGAACCCGACCAAGTATCCGCTCGGCAAAGTTGAACCGCCGAGACTCCTCGGGCAGCCGCCCAAGAAAAGCCCACCTTCCTAGTAGACTGGGTCACCACCGAATTCGGTAATGGCAATCCAGCCGTAGAACGAGCACGCCGAAACAGATCACAGATCTAGCGTGTAACCGACTGTTGAGATGCAGGCGCCCCAATAACGCTGGGAGCATACCGGACAAACAGAGCCTCTGTTTCCCCAATCTGAGCCAAATTGGCGACATAAATATTCAAAGCCCTGACTACATCGACAGACCTTGAATCAGCCAATACTTAAGTAACCACAGGCAACAAATAGGCTGGTTTCTGCGAAACCCCTAAACCATTTTGGCAGAACTATTATACGATTTCTCAATTTCACTTCATTCACCTGGAAGATCAAACAGGGGCTCTTGTGTGACCCATCCGCTACTTCCGACAGCGGAAATTTTAACACCTTTCAGAAAGGTTCCCATCATTGTGACACAAGAAAACTCAACAGCACATCAAGGTCCCACGGTGCCAATGGGGCACAAATGGAGGTTGGATGTGCAGTACTCCTTCCACAAAGGTCCGAACCTCCGGAAAGGTCGCCAATTCTTTCTTGAAAGAAAATTTAAAAGGCCAAAACCGCACTCGAATGGAGCCTAACTTTAGGCCTGCACCCACACCTGCTTGCAAAGAATGGAGAAGGACCCAGCTGAAGCTTCCGTAGTAGCCTTCTTGGATTCACACCAAGACACATACTTTCTCCAAACACGGTGGTAAGGCTTTGCAGTTACCTCTGTTCTAGCCTGAAGAAAAGTGGAATGACTTCACTGGGAATACCTTTTCTGGCTAGGATATGGCGTTTAACTGCCACGCCGTCAAACGCAGCCACGGTAAGTCTTGATACACGCCCGGATCTTGCTGTAACAGTTCCTCATGTAGAGGAAAAGGCCAGGGATCTTCTAAGAGTAAATCTTGAAGAACTGGATACCAAGCCCACCATGTTTAGACCGGAACAATGAGGATCGCCTGAACCTTTGTTCGTCTTACGTTTATCACCTTCAGAAGAGTGAAAACGGAGGGGACACACAGACCGACTGAAAACACCCAAGGTGTCCCGAGGACGTCCACTGCTATAGCTTGAGTGTCCCCTGACCTGGAACAATATCCCTGAGATCTCTCACTGAAGCGAGACGCCAACATGTCCAATTGAGGCACACCTCAAAGACTTTTCGCTTCAGTGAAACTTCTCGATGACGACTGTATGTCTCCCGGATGGAGATCGCAACTGCAGAGGAATCTATTTCTCCGTCGTCCACATCCGGAACGAAAACTGCCAATATAGCGTTTACCAGTCTTTCCACCCAGCGGAAAACTTTTACGGCATCCGCCATTTCCGCCCTAGCGGCTTACTTACACAACTGCTGCCAAGTCGTCCGACAGAATTAACACGGGCAGATCACTAAGCATATGTTCACTGAAAATAGCTCTTAATTCAAGAAAACTCATTGCAGACAAGCTTCCCAGCTTGACCTTTTCCTCTGGAAATACTTTCCTTGCCAGGACTGCTCCCCAGTCTCGGAGATCTGCATGCATGGACACCAAGATCTCCACCTGGATTCTGAACCTTCGTCCCTCTAGGAGGTGAGAACTGAGCAGACAACACAGGAGTGATCTCCTGGCCATTAGGATTACAATCTGGCGCATGTGCAGGTGAGACCCGGACCACATTTCCAACTGGCCCCGTGAAAACCACTCTGGCATCTGACCTGCTCACCGAAAAGCCTCTTGGGCCGTACCATCTTCTTCATCAACGGAACATATTGATGGATTGTCACTGCAAATCTGATCAGACTCTGGATCTTCAGTCTTTCCACAGGAAAACAAAGAACCTCAGCCGTTCAGCATCTACTCTGATACCCACCTCCGACATCTGTGTCGTTGGGAACAACAGCCATTCCCTGTGTTGAAGAACAGTCAGAGAGAAAACAACGATTTGCGCCACTTGTTTCTTGACCTCGCCTTAATCAGGAGAGCGTCTCAGTACAGAATAACAAAGGCTCTTACTATTGAAAGAAACCCATCATACTGCCATCACTCCAGTGAAATGGCAAAGACAATCCTGGATATCAACCTAGGTAAACTGAATGAGGAGAAAAACGCAATTAAAGCCTTTTCATCCTTCACATTTCTGTTTTTTTTTTTTTAACAGAGATAGCAGGACAATGTCCTGAACCTGACGCAACTCTGGTATGGCGTCGCGTACTACCTCCCCTTCCAAAGGGGAATCGGTAAGATCTAATTGAAAAATCTGTGAGGGGAATCAACTGTAAACTCCAGTATGTCACAGGACCTGCGTCTCTCATCCACACTCATTACTCGCTCCCACTCACGACTGCAGGACTTTCATCGGGCTGCACCCACTCTGTGGAATGCCCTACCACGCACAATAAGACTCTCCTCTAGTCTCCAAACCTTCAAGCGTTCCCTGAAAACTCACCTCTTTAGGCAAGCGTATCAAATTCCAGAACCGCCTGTTAGGGTCTCCTGCCCTGTGCTGCCACGTCGTCATGGCAACCGGGAGACAAGTGCTAGTGGAGTAACCTGAGCGCAGCTGATACTCCGGTTCGGGTCTTTTGCTGTGCAGTGGTTATAGGCTCTGTGCACGGCAGGGGATCCGGTGCTGGTTTTTGTGCTCACAGTCTGTGAGGTCTGAGTGGGGCGTGGACAGCACCTGCTTTATAAGGCCTCTTTTCAGAGTAAGCAGATGCTGCTGAATCTTTGTTGGTTAGTCAGTTCATGAAAGTTAGCCAGTACTGTGTAGCTTTGTATTTGTTTGTTGCTTACTGCAAATAGGCCTGGGGATTTGGTATTACACTCTGCCAATCCAGACCTAGCAGTAAGACTGGAGTCAGTCGTTTAGCTTGCTGGGGTTCTGTTACTACTCTGTGAACTTAGCAAGTTTGCGGCTGTATTCTAAGACTTGCCTGTCTAATCCTGTCTCACTGTGCTAGGTGTCAGGGGTCAGTTTAGTGGCAGTAAGCTAAAACCTGTGCACTGCAAGTGAGAAATAGGATTGTGGAGACTCTCCTTGTGTCTATCATTCCATCTCTGACCAAGGAGTTTACTGCCACACCCGTTGGTAACCCTTTAGGGTTTTGCTGTTGCCCTTAGCAACAGCATTTCGGGTTCTCTACGTATTAAAACACAACATCTTGCTTTTTCTATCTGAGCAGTTCTAATACAAGGGAGATACCCAGTTCCTTAGCCTCTGGGCTTCTCTGTTCACTTTGTGTGTATTTTGTTACCCTATCACCTTCTGTGTACGTTATGTCATATTCCCCAGTTTGTCTGTGAGTCCATTTGTTTTGCATAACAGTTCAAACACCAGTACATTCCTGCAGACACTGGAGTGCATAACAGTTCTGACACCAGTACTTTCCTGCAGGCACTGGTGTGCATAACATATTCAGCAGCCCAATACTCCTGTTGAAATTTTGTGGGAATATGGAGCATACCCCTCAAAATACGTTGCAACAGGTGGTCGATCAGGTGCAGGTCCTGACTCGACAATTTAATGATTTGTCCATTAAAATGCACACCTCCCAGGCTGCTGGCAGAGCTCCCGCAGCAGCAGCACCTGCAGGGGTTAAGGAGCCGAAAGTAAATCTCCCGGATCGTTTTTCTGGAGATCGCTCGCAGTTCTTTTGTTTCAAGGAGAGCTGCAAGCTATACTTCCGGCTTAGGCCTCAGTCTTCTGGGTCGGAGATTCAGCGGGTGGGCATAGTGATTTCCTTGCTACAAGGAGACCCACAGGTCTGGGCATATGGGTTGCAGCCTGACTGTCCGTCGCTTAAAAGTGTTGATGTTTTTTTTACGGCACTGGGCATGTTGTATGATGACCCTGACAAGACGGCCTCAGCCGAGGCTCAGATTTCGATCCTTAAGCAAGGGTGAAGGCCAGTTGAGGTTTACTGTACGGAGTTTCGGAGGTTGGCCCATGATACCCAGTGGAATGACCCAGCCCTGAGACACCAGTACCGAAGAGGTCTTTCTAACCAGATAAAGGACCAACTGGTACAATATCCCTTGCCTGATAGCTTGGATCAGCTCATGCAGTTATCCATCCGGGTGGATAGACGGCTGAGAGAGCGTAGGCTTGAAAGGGAGACTGAGATTTCCTTCCTTCCCAAGGGAACCTCAGACTCTGAGGAATTTTCTGAGGAGCCTATGCAGATTGGGGCTACCCGCCTCTCCTCGCGTGAGAAGACGCGGAGGAGACAGCAGGGGTTGTGTTTGTACTGTGGGAATAAAGGTCATGTGGTAGTATCATGCCCAGAAAAGCCGGAAAACTTCAGGGCCTGAGGGTGATGGGAAATATCCTGTCAGGCCAGAAGTCAGAATTTCCCAAGAAGACTTTTATCATTCCGGTGACCTTGAAGATCCTCGGTCAAACTGTCAAGACTGAGGCCTTTGTGGACAGTGGGGCCGACGGGGTTTTTATGGACCGCCAATTCGCCCTGAAACACTCTGTTCCCTTAGTACCCTTGGCATCGGAAATTGAGATTTGTGGGTTAAACGGGGAACCATTATCCCAAGGTAAAATTACCTCTTGCACTAGCCAGATTTCTTTGTTTATTGGAGCCACACACTCTGAAAAATTGTCCTTTTATGTGACTGTCTGTACTTTTGCCCCATTGGTGTTGGGGTTACCCTGGTTAAGGGCCCACAATCCTCAATTTGACTGGGTCTCTGGGGAGATTCTTAGTTGGGGTACTGATTGTTTCAGGAGTTGCTTGAGCCTTCCAGTCAGGCTCTCGCAGCTAAGTTTGCCAGGATTGCCAGGGTGTTATGCAGATTTTGCGGACATGTTCTCCAAAAAAGTTGCAGAGGTACTACCTCCCCATCGCCCCTATGACTGTGCCATTGATTTGTTGCCAAATGCTAAGCTTCCCAAGAGCAGGTTGTACTCCCTGTCACGTCCTGAGACTCAGGCTATGGCAGAGTACATTCAGGAGAACTTGGCTAAGGGATTTATCAGACCTTCACAGTCTCCAGTTGGGTCGGGGTTCTTCTTCGTGGGTAAAAAGGACGGTTCGTTGCGACCCTGCATCGACTTCAGGGAATTGAACCGTATCACGATTAAAAACTCATACCCACTGCCTCTCATTTCGGTCTTGTTTGACCAGCTTCGTACTGCCACCATTTTTTCTAAGATTGACCTACGCGGTGCGTACAATCTAATCCGAATAAGAGAGGGGGATGAATGGAAGACTGCCTTTAATACCCACTCAGGGCATTATGAATATTTGGTGATGCCTTTTGGGCTCTGTAATGCCCCGGCAGTCTTCCAGGATTTCATGAATGATGTGCTCAGGGAATATTTGGATAGATTCTTAGTTGTATACTTAGATGACATCCTAATCTTCTCCCATTCCCTGGAGGAACATCGGAAGCATGTACGCTTAGTCCTCCAGAAACTCAGAGACCACCGGCTTGGGGCGAAGCTGGAGAAGTGCGAATTTGAAGTTCAGCAAATCGCATTTCTAGGATATATTATCTCCCCAGAAGGTTTCCAAATGGAGGGTTCCAAGGTACAGGCAGTCCTGGATTGGGTGCAGCCCACTAGTTTGAAGGCGCTTCAGCATTTCCTGGGCTTTGCGAATTTTTATAGACGATTTATCGCTGGATTTTCGTCTATAGTGGCGCCCTTGGTGGCACTCACTAAGAAAGGGGCGGATGTTGCTCACTGGTCTTGTGAGGCTAAAGCGGCTTTTGCCCGTCTCAAAAGGGCATTTGTTTCGGCCAAGGTGCTGCGACACCCAGATCCAGAGCGTCCTTTTGTGGTGGAGGTGGATGCCTCTGAGATGGGTATTGGGGCAGTGCTTTCTCAGATGGGAGTGTCTGATAATCGCCTTCATCCCTGTGCTTACTTTTCCCGTAAATTTTCACCTGCCGAGATGAATTATGACGTGGGTAACCGGGAATTGTTGGCTATTAAGGATGCACTCGAGGAGTGGAGACACTGGCTTGAGGGGGCTAAGTTTGTGGTCTCAATTCTCACTGACCATAAGAATCTGGCATATTTAGAGTCAGCGAAGCGTCTCAATGCCAGGCAGGCACGATGGGCTTTGTTTTTTGCTCGCTTTAATTTTTTGATAACATATCGCCCTGGGTCAAAAAACATCAAGGCTGATGCGCTCTCGCGGAGTTTTGCTCCAATCCAGGAGACCACCGAGGAGCCGTTGCCCATTGTTTCCCCATCATGTATTAAAGTCGGCATTACCCAGGACCTCTTATCATTAGTCCTTAGAGCACAGGAGCAGGCTCCTCCAGACCTTCCGGTAGGTCTTTTGTTTGTGCCTCCTAGGTTAAGACAGCGAGTGTTCCTGGAATTCCATGCCAAGAAGTCGGCAGGTCACCCGGGTATTGCCAGAACTCGGGAGTTGCTATCTAGGGCGGTGTGGTGGCCCTCGGTGGCTAAGGATGTGGATCAGTGGGTTCGGGCATGTGACATCTGTGCCCGAAATAAGACTCCTAGAGGGGTTCCTGTTGGCCCATTACATCCACTCTCTATTCCATCTAAGCCATGGACCCACATTTCAATGGATTTTGTGGTGGACTTGCCCAAATCCTCGGGGATGACAGCCATCTGGGTTGTCGTTGACAGGTTTTCGAAGATGGCGCACTTCGTTCCACTGGTTGGGCTGCCATCAGCCAGACGCCTGTCTGAATTATTTATGCTGCATGTTGTGCGTCTCCACGGGTTGCCACTTGATGTGGTCTCTGACCGCGGATCCCAGTTTGTGGCCAAATTCTGGAGGGCATTTTGTTCCGATCTCCAGATTTCTGTCAGCTTGTCATCAGGCTACCATCCACAGTCTAATGGGCAGACTGAAAGGGTGAACCAGTCCTTGGAGCAGTTCCTCAGGTGTTATGTCTCCAAGTGTCAGACTGACTGGGTTGCTCATCTGTCCATGGCGGAGTTTGCCTATAACAACGCGGCTCACTCTGCTACAGGGATCTCTCCCTTCCTTTGTGTGTATGGGCATCATCCTAAGGCCAATTCTTTTGACCCCCTGGACTCCACGCCTGGTGGTTCCTCTGTGGTTTCGGTCCTTAGAGGTATTTGGCGGAAAGTGAAGAAAGCCCTTGTGTCTGTGTCATTAGTGACCAAAAGGGTTTTTGATAAGCGGAAAAGACCCTGCAGCTTCAAATTAGGAGACTTCGTCTGGTTGTCTACCAAGAATTTGAAGTTGAGACAGCCATCTCATAAGTTAGGCCCCCGGTTCATCGGCCCTTATAAGATCACCAGGGTTATCAATCCGGTGGCATTTCAGTTAGATCTGCCCCGTTCTTTGGGTATCAATAAAACATTTCATTGTTCCCTTTTAAAACGGGCGATTAGTAATCCTTCTTCCAGTGGAAGACCTTCCCCTCTTCTGATACGTGGCCAGAGGGAGTTTGTTGTTGAAAGGATTCTTGACTCCAAGGTGGTTCGGGGTCGGCTGTCATTTTTGGTGCACTGGAAGGGGTATGGCCCGGAGGAGCGGTCGTGGGTGCGCAGTTGTGATCTTCATGCCCCCAGACTGATACGCTCTTTCTTCTCGCAGTTCCCCGATAAACCCGGTGGTAGGGGTTCTTTGACCCCTCGTCAGAGGGGGGGTACTGTTAGGGTCTCCTGCCCTGTGCTGCCACGTCGTCATGGCAACCGGGAGACAAGTGCTAGTGGAGTAACCTGAGCGCAGCTGATACTCCGGGCGGGTCTTTTGCTGTGCAGTGGTTATAGGCTCTGTGCACGGCAGGGGATCCGGTGCTGGTTTTTGTGCTCACAGTCTGTGAGGTCTGAGTGGGGCGTGGACAGCACCTGCTTTATAAGGCCTCTTTTCAGAGTAAGCAGATGCTGCTGAATCTTTGTTGGTTAGTCAGTTCATGAAAGTTAGCCAGTACTGTGTAGCTTTGTATTTGTTTGTTGCTTACTGCAAATAGGCCTGGGGATTTGGTATTACACTCTGCCAATGCAGACCTAGCAGTAAGACTGGAGTCAGTCGTTTAGCTTGCTGGGGTTCTGTTACTACTCTGTGAACTTAGCAAGTTTGCGGCTGTATTCTAAGACTTGCCTGTCTAATCCTGTCTCACTGTGCTAGGTGTCAGGGGTCAGTTTAGTGGCAGTAAGCTAAAACCTGTGCACTGCAAGTGAGAAATAGGATTGTGGAGACTCTCCTTGTGTCTATCATTCCATCTCTGACCAAGGAGTTTACTGCCACACCCGTTGGTAACCCTTTAGGGTTTTGCTGTTGCCCTTAGCAACAGCATTTCGGGTTCTCTACGTATTAAAACACAACATCTTGCATTTTCTATCTGAGCAGTTCTAATACAAGGGAGATACCCAGTTCCTTAGCCTCTGGGCTTCTCTGTTCACTTTGTGTGTATTTTGTTACCCTATCACCTTCTGTGTACGTTATGTCATATTCCCCAGTTTGTCTGTGAGTCCATTTGTTTTGCATAACAGTTCAAACACCAGTACATTCCTGCAGACACTGGAGTGCATAACAGTTCTGACACCAGTACTTTCCTGCAGGCACTGGTGTGCATAACACCGCCCACATAACTTTCATAAACATTCCTATCAAATTGCATCCACTCTGTACAGTCCACACATATCCTCACGTCTTCTCATTCTATGCAATAGATAGGCATATGTACACAAGGAAAGGTGCTATTTCCCTATAGATTGTAAGCTTGCGAGCAGGGCCTTCCTACCTCTATGACTGTTATCACCCAGTTTGTTATTGTTCTTTCAAATTGTAAAGCGCAACGGAATTTGCTGCGCTATATAAGAAACTGTTAATAAATAAATAAATAAATATGTCCCCCTATAGATTCTATTATTAACTCACAGACCCAAGTCCATTCCCAGACTGATTGAAGAGTATCAGACGAGTTCCCACCGGTGTGGGCTCCAGCCAGACAGATCCAGTGACATGCGGTGGATGTGGTAGACGCAGAAAACGATTCCACTTCTGCGAACCTAACAAGGCTGCAGAACTCTTACCTTTTCACCTTCCACTATCTTCACAGAAAAGGAAAAAAGAATGGTAACGAACCGGTTAAAATGACTGCATCCCACAACAGAATGCGTCACCAATCTTTGTGAGGGAATCTAACTCACAAAGGTAGACTTTCCAGTGGTATCCGCCGAGATCGACTTAGCTGAGGCATCCCCAAACAGCGCAACACCGTCCAGGGAAAAAAACTCCAGTTTCTCTCGGAGTCAGCCTCAGCATTCCCTCCTGCAGTCGTACAGCAACCTGCCATAATGTTATAGAGAAGAATCAACCTAAGAAACATCCCTTCTCTCTGTAGGGTAATTCTATCGGATGCCCTTCCGAATACAAACACTCCCCCATGTGCATGTAATGCAAATAACTCCAAAGCATAGAAATAAAATATCACTTAGCTTCCTGTGTACGATCCTTTGTGACAGGGCCCCGTGTCGACCAGGAGTTGACCTTCACAGTATTCTATCCTCGGCGGGAAAGGAATAACATTCGGACTCCTTGAGAGGATCTGAGACCAACTCATCACGGCCGACCTAGAGCTTTATCAACAGAGCGACCAGCACATGAAAAGGAATACTGTTACTTCAGCATTCAGTAGAAATCGTAATATGAATATACATATTGTAATACACATATACACACATATCCTAAATAAATACATATACATATATATCATACATATACATATATATCATACATATAAGCGGATTGTCCAGAACCGTCGGGTCCCTAGTAGAGATGAGCGGGTTCGGTTTCTCTGAATCCGAACCCGCCCGAACTTCATGGTTTTTTTCACGGGTCCGAGCAGACTCGGATCCTCCCGCCTTGCTCGGTTAACCCGAGCGCGCCCGAACGTCATCATGACGCTGTCGGATTCTCGCGAGACTCGGATTCTATATAAGGAGCCGCGCGTCGCCGCCATTTTCACACGTGCATTGAGATTGATAGTGAGAGGACGTGGCTGGCGTCCTCTCCATTTAGATTATAAGAGAGAGAGATTTACTGGAGCTTAGGACTAGGAGGAGTACTGTAGAAGTGTAGAGAGTGCAGAGAGTTTACTAGTGAGTGACCACCAGACAGTGCAGTTTATTTAATATATCCGTTCTCTGCCTGAAAAAAGCGATACACACAGTGACTCAGTCACATACCATATCTGTGTGCACTGCTCAGGCTCAGCCCAGTGTGCTGCATCATCTATATATATTATATATCTGTCTGACTGCTCAGCTCACACAGCTTATAATTGTGGGGGAGACTGGGGAGCACTGCAGTGCCAGTTATAGGTTATAGCAGGAGCCAGGAGTACATAATATTATATAGTGAGTGACCACCAGACAGTGCAGTTTATTTAATATATCCGTTCTCTGCCTGAAAAAAGCGATACACACAGTGACTCAGTCACATACCATATCTGTGTGCACTGCTCAGGCTCAGCCCAGTGTGCTGCATCATCTATATATATTATATATCTGTCTGACTGCTCAGCTCACACAGCTTATAATTGTGGGGGAGACTGGGGAGCACTGCAGTGCCAGTTATAGGTTATAGCAGGAGCCAGGAGTACATAATATTATATTAAAATTAAACAGTGCACACTTTTGCTGCAGGAGTGCCACTGCCAGTGTGACTGACCAGTGACCTGACCACACTGACCACCAGTATAGTTAGTAGTATACTTATATTGTGATTGCCTGAAAAAGTTAAACACTCGTCGTGTGACTTCACTTGTGTGTTGTTGTTTTTTTTATTCTATAAAAATAAAACTCATTCTGCTGACAGATAGTGTCCAGCAGGTCCGTCATTATATAATATATAATATATACCTGTCCGGCTGCAGTAGTGATATATATATATTTTTTATATCATTTATCATCCAGTCGCAGCAGACACAGTACGGTAGTTCACGGCTGTGGCTACCTCTGTGTCTGCACTCGGCAGGCAGTCCGTCCATAATTGTATACCACCTAACCGTGGTTTTTTTTTCTTCTTTATACATACATACTACTACGACATCTCTTTATCAACCAGTCTATATTAGCAGCAGACACAGTACAGTACGGTAGTTCACGGCTGTGGCTACCTCTGTGTCTGCACTCGGCAGGCAGTCCGTCCATAATTGTATACCACCTAACCGTGGTTTTTTTTTCTTTCTTCTTTATACATACATAGTTACATAGACATCTCTTTATCAACCAGTCTATATTAGTAGCAGACACAGTACAGTACGGTAGTTCACGGCTGTGGCTACCTCTGTGTCTGCACTCGGCAGGCAGTCCGTCCATAATTGTATACCACCTAACCGTGGTTTTTTTTTCTTTCTTCTTTATACATACATAGTTACATAGACATCTCTTTATCAACCAGTCTATATTAGCAGCAGACACAGTACAGTACGGTAGTTCACGGCTGTGGCTACCTCTGTGTCTGCACTCGGCAGGCAGTCCGTCCATAATTGTATACCACCTAACCGTGGTTTTTTTTTCTTTCTTCTTTATACATACATAGTTACATAGACATCTCTTTAGCAACCAGTCTATATTAGCAGCAGACACAGTACAGTACGGTAGTTCACGGCTGTGGCTACCTCTGTGTCTGCACTCGGCAGGCAGTCCGTCCATAATTGTATACCACCTAACCGTGGGTTTTTTTTCTTTCTTCTTTATACATACATACTACTACGACATCTCTTTATCAACCAGTCTATATTATTAGCAGCAGACACAGTACAGTACGGTAGTTCACGGCTGTGGCTACCTCTGTGTCTGCACTCGGCAGGCAGTCCGTCCATAATTGTATACCACCTAACCGTGGTTTTTTTTTCTTTCTTCTTTATACATACATAGTTACATAGACATCTCTTTATCAACCAGTCTATATTAGCAGCAGACACAGTACAGTACGGTAGTTCACGGCTGTGGCTACCTCTGTGTCTGCACTCGGCAGGCAGTCCATAATTGTATACTAGTATCCATCTCCATTGTTTACCTGAGGTGCCTTTTAGTTGTGCCTATTAAAATATGGAGAACAAAAATGTTGAGGTTCCAAAATTAGGGAAAGATCAAGATCCACTTCCACCTCGTGCTGAAGCTGCTGCCACTAGTCATGGCCGAGACGATGAAATGCCAGCAACGTCGTCTGCCAAGGCCGATGCCCAATGTCATAGTACAGAGCATGTCAAATCCAAAACACCAAATATCAGAAAAAAAAGGACTCCAAAACCTAAAATAAAATTGTCGGAGGAGAAGCGTAAACTTGCCAATATGCCATTTACGACACGGAGTGGCAAGGAACGGCTGAGGCCCTGGCCTATGTTCATGGCTAGTGGTTCAGCTTCACATGAGGATGGAAGCACTCAGCCTCTCGCTAGAAAAATGAAAAGACTCAAGCTGGCAAAAGCAGCACAGCAAAGAACTGTGCATTCTTCGAAATCCCAAATCCACAAGGAGAGTCCAATTGTGTCGGTTGCGATGCCTGACCTTCCCAACACTGGACGTGAAGAGCATGCGCCTTCCACCATTTGCACGCCCCCTGCAAGTGCTGGAAGGAGCACCCGCAGTCCAGTTCCTGATAGTCAGATTGAAGATGTCAGTGTTGAAGTACACCAGGATGAGGAGGATATGGGTGTTGCTGGCGCTGGGGAGGAAATTGACCAGGAGGATTCTGATGGTGAGGTGGTTTGTTTAAGTCAGGCACCCGGGGAGACACCTGTTGTCCGTGGGAGGAATATGGCCGTTGACATGCCAGGTGAAAATACCAAAAAAATCAGCTCTTCGGTGTGGAGGTATTTCACCAGAAATGCGGACAACAGGTGTCAAGCCGTGTGTTCCCTTTGTCAAGCTGTAATAAGTAGGGGTAAGGACGTTAACCACCTCGGAACATCCTCCCTTATACGTCACCTGCAGCGCATTCATAATAAGTCAGTGACAAGTTCAAAAACTTTGGGTGACAGCGGAAGCAGTCCACTGACCAGTAAATCCCTTCCTCTTGTAACCAAGCTCACGCAAACCACCCCACCAACTCCCTCAGTGTCAATTTCCTCCTTCCCCAGGAATGCCAATAGTCCTGCAGGCCATGTCACTGGCAATTCTGACGATTCCTCTCCTGCCTGGGATTCCTCCGATGCATCCTTGCGTGTAACGCCTACTGCTGCTGGCGCTGCTGTTGTTGCTGCTGGGAGTCGATGGTCATCCCAGAGGGGAAGTCGTAAGCCCACTTGTACTACTTCCAGTAAGCAATTGACTGTTCAACAGTCCTTTGCGAGGAAGATGAAATATCACAGCAGTCATCCTGCTGCAAAGCGGATAACTGAGGCCTTGACAACTATGTTGGTGTTAGACGTGCGTCCGGTATCCGCCGTTAGTTCACAGGGAACTAGACAATTTATTGAGGCAGTGTGCCCCCGTTACCAAATACCATCTAGGTTCCACTTCTCTAGGCAGGCGATACCGAGAATGTACACGGACGTCAGAAAAAGACTCACCAGTGTCCTAAAAAATGCAGTTGTACCCAATGTCCACTTAACCACGGACATGTGGACAAGTGGAGCAGGGCAGGGTCAGGACTATATGACTGTGACAGCCCACTGGGTAGATGTATGGACTCCCGCCGCAAGAACAGCAGCGGCGGCACCAGTAGCAGCATCTCGCAAACGCCAACTCTTTCCTAGGCAGGCTACGCTTTGTATCACCGCTTTCCAGAATACGCACACAGCTGAAAACCTCTTACGGCAACTGAGGAAGATCATCGCGGAATGGCTTACCCCAATTGGACTCTCCTGTGGATTTGTGGCATCGGACAACGCCAGCAATATTGTGTGTGCATTAAATATGGGCAAATTCCAGCACGTCCCATGTTTTGCACATACCTTGAATTTGGTGGTGCAGAATTTTTTAAAAAACGACAGGGGCGTGCAAGAGATGCTGTCGGTGGCCAGAAGAATTGCGGGACACTTTCGGCGTACAGGCACCACGTACAGAAGACTGGAGCACCACCAAAAACTACTGAACCTGCCCTGCCATCATCTGAAGCAAGAAGTGGTAACGAGGTGGAATTCACCCCTCTATATGCTTCAGAGGTTGGAGGAGCAGCAAAAGGCCATTCAAGCCTATACAATTGAGCACGATATAGTAGGTGGAATGCACCTGTCTCAAGCGCAGTGGAGAATGATTTCAACGTTGTGCAAGGTTCTGATGCCCTTTGAACTTGCCACACGTGAAGTCAGTTCAGACACTGCCAGCCTGAGTCAGGTCATTCCCCTCATCAGGCTTTTGCAGAAGAAGCTGGAGACATTGAAGGAGGAGCTAACACGGAGCGATTCCGCTAGGCATGTGGGACTTGTGGATGGAGCCCTTAATTCGCTTAACAAGGATTCACGGGTGGTCAATCTGTTGAAATCAGAGCACTACATTTTGGCCACCGTGCTCGATCCTAGATTTAAAGCCTACCTTGGATCTCTCTTTCCGGCAGACACAAGTCTGCTGGGGTTGAAAGACCTGCTGGTGACAAAATTGTCAAGTCAAGCGGAACGCGACCTGTCAACATCTCCTCCTTCACATTCTCCCGCAACTGGGGGTGCGAGGAAAAGGCTCAGAATTCCGAGCCCACCCGCTGGCGGTGATGCAGGGCAGTCTGGAGCGACTGCTGATGCTGACATCTGGTCCGGACTGAAGGACCTGACAACGATTACGGACATGTCGTCTACTGTCACTGCATATGATTCTCTCAACATTGATAGAATGGTGGAGGATTATATGAGTGACCGCATCCAAGTAGGCACGTCACACAGTCCGTACTTATACTGGCAGGAAAAAGAGGCAATTTGGAGGCCCTTGCACAAACTGGCTTTATTCTACCTAAGTTGCCCTCCCACAAGTGTGTACTCCGAAAGAGTGTTTAGTGCCGCCGCTCACCTTGTCAGCAATCGGCGTACGAGGTTTCATCCAGAAAATGTGGAGAAGATGATGTTCATTAAAATGAATTATAATCAATTCCTCCGCGGAGACATTGACCAGCAGCAATTGCCTCCACAAAGTACACAGGGAGCTGAGATGGTGGATTCCAGTGGGGACGAATTGATAATCTGTGAGGAGGGGGATGTACACGGTGATATATCGGAGGGTGATGATGAGGTGGACATCTTGCCTCTGTAGAGCCAGTTTGTGCAAGGAGAGATTAATTGCTTCTTTTTTGGGGGGGGGTCCAAACCAACCCGTCATATCAGTCACAGTCGTGTGGCAGACCCTGTCACTGAAATGATGGGTTGGTTAAAGTGTGCATGTCCTGTTTTGTTTATACAACATAAGGGTGGGTGGGAGGGCCCAAGGACAATTCCATCTTGCACCTCTTTTTTCTTTTCTTTTTCTTTGCATCATGTGCTGATTGGGGAGGGTTTTTTGGAAGGGACATCCTGCGTGACACTGCAGTGCCACTCCTAAATGGGCCCGGTGTTTGTGTCGGCCACTAGGGTCGCTAATCTTACTCACACAGTCAGCTACCTCATTGCGCCTCTTTTTTTCTTTGCATCATGTGCTGTTTGGGGAGGGTTTTTTGGAAGGGACATCCTGCGTGACACTGCAGTGCCACTCCTAGATGGGCCCGGTGTTTGTGTCGGCCACTAGGGTCGCTAATCTTACTCACACAGCTACCTCATTGCGCCTCTTTTTTTCTTTGCGTCATGTGCTGTTTGGGGAGGGTTTTTTGGAAGGGACATCCTGCGTGACACTGCAGTGCCACTCCTAGATGGGCCCGGTGTTTGTGTCGGCCACTAGGGTCGCTAATCTTACTCACACAGCTACCTCATTGCGCCTCTTTTTTTCTTTGCGTCATGTGCTGTTTGGGGAGGGTTTTTTGGAAGGGCCATCCTGCGTGACACTGCAGTGCCACTCCTAGATGGGCCCGGTGTTTGTGTCGGCCACTAGGGTCGCTAATCTTACTCACACAGCTACCTCATTGCGCCTCTTTTTTTCTTTGCGTCATGTGCTGTTTGGGGAGGGTTTTTTGGAAGGGACATCCTGCGTGACACTGCAGTGCCACTCCTAGATGGGCCCGGTGTTTGTGTCGGCCACTAGGGTCGCTTATCTTACTCACACAGCGACCTCGGTGCAAATTTTAGGACTAAAAATAATATTGTGAGGTGTGAGGTATTCAGAATAGACTGAAAATGAGTGTAAATTATGGTTTTTGAGGTTAATAATACTTTGGGATCAAAATGACCCCCAAATTCTATGATTTAAGCTGTTTTTTAGTGTTTTTTGAAAAAAACACCCGAATCCAAAACACACCCGAATCCGACAAAAAAAATTCGGTGAGGTTTTGCCAAAACGCGTTCAAACCCAAAACACGGCCGCGGAACCGAACCCAAAACCAAAACACAAAACCCGAAAAATTTCAGGCGCTCATCTCTAGTCCCTAGTGACATTAATGTGTTCTGAATGTGTATGACCATGTACTGAATGCCCCAGTTGTGGATCTAGCAGGAAACCTTATGGCCTACAGAAAACGTAGTATTCGTCGACAGCAGGGAGTAGTAACCAGGCAAAATAACATTCTTGCAACCCTGAGAGGTCCGAGGGAAGTATACATATATAATTTTAATAACACTTCCCCACATATACTACCATGTCTGTGTTCGAGCTACAGGCCCATGGAACCGTACCATACATATACATATATATACAGGTATAAGGCAGTTACAGCATGTTAATTTACACCCAGTAAGAACAGTTGGTGCCGACTGGGCCACCCACATACTACTGTGTCTCCCAAATAGTGTTTACTTTTAACAAGCATACAACTACCGACCTGCAGATACTGCCTCTACCGAATCAAGTACCAACAGGCGTCGGCGAAGCCGACAGTGATCCCCACAGCTATTTGTGACTGAGCACTCACGCATGTCGACATATGTTGACTAAGAAGCTATAGTGGGTATATCTGACAGGGAACACACAGAGATATATGCACAACAATAACGATTACATGCCCATTATCTAAAATAGTGCTATATTTCCTTCTATATAGCACTAAAACACTGTGCCCCCCCTCATTTGCACTATATACATGCTTCTCGGCGCGCTTCAGCCCCTCTATTAAAATACTTTTTTATGCTGGCGGGGGTCCGTATACAGTGCCCATGCACTGTATACATGTTTTATCACACACACAGATGTTTATATTGCTGCCCAGGGCGCCCCCCCCCCTGCGCCCTGCACCCTTGCATAGCCGTTGGGGTGCGGGAGCAATGGCGCGCAGCGCGGCCGCTGCTTCATACTGGCAGGGGTTCGGACACGGTGCCCAGGCACTGAATATGCCTCTCTTCACAGCGGATTTGAACCTCAGTAACTTGCTGCCCAGGGCGCTCCCCCCCAGCGCCCTGCACCCTGTGAGTGCCGTTGGTGTGTGGGAGCATGGAGCGCAGCGCGACCACCGCGCTGTACCTCAATTACTGAAGTCTTCTGCCGTGACTGATGTCTTCTGTTCTTCTAATACTCACCCGGCTTCTTTCTTCTGGCTTCTGTGAGGGGGGTGACGGCGCGGCTCCGGGAACAAGCAGCTAGGCGAACCAAGTGATCGAACCCTCTGGAGGTAATGGTGTCCAGTAGCCTAAGAAGCAGATCCTTTAACTCACAGAAGTAGGTCTGACTTCTCTCCCCTCAGTCCCACGATGCAGGGAGCCTGTAGCCAGCAGGTCTCTCGGAAAATAAAAGAAACCTAACAATAAAGTATTTTAGAGAAACTCAGTAGAGCTCCCCTAGTGTGTGTCCAGTCACTCCTGGGCACAGAGTCTAACTGAGGTCTGGAGGAGGGGAATAGAGGTAGGAGCCAGTTCACACCCATTCAAACTCTTATAGTGTGCCCATGTCTCCTGCGGATCCCGTCTATACCCCATGGTCCTTACAGAGTCCCCAGCATCCTCTAGGACGTATGAGAAAAGAGATTAGGATCCCCTTTTACCTCAGCACCAGTGTGGGTCCCCAGCTGGCACCGCAGCTCGAGGCCCAGTGACCGCCGCTCCCTATTACCGCTATTGTCACCGGAAACCCACTAACTGGGACCCCGGTGTAGTACTCACCGCACCGCATCTATTTGCCATCTGTTAGGGGTGGCGGCATGCTGCCGGCGTGGGCTCACACCCTGGGGCATGAGAAACAGCGACTCATGTCAGCGGGAATACGAATCATTAACTCTATATTAAGTTGGATCAGACCCCCCCCCCCCCCAAGTCCTAAGACACAGGCAGACTGGTTGCCAACCATTGCTGCCTGAAAATAATAAACTAACATAAATTCTGAAGAAAGCTCTCTGGAGCTCCAGAGAATGCACCGGCTCCTTGGGCACATTTTTCTAAACTGAGCCTGCAGGATGGGCATAGAGGGGAGGAGCAAGCACACACTGACTGATTTCTTAAAGTGCCAGGCTCCAATGTACATGATCTATACCCATAGTACTAATGTCACCACAGTATCCAATAGGCCGTTAGAGAAAGGAAGATACCATTGCAAAATACACACATGGGTGGTTCAATAAGTAAGGTAACAAGACCTCTCACGTGTGTAATGTTCTCTATTTCGTTCTAAGTTCCCACCATGCCAGAGCAGGCAGACCACTGCTTCCCTCATGGCCATTACACTGCGCCTCATATGAGTAATACGGTCTCCTCATCAGTTTGTTAACGGCAGGGCTGACATTAAAGATGAGCTGCGATCCAGATGGCCAAGCAGGTTATCAAAGGCAGTGCATCAAACCTGTTTCCATGGCATTATCACCGTGCACCTCGACAAGCCGACAATGAATTTCAGCTGCTGTGATGGCCACACAAACTGCCCACCTTTAAAAAAAAAAAAAAAAAAAAAAGTTTAAAAACAAAACATACTTACCTGTCTCAGGAGCCAAAGATTGGTGCTCTGGTGAGTTCTGCTGGGCACCTGGCCCTCCATGTGCTGCGCTGTGACCCCTGTGCAATAAAGTGATGCTGCAAAGTGGCAGTTCACTTTACAGCACCGGGGGTCACAATACAGAAGTAGGATCCAGCCTCCTGGAGCAGTAGACACCGGCTGATCGCCGGTATCCCGACAGCTGGGATATTGAATGCATCCCCTTTTAATAGTTTTACTATCTTACCAGTGGTATGTCATCATAGGTCCTATCCGCAGAGATACGAGGAGTTCGCTCATCCGCGACAGAAGATGGAACCACAACCGCCTGGGGAATGTAAAACCAAGAGACCAACGTGGTAAGGAACACAAAAAATCACGAAGGACCACCCGCTCTGTACATAAAAACAAGCGGAGAGCTACAGGACCAGACAGTGAAACTAGAAACGGTTCCATGCGATGGAATGGCAAGTAAGAAAAAACTTGTTTACCTGAGTCGCCTAAGCTCCACCCAGGTCAGGCTCAAAGGGAGCCGACTGTAGAAGTGAAGAGCGAAAAACAGAAGACCCAACGCAACCTGGGTCCCAAAGGAGAGAGTACCAACAGAACACCAGACAGAGCCAGCTGGCGTAGGACGGTACAAAGGGGTTGAAAAACTCTGATTTTAAGGACCATAGTGCAACCCCAAACACAGGTAGCATCCTGCCTGGAGAAAGGCAGGGAGTCAGGAAACACATGAGGACACGGATATCGATGTCGGAGAACAATCTGCCCAGATAATCAGTGAAACACAGTGAAAAACTCTGGTAAAAGACAGGCACATGGCTATGAGTCTGGAGGCGATGTCTGAAAATGGACACCACCAAAGCCACCTTGTTAAAACGACACCGGCCTAATCCTAAAGAAGTCCGGAGACAAAGCCCGTTGCAGAGGCAGACATTGCAGAGGTAGACATGGTAGAGTAGACCTCAAAGAACAATCAGGCACCTCTACCAGATTAAATGTAAGTGTAACAAGAATATTTGGCTACAGGTAAGCCGGGTTTGTAGAGATGCCAGGGAAGGCTAGTCCATAGAATTGCCGTAGCATGCTGTAGAAAGACTGTGGGATGTCTGCGTTGAAGTATCATGTCAGCAGCTGGTGAGTGCGGAGACCCATTATAACTAGTTCCAGGGACCATAAAACGAAAAACATCTCCAGATGCAGGGCTCTCCTATGGGAATGCACGTCCTGGCAACTGAAAAGTTTGCTTACTAGATATAAACACCGCCATCAGAGCAGGAGGAGAACACTCTGCCGATTGAAAACAAGGGTTGCCGCCCGTGAGGTGCTTCGGTTGTGTGGAATTTTGAAAATGACGAATGCAGTGCAGTCCCATTATGGAAAATGGACAACCGAAGGAATCACCAGCTAATGTGAATGTCAACAGACAGCTTGGAGATCCCAGCTTTAAGGAGCAGATGGCTTTCCTGAGCCTTTCATCATTTGATGGCAAGAGCTTGCCCGCCCTCTGAAGACCCGCTTCAGTGAAGATCAGAACTCAGTCCAGATTCAAAAATGGACCATAAAAGCCACCCGAGGGAGTGACGAACCACTGCTAATTGGATTCCAAATTAGCAGGCAGATGAGGATGGACTCTTTGTGATGAATCTATGGGTCTTGTATTGCAAGACCCAAATTACAACCAGTGGAAGGAGAAATCGTTGGAGGCGAGAGGCTAACAAAACAACTTTCTCCTGTAAAGGAAGTATTGACTATGCTGCAATGGATATTCGAGCCTAGGAGGAGATGTTCGACTCCTGGTACCAACATGAAGCAGGTGAGCAGCTATAAACACCATGTCCTGGTGACCATCCCAAGAGACCCACAGAAATGTGTGAACGTGCAATAATAGGATTTTAATTAACTACCGGCAAAAACTTTTCTCGTAGTCCGAAGAGGATAATAGGGTCCATTTAGTACCATGTGGTATAGACGGGTCCACTAGGAGCCATGGGCACTTTTTAGAATTTGATAGTGTGGGCTGGCTCCTCCCTCTATGCCCCTCCTACCAGACTCAGTCTAGGAAACTGTGCCCGAGGAGACGGACATACTTTGAGAGACGGATATAAAGGATAGTGGTTGAGATTCCAAACCAGCAGACACAACAAGAGGAAAGCCAGGCTAACCAAACTTGAAACAGGAACAGCAACGGCTGAACCAACATTACTTAACCAAGTAACAGTGCAGGAAGAATGAAGCACTGGGCGGGCGCCCAGTATCCTCTATGGACTACGAGTAAAGGATTTACCGGTAGGTAATTAAAATCCTATTTTCTCTTACGTCCTAGAGGATGCTAGGGTCCACTTAGTACCATGGGGATGTACCAAAGCTCCCAAACCAGGTGGGAGAGTGCTGAGATGCCTGCAGAACTGATTGACCAAACTGAAGGTCCTCAGAGGCCAAAGTATCGAACTTGTAGAACTTAGCAAATGTGTTTGAACCTGACCAAGTAGCTGCTCGGCAGAGCTGTGAAGCCGAGACACCCCGGGCAGCCGCCCAGGAAGAAACCACTGACCGAGTAGAGTGGGCCTGTACAGATTTTGGACATGGCAAACTTGCCATGGAATAAGCATGCTGGATAGTAAGTTTGATCCAGCTGCAATAGTCTGCTTAGAAGCAGGACACCCAATCTTATTGGGATCATAAAGAACAAACAGCGAGTACATCTTTCTGTGACGAGCTGTTCTTTTCACATACACCTTCAAAGACCTCACAACATCCAAAGACTTTGAAGTAGGAGAGGTGTCGGTGACAACCGGAACCACAATAGGTTGGTTGATGTGAAACGCAGACACCACATTAGGAAGAAATTGCTGACGAGTTCTGAGTTCAGCTCTGTCCTCATGGAAAATTAAATAGGGACCTCCACGAGATCCCAAGGGGCCGTTGGAGGCACGAAGGGAGGTTGGATGTGTAGAATACCTTTCAAGAGTGTCTGGACCTCAGGCAGAGAAGCCAATTGTTTCTGAAAGGCCGAAATCTGGACTTTTATGGAGCCCACACGTAGGCCCACATCCACTCCAGCTTGTAGAAAAAGCAGGAAACGTCCCAGATGGAATTCTCCCGCAGTAAAGGAGATTTATGGTAAGAACTCACCTTCAGTAAATCTCTTTCTGTGAGATACACTGGGTTACACAGGGATAATATCGGGGTGCACAGTAGGATCTTGATCCGAGGCACCAACAGGCTAAAAGCTTTGACTGTTCCCAGGATGCCATCTCCTCTATAACCCCGCCTCCGTGCACAGGAGCTCAGTATTGTTAACCAGTCCAATGCAACAGCAGGTAAAAGAGACAACAACCGTTAGTAGCCACATACACCACATTCTCACGACAGAAGGTGTCAGCGGCTAATGCCACACAAACCCAAAGAAGATAAGTGCGTCATGGTGGGCGCCCTGTGGAACCCAGTGTACCTCGCAGAAAGAGATTTAACAAAAGTAAGATATTACCATAAATCTCCTTTTCTGCAGCGGGGTACACTGGGGTTCCACAGGGATAACATCGGGGATGTCCTAAAGCAGTTCCTCTTGGAAGGGGACGCACTGTAGCGGGCACAAGAATCTGGCATCCAAAGGAGGCATCCTGGGAGGCAGAAGTATCGAAGGCATAGAACCTTATGAACGTGTTCACTGAGGACCACGTAACCGCCCAAGAAGGTCCAATAGACCGAGTAGAATGGGCTTTGATGGTATCAGAAGCTGGAAGGCCAGCCTGTACATAAGCATGTGCAATCACCATTCTAATCCATCTGGCCAAGGTCTGCTTGTTAGCAGGCCAGCCACATTTGTGAAAACCAAAAAGGACAAAGAGAGAATCAGATCTCCTAAGCGAAGCCGTTCTCTTCACATAAATACGGAGAGCCCGTACTACATCCAAAGACCGCTTTTTGGAGGATAAACCTGGAGAGGTAAAGGCCGGAACCACAATCTCTTGGTTAAGGTGGAAAACCGTCACCACCTTAGGCAAATAACAGGACAAGTTCGGAGGACTGCCCGGTCACGGTGAAAAATCAGAAAGATTGACCGACAGGACAAGGCACCCAAGTCCGAAATTCGTCTAGCAGAGGCAATAGCCAGCAGAAACGAGACCTTAAGAGTAAGCCATTTAAGGTCCACAGATTCAAGAGGTTAAAACAGAGACTCTTGTAAAGCCTCCAGATCAACCGACAAATCCCACGGAGCCACAGGTGGGACATAGGGAGGTTGAATCCGTAAAACACCCTGAGTAAATGTATGAACATCAGGAGCAATTTTTTCTGAAACCATACCGACAAGGCAGAAATATGAACCTTGAGGGAGGCCAGACGAAGACCGAAGTCCAGGCCCTGTTGCAGGAAAGCCAAAAGTTTGGCCGTACTAAACTTGTAAATGTCATGATTGTTAGACATGCACCAAGCAAAGTAAGAATTCCAGACCCTATGATAAATCCTTTGGCCCTCAGAAATGAAGCTACAAGAGACATGCAGTCAAAGCCAGCTGGGCCAAATCCTGGTAGACACAAGGGCCCTGAACGAGGAGGTCTGGGCATTGCGGAAGCAGAAGAGGACTCTCTAATGCAGGGGTGGGCAATCATTTCAGCTGAAGGGCCACTTGACACTTTCCTGTCAGTATCCGAGGGCTGCACACAAAATAGCAGCTCCCCCACGTGCCAAAAATATAGGGACGTGGCTTCATAGGGAAGGGGTGTGGCCAAAAAATAATATAGATACATATTAGGCTGCACAATAGTCTCCATTATTCAAATTATGCCACACAGTAGCGCCACTTACACACATTACGCCAGGTAGAGCCCCTGTCACACATTACGCCAGGTAAAGTCCCCTTTTACACATTACGCCAGGTAGAGCCCCTGTCACACATTACGCCAGGTAAAGTCCCCTTTTACACATTACGGCAGGTAGAGCTCTCTTTTACACAGTATGGAAGATAGAGTACCCTTTTTACACAGTACGGAAGGTAGAGCCCCCTTTTACACATTAACATTTTATTTGGGATAATCATTGCACAGCAAGCAAATTATCCAGTGTCTCATGGCCCCTGGGGAAAGGTGTGACACAGTGACAGAACACGGATGGTGTGACGCGGTGACAGAACACGGGGAGTGACACGGTGACAGAACATGTGGAGTTGAGTCAGTGACAGAACGCGGGGGTGACACAGTGACAGAACACGCGGGGTGTGACACAGTGACAGAACACGGGGGGGGGGTGACATGGTGACAGAACACGGGGTGACACGGTGACAGAACATGTGGGGTTGAGTCAGTGACAGAACGCGGGGGTGACACAGTGACAGAACACGCGGGGTGTGACACAGTGACAGAACACGAGGGGTGTGACATGGTGACAGAACACGGGGGTGACACGGTGACAGAACATGTGGGGTTGAGTCAGTGACAGAACACGGGGGGTGACACGGTGACAGAACATGCGGGGTGTGACACAGTGACAGAACACGGGGGGGTGACAGTGACAGAACACGGGGGGGTGACGCGGTGACAGAACACGGGGGTGACACGGTGACAGAACATGTGGGGTTAAGTCAGTGACAGAACACTGAGGGTGACACGGTGACAGAACATGCGGGGTGTGACACAGTGACAGAACACGGGGGGTGTGACACAGTGACAGAACACGGGGGTGTGACGCAGTGACAGAACATGTGGGGTGACACGGTGACAGAACATGCGGGTGTGACACAGTGACAGAACACGGGGGGGGGTGACAGTGACAGAACACAGGGGTGTGACGCGGTGACAGAACACGGGGGTGACACGGTGACAGAACATGTGGGGTTAAGTCAGTGACAGAACACTGAGGGTGACACGGTGACAGAACATGCGGGGTGTGACACAGTGACAGAACACGGGGGGTGTGACACAGTGACAGAACACGGGGGGGTGACGCAGTGACAGAACACGGGGGTGACACGGTGACAGAACATGTGGGGTTGAGTCAGTGACAGAACACGGGGGGGGGGGGGGGTAGGGGTGGTACATCGAGCGTTAAAGATCTCCTCCCTAACCTAAAAACAGTCTGACGCCACTGCCTGCACACACAAACATATACACACACACACTCTCACATATATATACACACACACACACAAATACATAATATTTCTTTCTCTTACTCACTTTTTCCATTAACTTATCTGGCTGGCAGTGGCAGGAAGGATGGATCTGTAGCAGATGCTCTTGTCCCGTGTAGCTCCGCCCCCTGAGGTCCGTGTAGCCCCTCCCACTCGTCCTCGCATAGCCCCGCCCCCTTTTTGGCTGACCATGAACACTGCCGTAGTCACTGGAGGCGGGAGGGGGAGGCTACAAGGCAAGAAGACAGTGTGGCAAGCGCCGTGCAGCAGCAGCAGGGGAGACAGGCGCCGGCGGCTTGTAGGTACTGCAGAGCAATGACAAGCAGCTCAGCCTGTCGGGCCGCTTGTCATTGCGCACTGGGGGGAAGCAGTGGGCCGGGTAGGATCGGTTTGCGGGCCGCATCCGGCCCGCGGGCCGTATTTTGCCCACCCCTACTCTAATGAGAGACCCTGTAGGTCTGAGAACCAATGCCGTCTGGTCCACGCTGGAGCGATCAGAAGTAGGATTCCTCCTTCTTGCTTGAACTTCCTTATTACCCTGGGCAGGAGTGACACTGGAGGGAACACGTACGGCAGCAGAAAGTTCCATGGAATTGCCAGTGCGTCCACGAACACTGCTTGAGGATCCCTTGTCCTAGCTCTGAAGACTGGAACCTTGTCATTGTGTCGAAACGCCATCAGGTCTACGTCTGGTAGGCCCCACTTGTCCACTAGGGGTTGAAATACTTTTGCATGAAGGCTCCACTCTCCGGTGTGTACGTCCTGAAGACTGAGGAAGTCCGCTTCCCAGTTGAGGACCCCCCGGAATGAACACTGCCGATATGGCTGGCAGATGGCGTTCCGCCCACTGAAGAATCCGTGACACTTCCATCATTGCCATGCGGCTTTGAGTGCCGCCTTGATGATTTATGTACGCCACTGTGGTGGCGTTGTCCGACTGTACTTGAACAGGCCTGTTCTGTATCAGATGCTGGGACAGTTTCAGATCACTGAACACCGACCGCAATTCCAGAACGTTTATTGGGAGGAGAGACTCCTCCCTGGTCCACCAACCCTGAAGAGAGTGTTGCTCCAACACCGCGTCCAAAACCTCAGACTGGCATCCGTTGTCAGGAGAACCCAGTTGGAGATCCAGAAGAGATGATCCCTGCTCAATCGTTGGTCCTCTAGCCACCAGCTCAGTGACAGACGAACCTCCAGAGACAAGGAGATCATGTGAGACCTGATCCGGAGAGGCAGGCCATCCCACTTGGCAAGAATCAGCTGCTGCAGAGGGCAGGAATGAAATTGAGCGTACTCTACCATGTCGAAAGTCGACACCATGAGGCCTAGTACTTGCATCGCTGAGTGAATCGACATTCGCGGACGAGAGAGGAAGCATCGAATTCTGTCCTGAAGGTTCAGGACCTTCTCCTGAGACAAGAACAACCGCTGGTTGTGAGTGTCCAACAATGCCCCCAGATGCACCATGCTCTGTGCAGGGACAAGGGAGGATTTCTTCCAGTTGATGAGACACCCGTGGGCATGCAGAAACTGGACCGTAAGATCCAGATGACGGAGGAGAACTTCTGGGAAATTCGCCAGGATCAGCAAGTCGTCCAGATATGGCCGGATCCTGATACCCTGACGGCGGAGCAGGGCTGTCATCACCGCCATAACCATGGTGAAGATTCGCGGAGCCATGGTCAGACCAAAAGGTAAGGCCCGGAATTGATAATGGAGGTTGCCAATAGCAAACCGCAGGTATTGCTGATGCGACATGGCAATAGGAAAATGGAGGTAAGCATCCTGTATGTCCAGGGATACCATATAGTCCCCTGGCTCCAAAACCAGAACAATAGAGCGAAAAGTTTCCATACAAAACTTGGATACCCTCACAAACTTGTTCAAAGACTTGAGGTTGAGAATGGGCCGGGAGGACCCATTCGGTTTCGGGACTAGAAACAGCGGAGAATAGTACCCCCGGCCCCTCTGCGCAAGAGGCACCTGTACTACGACTCCTGTATCGAGGAGGGTCTGTACCACCGAAAGTAGAGTGTTTGCCTTTGTCTGGTCCAACGGGACGTCTGTCCGGCAAAATCGATGAGGGGGTCGGTTTTTGAAGGCTATGGCGTAACCTCGAGTGACGACTTCCCGTACTCAGGCATCTGAAGTGGTCTTCAACCATTCCTGGGTATACCCTAGAAGCCGGCCCTCCACTTGTTCCCCCAGGGGGAGGCCCGCCCCGTCATGCGGCAGGCTTATCGGTCTTGGAAGCTGGCTGACGGGCCGCCAAGGCTCTTTTGGGCTTTGGCTTACCAGGTTTGGTAGTACGGGCCTGCTTGTTGTACGCCTGACCTTTTGCTTTACCTGAAGGACGAAAGGAGCGAAAGGAAGTACCTTTAGCCTTCGACACAGAAGGAGTGGTACTTGCAGACAGGCAGTTTTGGCAGTAGCCAAGTCAGCCACTATCTTATTTAAGTCCTCCCCAAACAGAATATCTCCCTTGAAAGGGAGTACCTCCAGGGTTTTTCTAGAGTCCAGATCCACAGACCAGGTTCTCAGCCACAATATCCGGCGAGCCAGGACTGATGTAGTAGAGGCCTTGGCTGCTAGGATACCGGCATCAGAAGCTGCCTCTTTAATATAGCAAGAAGCTGTGACAATATATGACAAGCATTGTCTAGCATGGTCAGAAGAGATTTCAGCTTCTAACTCCAAGGCCCATGCTTCAATAGCCTCTGCAGCCCATGTTGCTGCAATAGTGGGCCTTTGTGCAGCACCCGTGAGCTCTGGTGCGAGGGGATAGCGAGCCAGCATCTTCTTTTGAGGCACAAACTTCGTACCCGGGTTTTCCCAGGATTCCTGACGTATATCCACTAGGTGGTCAGAGTGAGGTAAAACTTGTTTAACCACCTTCTGACGCTTGAACCTATCTGGTTTCTTAGGAGGGACGGATGGCTCGGGATCATCTGAAATCTGCAGAATCAACTTAATAGCCTCCAAAAGATCAGGAACATCCACATGTGAACTACCCTCCCCATCAGCCGTATCTGAGTCAGAACCTGTGGGGTCAGTGTAAGTGCCGTCTTCATCAGACGAGGTGTCAGTGACAGCAGTGGATTGTGAGGAGATGAGAGCTCGCTTAGAGGACCCCTTGGGCTTATGCGAGCGATGGTCAGACTTTTTAGTAGTCAGGGACTCGTTCAATTTCCTCAATTGAGCAGATAAATTGTCCGCCCACGGCGAGTTAGCTGCAGGGACCACATACGGCTGTACCGGCATAGGGGGTCCCATAGGGGGTATTAGTTTATTAACTAGCGTATGTAGAAGCGTGGAAAAAGCGGCCCATGGTGGGTCATTATGTACCCTCATTGCCACAGTCCCACTGGGGGGCAAGGAGCCCCCAGAACCAGAGCCACCAGCTGCTATATTTTCCTCATAGCGGTCTGTGGCTTCAGCAACACCTGTAGTGTGTTCAGCCCCAGAACCGTTACCCTCAGAAGCGGACATGATATAACTTGCAGTATCAGGTAACACAGTACAATTATCAGCAGCACAATACATCTTACCCAAACCCCTGCGCAGTGTAGTCAGCACTAGCAGAGATAAAGGAGAGATATGGTGACTAAATCACAGAGAAAAATACGTATTAAAGTATATCTTTGTGAAAATCCTATATCAATATAAAACCTGACGCACCAAGCCCCTCAGGTTATAGAATATAGGGATAGCAAGTTGAGTGAAAGACACGAAATGGACACCACTCAGCTAGCTAATGCACACACAGATAGTCACAATTTGTACAATGCAGAGGTTATTACTAACAATAATACTGCACTGGACTAGCCTATATATATAGCTATGTAGTCAATAGATATAACACTGCACAGTAAGAACTGGATGTATATCACAGGGTAATTGTACTAACCCTGACTAAATGCACTCTTTCTTAACTAGCACTGTCTAAAAAGGCAGGTAGAATACTTAAGTGTCATGTAAAGTCACAGCACTGACAACCAGGCGGCTTTACACAGGAGGATTTGCCCAAGCAGTCCCAGGAACAGTGAAGCTGAGAGATAATGGCGCCCAGACATTGACAGGGAGTGAGGAAGAGACAGATATGCTGCTCCAGGGCGGGAACATTTGCAGGAAATGGCGCCCTGGGGCTGGGGGAGGGGCTTCAGGTCTAAACCTTATCCCCCTGCTGGCAAAACCACCGGGTACTGTGGGCTACTGAAAATGGTTTAGAGAGAAAACCTGACCTGCACCCATGCCCTGGTGATCTAGTGGGATCGCCTGTACTGCCAGCGCGCGCGGCCCGCCTCCCACTGACCGCGCCGGATCGCGATAAAGACCGGGTCCAGCAAGCGGGACCCACTTACCACCTCCCAAAGCACGGCCACGCGATCCCGGAGAGCCCCCGTCGTGTGTGCCTGACTGTGAAGAAAACCGGAGCCTCCTGCTGTAGTTACCCGTCAACCAGGGCTCGGGAGTGTACAGCGCCGCTGGGGAGAGCTGGAGCTGCAGCAGTGAATGTCTTCTGACATTTACCACCGCTGCTGCCCTTGTAGTATTCACTTTTTTCTTCAAAAAAAGCTCTTCTTAGGGCTGCTTGGAGCAGCCCCTCTGTTATGTGCCTGCTTACTGCAGCACCAACTACAAAACTGAGCTCCTGTGCAGGGAGGCAGGGTTATAGAGGAGGCGGCGCTGTGCATTCTGGGAACAGTCAAAGCTTTGAGCCTGTTGGTGCCTCGGATCAAGATCCTACTCTACACCCCAATGTCTATCCTTGTGGAGCCCAGTGTACCCAGCAGCAGAAATACAAAGTAAGTACAACCTGTGAACTACCTATATCAAACAAAAACCCTGACGCACTTAGGGTACAGAATATAGGGATAGCAGTATGAGTGAGATACACGGCAGCTATATGCACACACACAGTCACATGCACAATGCAGAAATTATAACAAACAATAAAACTGCACTGGACTAGCAATACTAAGTAACACCAAGTAAAGTGATATAGGCTTATAGATATATCAATGCACAGTAAAGACTGGATGTATATCACAGGGTAATTGCACTAAATAACCCTGCAGTAATGCACTGTTTCTTAACTAACACTGTCTAAAGACATGTAGAATACTTAAGTGTCCTGTAAATGCACAACGCTGATGATGCAGGCGGCTTTACAGAGGAGACATTGCCCATGCAGTCCCAGAATCAGCTCAGCATGTAGTGATGGCGCCAAATGCTGACAGGGAGTGAGGGAGAGAGAGAAATATGCAGCTCCAGGGCGGGAACATTTCAGTAAATGGCGCCTAGGGCTGGGGAGGGGCTACAGGCCAGAGCCTTATCCCCTTGCTGGACTTCCCCATTGGGTACTGCGGGCCTAGTAAAACGGATTAATAATGTAATCCAACCTGTGCCCATGCCCTGGAGGTCTAGTGGGGTACATGTACTACCAGAGTGTCCACGCCAGCGCGCGCGCCCCGTCTCCCAAAGGCCGCGCCGGATCGCGGTTTGCAGCGGGTCCCGCCTGGGGGACCCTCTTACCTCCTCCCTTGGTGGTAATGCTTAGACGTTACCCCTTTCCTGGCTTGGATCATAGTCGGGATAACCTTGTTAGGGATCCCTCTCCTGGCTAGAATCCGCCGTTCAATTTCCAAGTCGTCAAAAGTAGCCGTGGTAAGTCCTGATAGACAAACTGGCCCTGTTGCAGAAGATCCTCGCGAAGAGGTAGAGGCCACGGATCTTCGAGGAGCATCTCCAAAAGGTCCGGGTACCAGGCCCTTCTTGGTCAGTCCAGACAAATTAGAATTGGTTGAACCTTTTCCCTTTTTATTCTTTTTAGAATTCTTGGGATCAGAGGAAGTGGAGGAAACACATACACCATCTGATAGACCCATGGAGTAGTCAGGGCGTCTACCGCCACCGCCTGTGGGTTTCTCGACCTGGAACAATACCGCTTGAGCTTCTTGTTGAGACGAGTGGCAACCATGTCGATCTTTGGATATCCCCATCGACATGTCAAGCACCTGAACACATCCGGGTGAAGGCCCCACTCCCCAGGGTGCAGGTCCTGTTTGCTGAGGAAGTCTGCTTCCCAGTTGTCTACTCCCGGAATGAAGACCGCTGACAACACCACAGCGTTTCTCTCTGCCCAGAGGAGAATTCTTGACACCTCTGACATTGCTGCTCTGCTTTTCGTTCCGCCCTGTCGGTTTATGTACGTTACTGCCATCACATTGTCTGACTGGGCCTGAATGGCCCAATCTTGAAGATGTGAGGCCTGCAGAAGGGCGTTGTATACTACCCTGAGTTCCAGAATGTTGATAGGAAGGACGACTTCCTGAATTGATCATCTTCATTGAAACTGCACCCCCTGAGTGACTGCTCCCCAACCCCTGAGGCTTGGGGCTTTTGGCGACAGACGAATCCTCTGGTGCATGTGAAGATGTGATCTGGACTAGGGAGGCCAATCCCGGGCCGTTTATTCAATCCGGGAATTCGGGATTGAAAAACGCTCAAATCCGGGATTCCCAGGATCCCGGGATTGCAGTAGGGATAGTGAAAAAGGGTGTAGGGAGCAGCGCTGGAGGGTAGGTAGCGGTGCGGGAGGGTGTAGGTAGCGGCGCGGAAGGGAGGGAGGGTGTAAGTAGCAGTGCGGGAGGGTGTAGGTAGCTGGGCGGGAGGATGTAAGTAGCGGTGCGTGAGGATGTAGGTAGCTGGGTGGGAGGATGTAGGTAGCGGCGCGGGAGGGTGTAGGTAGCGGTGCGGGAGGATGTAGGTAGCGGTGCGGGAGGATGTAGGTAGCGGGGAGGGTTGGTAGCGGCGCGGGAGAGAGGCTGTTAGAGAGATTACTGCACGGAGGGAGGGTGTAGGTAGCGGCGCGGGAGGGAGGCTGTTAGCACTGCACGGAGGGAGGGTGGGTGTAAGTAATACCACTTACTATTAGGTGGGCGGCAGCCATGGACACACTAAACGCTGCGGCATTTCAAATGAAGCGCCGGTCGCCAGCCAGTCAGAGCTGGCGGACCGGCAGCCAATCAGGGAAGCGCCCGCAGCAGTCACTCCTGATTGGCTGCCGCTGCTGAGGCAGCTTCCCTGATTTTCTGCCGGTCTGCCAGCTCTGATTGGCTGGCGGCCGGCGCTACATTTGAAGTGCCGCCGCGTTCAGCGTTTGTCTATGGCTGCCGCCCGCCTAATAGTAAGTAGTATTACTTACACACCCACCCTCCCGCACATGCGCAATGTAATCCTGTGAATCCCGAGATTGGATGCTCCAATCCCGGAATTCAAATCCCGGCATTTTTGGGCCCAAATCCCGGGATCCCGCCGATCCCGATCCCGGGATTGGCCTCCCTAATCCGGACCATTTGTCCAACAGATCGAGCTGAAAGGGTCTTGCGTGGAGCCTTCCGTATTGAAGAGCCTTGTAAGAGGCCACCATTTTCCCCAGAAGTCAAATGCACAGATATCCGGGTTGGCTTCAGGACATCCCGAACCATCAACTGGATTACTAATGCCTTTTTCCAACGGAAGGAACACCTTCTGCGACTCCGTATCCAGCATCATTCCCAGGAATGGAAGCCTCCGTTTTGGCTCTAGGTGAGATTTCAGAAGGTTCAGAATCCACCCATGATCCTGGAGAAGATTGGTTGAGAGAGCAACGCTGTCCAGCAACCTTTCCCTGTACGGTGCTTTTATCAGGAGATCGTCCAGGTACGGAATTATGGGGGTCATTCCGAGTTGTTCGCTCGTTGACGATTTTCGCTATATTGCGATTAGTTGCTTACTGCGCATGCGCAAGGTTCGCAGAGCGCATGAGTTTAGTTATTTTACACAAAAGTTAGGTATTTTACTCACGGCATAACGAGGATTTTTCATCGTTCTGGTGATCGTATTGTGATTGACATGAAGTGGGTGTTTCTGGGCGGAAACTTGCCGTTTACTGGGCGTGTGCGAAAAAACGCTGGCGTTTCTGGGAAAAACGCGGGAGTGTCTGAAGAAACGGGGGAGTGTCTGGGCGAACGCTGGGTGTGTTTGTGACGTCAAACCAGGAACGAAACTGACTGAACTGATCGCAATGGCTGAGTAAGTCTGGAGCTACTCAGAAACTGCTAAGAAATTTCTATTCGCAATTCTGCTAATCTTTAGTTCGCAATTCTGCTAAGCTAAGATACACTTCCAGAGAGCGGCGGCTTAGCGTGTGCAATGCTGCTAAAAGCAGCTAGCGAGCGAACAACTCGGAATGCGGGCCTATGTTCACTCCTGTTTGTGGAGTAGGAACATCATCTCTGCCATCACCTTGGTGAACACCCTCGGTGCCGAGGAGAGACCAAATGGCAGGGTAGAGACAGTCCTGCAGTGCAAACCGTAGATAAGCCTGATGAGGCGGTCAGATCGGAATATGCAAGTATGCATCCTTGATATCCAAAAACACCAGGAATTCCCAATCCTCCAGACCTGAGATCACCGCTCTCAGAGACTCCATCTTGAATTTGAACACACGTAAGTACGGGTTCAACGACTTGAGGTTCAAAATCGGTCTTACCTAACCGTCCGGTTTTGCCACTACAAACAAGATGGAATAGTATCCTTTGTTTAACTGATCAGGTGAAACTAGAACAATGACGTTAGTCTGTACCAGTTTTTGGATGGCATATTGTAACGTTATACTTGCCTTTTGTGAAACTGGCAAGCCTGATTTGAAGAATCTGTGAGGTGGGAGCTCTTGGAACTCTGGTCTGTAGCACTGGGAAAATAGGATTTTAATTACTTACCGGTAAATCCTTTTCCCGTAGTCCGTAGAGGATGCTGGGGTCCACATTAGTACCATAGGGTATAGACGGGTCCACTTGGGAGCCATGGGCACTTTAAGAGTTTAATAGTGTGGGCTGGCTCCTCCCTCTATGCCCCTCCTACCAGACTCAGTCTAGAAACAGTGCCCGAGGAGAAGGACACACTTCGAGAGAAGGAAATACACAGATAGTGGTGAGATTCACACCAACTCACACATAACAAGGCAAACCAGGCTAACCTGTCTGAACAACTTCAGCAACAGCTGAACAACAGTACTTAACCAAGTAATAATGCAGTACTTAACCAAGTAACAAGGCAGTACTGAACTAAGTAACTACTGCAGGAAAACAAAGCGCTGGGCGGTCGCCCAGCATCCTCTACAGACTATGCTGGATTTACCGGTAGGTAATTAAAATCCTATTTTCTCTTACATCCTAGAGGATGCTGAGGTCCACATTAGTATCATGGGGATGTACCAAAGCTCCCAGTATGGGAGGGAGAGCACGGAGGCTCCTGCAGAACCTATTGACCAAACTCAGAGGCCAAAGTATCGAACTTGTAGAACTTAGCTAACGTGTTCGACCATGACTAAGTAGCTGCTCGGCAAAGCTATAAAGACGAGATACCCCGAGCAGCCGCCCAGGAAGAACCCACTTTACGAGCAGAGTGGGCATTAACGGATTTCGGACACGCAAACCTGCCGTAGAATAAGCATGCTGAACAGTAAACCTGATCCAGTGAGAAATTGTCTAGTTAGAAGCAGGACACCCAATCTTGTTGGGATCATACAGGACAAACAGAGCGTCCGACTTCCTGTGACGAGCAGTCCTCTTCACATATATCTTCAAAGCCCTCACAACATCCAAGGACTTTGAGGGAATTGAGGAGTCAATAGCCACTGGCACCACAATAGTTTGGTTGATATGAAAAGCCGACACAACCTTTGGAAGAAACTGCTCAGCTCTATCCTCATGGAAAATTAAGTAGGGGCTTTTACAGGACAAAGCCCTCAATTCTGACACACGTCTAGCAGATGCCAATGCCAACAGTGTGACAGCCATCCAAATGAGAAACTTGACCTCAATCTCCTGTAAAGGCTCGAACCAATCCGATTGCAGGAATTGCAGCACAAAGGGAGGTTGGAAGTGCAGAACCCCTTTCAAGAAAGTCTGAAACTCAAGAAGGGCAGCCCATTGTTTCTGGAAGAAGATGGTCAAGGCCGAAATCTGGACTTTTATGGAGCCCAGGTGCAAGCCCACATCCACCCCTGCTTGCAAAAAGAGAAACCGTCCAAGTTGAAACTCCACTGTAGGAAACTTCTTGGATTCACACTAAGTACTTTTTCCAAATCCGATGGTAATGTTTTGGCGTTACTCCTTTCCTAGCCTATATCAGCGTAGGAATAACCTTGTTCGGAATGCTCTTCCGAGCTAAGATCTAGCGTTCAACCTCCATGCCATCAAACGTAGCCGTGGTAAGTCTTGATAAGCGAACGGCCCCTGTTGCAAAAGGTCCTCTCGAAGAGGAAGAGGCCTCAGGTCTTCCAGCAGTAACTCCAGTAGATCCGCGTACCACGCTCCTGGAACAGTACCTCTGAAGCTTCTTATTGATGCGGGAGGCCATCATGTCTATTTGAGGTACACCCCAAAGATTTGTTACCTCCATGAACACCTCCGGATGAAGGCCACACTCTCCCGGATGGAGATCGTGTCTGCTGAGGAAGTCCGCTTCCCAGTTGTCCACTCCCAGAATGAAGATTGGTGACAGAGCCACTGCGTGCTTTTCTGCCCAAAGGAGGATCCTTGTTACCTCCGACACTACAGCCCTGATCTTCAGTCCGCCCTGTCGGTTTATGTATGCCACCGTTGTTACATTGTCCGACTGAACCTGAATGGCCTGATCTTGTAGAATATGTGCCACTTGTAGAAGACCGTTGTACATGGCCCTTAGTTTTAGAATGTTTATTGGAAGAATGGATTCCAGACTCGACCACCTTCCTCGGTAGGTGTCCCCTGGGTGAATGCACCCCAACCCCTGGGACTTGCATCCGTGGTTAGAAGAATCCAGTTCTGAATCCCGAACCTGCATCCCTCGAGAAGGTGAGGCAGCTGTAGCCACCACAGGAGTGAAATCCTGGCCACTTGTCACCGGAGATCCAGTTGGAAGAACCGTGCATGATATCTTCTGTACTGTAGAGTCTCGTAGGAGGCAACCATCTTCCCCAAAAGGCAAATGCACTGATGAACCGATACCCGGGCAGGCCTCAAGACATCTCGGACCATCGTTTGTATCACCAACGCTTTTTCCACCGGTAGAAATACCCTCTGCACTTCCGTGTCGAGGATTATACCTAGGAAAGACAATCTCCTTGTCAGCTCCAAATGTGACACTGGAATATTCAGGATCCATCCGTGTTCCCTGAGCAGTCTAGTCGTGAGAGCAATGGACTGCAACAATTTCTCCCTGGAAGATGTCTCTATCAGCAGAACTTCCAGATAAGGAATTATGTTCATTCCCTACTTGCGGAGGAGTAGCCTCAGCTCTGCCATCACCTTGGTGAACACCCTCGGTGCCGTGGAAGGCCGAATGGCAGTGCCTGGAACGGATAGTGACAGACCAACAGTGCAAAAATGAGATAAACCTGGTGTGATGGCCAAATCAGAATGTGGGGGTAAGCACCCCTGATATCCAAGCATACCAGGAATTCCCCCTCCTCCAGCCCTGAGATCCCCACTCTCAAGAGACTCCAGTTTGAACTTGAATCCCCAAAAAATAAGAATTTACTTACCGATAATTCTATTTCTCGTAGTCCGTAGTGGATGCTGGGAACTCCGTAAGGACCATGGGGAATAGCGGCTCCACAGGAGACTGGGCACAAAAGTAAAGCTTTAGGACTACCTGGTGTGCACTGGCTCCTCCCCCTATGACCCTCCTCCAAGCCTCAGTTAGGATACTGTGCCCGGACGAGCGTACACAATAAGGAAGGATTTTGAATCCCGGGTAAGACTCATACCAGCCACACCAATCACACCGTATAACCTGTGATCTGAACCCAGTTAACAGCATGATAACAGAGGAGCCTCTGGAAGGATGGCTCACAACAATAATAACCCGATTTTTGTATAAGTATTGCAGACAATCCGCACTTGGGATGGGCGCCCAGCATCCACTACGGACTACGAGAAATAGAATTATCGGTAAGTAAATTCTTATTTTCTCTGACGTCCTAGTGGATGCTGGGAACTCCGTAAGGACCATGGGGATTATACCAAAGCTCCCAAACGGGCGGGAGAGTGCGGATGACTCTGCAGCACCGAATGAGAGAACTCCAGGTCCTCCTCAGCCAGGGTATCAAATTTGTAGAATTTAGCAAACGTGTTTGCCCCTGACCAAGTAGCTGCTCGGCAAAGTTGTAACGCCGAGACCCCTCGGGCAGCCGCCCAAGATGAGCCCACCTTCCTTGTGGAATGGGCTTTTACAGATTTTGGCTGTGGCAGGCCTGCCACAGAATGTGCAAGCTGAATTGTACTACAAATCCAACGAGCAATAGTCTGCTTAGATGCAGGAGCACCCAGCTTGTTGGGTGCATACAGGATAAACAGCGAGTCAGATTTCCTGACTCCAGCCGTCCTGGAAACATATATTTTCAAGGCCCTGACTACGTCCAACAACTTGGAGTCCTCCAAGTCACTAGTAGCCGCAGGTACCACAATAGGTTGGTTCAGATGAAACACTGAAACCACCTTAGGGAGAAAATGAGGACGAGTCCTCAATTCCGCCCTGTCTGAATGGAAGATCAGATAAGGGCTTTTACAGGATAAAGCCCGCCAATTCTGACACGCGCCTGGCCGAGGCCAGGGCCAACATGACCACTTTCCATGTGAGATATTTTAACTCCACAGATTCAAGTGGTTCAACCCAATGTGACTTTAGGAACCCCAAAACTACATTGAGATCCCCAAGGTGCCACTGGAGGCACAAAAGGAGGCTGTATATGCAGTACCCTTTTACAAACGTCTGAACTTCAGGAACTGAAGCTAGTTCTTTCTGGAAGAAAATTGACAGGGCCGAAATTTGAACCTTAATGGACCCCAATTTTAGGCCCATAGACACTCCTGTTTACAGGAAATGCAGGAATCGACCTAGTTGAAATTCCTCCATCGGGGCCTTACTGGCCTCGCACCACGCAACATATTTTCGCCAAATGCGGTTATAATGCTTTGCGGTTACATCCTTCCTGGCTTGATCAGGGTAGGGATGACTTCATCCGGAATGCCTTTTTCCTTCAGGATCCGGCGGTCAACCGCCCTGCCGTCAAACGCAGCCGCGGTAAGTCTTGGAATAGACAGGGTCCTTGCTGGAGCAGGTCCCTTCTTAGAGGTAGAGGCCACGGGTCCTCCGTGAGCATCTCTTGAAGTTCCGGGTACCAAGTCCTTCTTGGCCAATCCGGAGCCACGAGTATAGTTCTTACTCCCCTCCGTCTTATAATTCTCAGTACTTTTGGTATGAGAGGAAGAGGAGGGAACACAAACACTGACTGGTACCCCCACGGTGTTACCAGAGCGTCCACAGCTATTGCCTGAGGGTCCCTTGACCTGGCGCAATACCTGTCCAATTTTTTGTTTAGGCGGGACGCCATCATGTCCACCTTTGGTTTTTCCCAATGGTTTACAATCATGTGGAAGACTTCTGGGTGAAGTCCCCACTCTCCCGGGTGGAGGTCGTGCCTGCTGAGGAAGTCTGCTTCCCAGTTGTCCACTCCCGGAATGAACACTGCTGACAATGCTATCACATGATTTTCCGCCCAGCGAAAAATCCTTGCAGCTTCTGCCATTGCCCTCCTGCTTCTTGTGCCGCCCTGTCTGTTTACGTGGGCGACCGCCGTGATGTTGTCCGACTGGATCAGCACCGGCTGACCTTGAAGCAGAGGTCTTGCTTGGCTTAGGGCATTGTAAATGGCCCTTAGCTCCAAATGTTTATGTGAAGTGATGTCTCCAGGCTTGACCACAAGCCCTGGAAATTTCTTCCCTGTGTGACTGCTCCCCAGCCTCGCAGGCTGGCATCCGTGGACACCAGGACCCAGTCCTGAATGCCGAATCTGCGGCCCTCTAGAAGATGAGCACTCTGCAACCACCACAGGAGAGACACCCTTGTCTTTGGTGACAGGGTTATCCGCTGATGCATCTGAAGATGCGATCCGGACCATTTGTCCAGCAGGTCCCACTGGAAAGTTCTTGCGTGGAATCTGCCGAATGGAATTGCTTCGTAGGAAGCCACCATTTTTCCCAGGACCCTTGTGCACTGATGCACTGACACTTGGCCTGGTTTTAGGAGGTTTCTGACTAGTTCGGATAACTCCCTGGCTTTCTCCTCCGGGAGAAAACACCTTTTTCTGGACTGTGTCCAGGATCATCCCTAGGAATAGAAGGCGTGTCGTCGGGATCAGCTGCGATTTTGGAATATTGAGAATCCAACCGTGTTGCCGCAGCACTATCTGAGATAGTGCTACCCCGACTTCCAACTGTTCCCTGGATCTTGCCCTTATCAGGAGATCGTCCAAGTAAGGGACAACTAAAACTCCCTTCTTTCGAAGGAGTATCATCATTTCGGCCATTACCTTGGTAAAGACCCGGGGTGCCGTGGACAATCCAAACGGCAGCGTCTGAAACTGATAGTGACAGTTCTGTACCACAAACCTGAGGTACACTTGGAGAAGGGTAAATTGGGACATGTAGGTAAGCATCTTTGATGTCCAGAGAGACCATATAGTCCCCTTCTTCCAGGTTTGCAATCACTACTCTGAGTGACTCCATCTTGAATTTGAACCTTTGTATGTAAGTGTTCAAGGATTTTAGATTTAAAATTGGTCTCACCGAGCCGTCCGGCTTCGGTACCACAAATAGTGTGGAATAGTACCCCTTTCCCTGTGGCAGGAGGGGTACCTTGATTATCACCTGCTGGGAATACAGCCTGTGAATGGCTTGCAATACTGCCTCCCTGTCTGAGGGAGACGTCGGTAAAGCAGACTTTATGAAACGGCGAGGGGGAGACGTCTCGAATTTCTTGAGACGGGCCCCCACCGTGCCTGAGTCCGCTTGTAAAGCCCCAGCGTCATGTTGAGGACTTTGCGGAGGCGGGAGAGGGCTTTTGTTCCTAGGAACTGGCTGTTTGCTGCAGCCTTTTTCCTCTCCCTCTGCCACGGGGCAGAAATGAGGCGCCTTTTGCCCGCTTGCCCTTATGGGGCCGAAAGGACTGCGCCTGATAATACGGCGTCTTCTTAGGTTGAGAAGCTACCTGGGGTAAAAATGTGGATTTTCCAGCAGTTGCCGTGGCTACCAGGTCTGATAGACCTACCCCAAATAACTCCTCCCCCTTATAAGGCAATACTTCCATGTGCCTTTTAGAATCCGCATCACCTGACCACTGCCGCGTCCATAAACCTCTTCTTGCAGAAATGGACAGCGCGCTAACTCTTGATGCCAGTCGGCAAATATCCCTCTGTGCATCACGCATATATAAAAATGCATCTTTCAAATGCTCTATAGTCAGTAATATACTGTCCCTATCTAGGGTATCAATATTTTCAGTCAGGGAATCCGACCACGCCACGCCCGCACTGCACATCCAGGCTGAGGCGATTGCTGGTCGCAGTATAACACCCGTGTGAGTGTATATACATTTTAGGATATTTTCCTGCTTTCTATCGGCAGGTTCCTTTAGGGCGGCCGTATCAGGAGAGGGTAGTGCTACCTGTTTAGACAAGCGAGTGAGCGCTTTATCCACCCTAGGGGGTGTTTCCCAACGTGCCCTATCCTCTGGCGGGAAAGGGTATGATGCCAATAACCTTTTAGGAATTATCAGTTTTTTATCGGGGGAAACCCACGCCTCATCACACACTTCATTTAATTCCTCGGATACAGGAAAAACTACAGGCAGTTTTTTCTCACCAAACATAATACCCTTTTTAGTGGTACTTGTATTATCAGAGATATGCAATACATTTTTCATTGCTGCAATCATGTAACGTGTGGCCCTACTGGAAGTCACGTTTGTCTCCTCATCATCGACACTGGAGTCAGTATCCGTGTCTGTGTCTGCCATTTGAGGTAACGGGCGTTTTAAAGCCCCTGATGGCGTTTGAGACCCCTGGCACAAGCTGAGTAGCCGGCTTTCTCATGTCGTCAACTGTCTTTCGTAAAGAACTGACACTGTCACGCAATTCCTTCCATAAGCTCAGCCACTCGGGTGTCGACTCCCTAGGGGGTGACAACTCTATAATAGGCAATTGCTCCGCCTCCATCTCATTTTCCTCCTCAAACATGTCGACACAATCGTACCGACACACCGCACACACACAGGGAATGCTCTGATAGAGGACAGGACCCCACTAGCCCTTTGGGGAGACAGAGGGAGAGTATGCCAGCACACACCAGAGCGCTATATATAGACAGGAATACCACTATAAAATGTGCTTTTCCCTTTATAGCTGCTGTTAGTATTAAAACTGCGCCAAATTAGTGCCCCCCTCTCTTTTTTACCCTTTTCTGTAGTGCAGGACTGCAGGGGAGAGTCAGGGAGACGTCCTTCCAGCGGAGCTGTGATGGAAAATGGCGCCCGTGTGCTGAGGAGATAGGCTCCGCCCCCTTCTCGGCGGCCTTTTCTCCCGCTTTTTGGTGAGTTCTGGCAGGGGTTAAAATACATCCATATAGCCCTGGGGGTTATATGTGGTGTATTTATGCCAGCCAAGGTGTTTACATTGCTGCTCAGGGCGCCCCCCCCTAGCGCCCTGCACCCTCAGTGACCGAAGTGTGAAGTGTGCCTGAGTAACAATGGCGCACAGCTGCAGTGCTGTGCGCTACCTTGTTGAAGACTGATGTCTTCTGCCGCCGATTTTTCCGGACCTCTTCTTGCTTCTGGCTCTGTAAGGGGGCCGGCGGCGCGGCTCTGGGACCGAGCTCCGAGGCTGGGCCTGTGTTCGGTCCCTCTGGAGCTAATGGTGTCCAGTAGCCTAAGAAGCCCAATCCACTCTGCACGCAGGTGAGTTCGCTTCTTCTCCCTTTAGTCCCTCGATGCAGTGAGCCTGTTGCCAGCAGGTCTCACTGAAAATAAAAAACCTAAAACTAAACTTTCACTAAGAAGCTCAGGAAAGCCCCTAGTGTGCACCCTTCTCGGCCGGGCACAAAAATCTAACTGAGGCTTGGAGGAGGGTCATAGGGGGAGGAGCCAGTGCACACCAGGTAGTCCTAAAGCTTTACTTTTGTGCCCAGTCTCCTGCGGAGCCGCTATTCCCCATGGTCCTTACGGAGTTCCCAGCATCCACTAGGACGTCAGAGAAATAAGAGTTTAATGACTTCAGGTTCAAAAATGATCTGACCGAACCGTCCGGATTCGGTACCACCATATAGGTTGTAATAGTACCCCTTGCTTTCCAGATGAGGTTGGACTGGAACAATGACATATGCCTTTTCCAACTTTGAATGGCTTCCTGTGGGATAGCCCTTCTCTGTCAGCAAAGCTGGTAAGCCTGATTGCAGAATCTGTGAGGTGGGAGTTCTAGAAACTCCAGTCTGTACCCCTGGGACACAATATCCTGTACCCAGGGATCCAGGCCTGATGACGCCCAGACTCAACTGAAATTTTTTTAGAGTCTCGCTCCCACCTGCCCGATCTGCAGGCTATGAGGTCCACCGTCATGCTGAGGATTTGGAGGAAAGAGCCAGGCTTCTGTTCCTGGGAACATGCAGGTGTAGGTTTTCTGGATTTTTCCCGACAACCTCCGAAGAAAGTGGTAGGGGCTTTGGACTTTGTACCCTTTGCGGTCCGAAAGGACTGTCTTGTAGACGGTGAAAAGGAGTTTCTACGGTGTCTGAGTGGCTGAGGGAAGAAGGGTCAATTAACCTGCGGTCACCGTGGAGATCCATGCATCCAATGCTTCCCCAAATAGAGCCTGACCTGTGAAGGGTAGGTTCTCCACACTTTTCCTGTATTCCGCCTCTGCAGACCAATGGCGCAGCCAGAGTCCCCTGCATGTCGTTGCATTCAGATGACCCAGATCCTTCATGGCCACCACCATGAAACCCGCAGAATCCTGTACGTGACGTAGAAACATTTCAATGTCACTTCTATCCATAGAATATAATTCTTCTAGTAATGTGCCTGACCACTTTACTATGGTTTTAGAAATCCATGCACAGGCAATAGTGGGCCTTAACGCCACTCCTGAAGCATTGTATATGGATTTGAGCGTTGTCTCAATCTTGTGGTCTGTCGGTTCTTACGAAGCGGTAGACATAGGGACAGGTAAAACCACCTATTTTGACAGTCTAAATATAGAAGCGTCTACTATAGGGGGGTTTGCCACCTTTTCCTATCCTCTTCAGGGGAAGGAAAAGAAACGAGAACCCTTTTAGGGATCTGGAATGTTTTTCACCTGGTTTACCCAGAATTTTCCCAAATAATGTGTAGAATTCTTTAACGCCGGAAGGTCAGGGAGGCTTTCTTATTTGTCTGTAAAGTAAGCCTCCTCGACCTCCTTAGGTGCTTTGTCATTAACGTAACACATCCCAATGGCCTCAATCATGAGCTGCACCCTCTTAGCAAGAGATGCCTCACCCCCCCCACCACCACCACCACCTATCCCCATCACCGTATCCCGTACTAGAGACGGAATCTGTGTCGACTTGCATAATTTGGACAAGTGCACGCTCATTTGGGGATATACCAGGGGGGTTTGATGAGGTATTGGGAACAGAACCAGACAAATCACCACAGTTGTTTACAAAACCTGTGTTTCAGTCTCATTATGAGCTACCCAAGATAAAAATAGGATTTTAATTACCTGACAGTAAATACTTTTCTCATAGTCCGTAGAGGATGCTGGGGTCCATATTAGTACCTTGGGGTATAGACGGGTCCACCAGGAGCCATTGGCACTTTAAGAGTTTAATAGTGTGGGCTGGCTCCTCCCTCTATGCCCCTCCTACCAGACTCAGTCTAGAAACTATGCCCGAGGAGACGACATACTTCGAGAGAAGGAATTACACAGATAGTGGCGAGATTCATACCAGCTCACACAAACATGTGAATCCGGCCAACATGCCGGAACAACTCAGCAACAGCTGAAACATAAATAACGCAGAACTTACCTAGGAACCAGGTAACACTGAACCACAAACTCAAGGCAGGAAAACGAAGCGCTGGGCGGGCGCCCAGCATCCTCTACGGACTACGAGAAAAGGATTTACCGGCAGGTAATTAAAATCCTATTTTCTTTTACGTCCTAGAGGATGCTGGGGTCCATATTAGTACCACGGGGATGTACCAAAGCTCTCAGTACAGGTGGGAGAGCGCGGAGGCTCCTGCAATACTGCTTGACCAAACTTGGGGTCATCAGAGGCCAGAGTATCGAACTTGTAAAATTTGGCAAATGTGTTCGAACCAGACCAAGTAGCAGCTCGGCACAGCTGTAAGGCCGAGACACCCCAGGCAGCCGCCCAGGAAGAACCCACTTTACGAGTAGAGTGGGCCCTAACCGATTTCGGACACGGCAATCCTGCCGTAGAATACGCATGCTGGATAGTGAACCTGATCCAGCGTGAAATCGACTGCTTAGAAGCAGGACACCCAATTTTCTTGGGATCGTAGAGGACAAATAGAGAGTCAGATTTCCTATGACGAGCAGTCCTCTTCACATAGATCTTCAAACCCCGTACAACATCCAAGGCCTTTGAAGCAATTGAGGAGTCAGTAGCCACTGGCACCACAATAGGTTGGTTGATATGGAAAGCCGATACAACCTTAGGCAGGAACTGTGGACGAGTCCTAAGCTCCGCCCTGTCTTCATGGAAGATCAGATAAGGACTTTTGCAAGCCCCCAATTCCAACACGCGTCGAGCAGAAGCCAAGGCCAACAGAGTAACCGCGTTCCACGTGAGAAACTTGATGTCAGCCTCCTGTAGAGGCTCAAACCATGCTGATTGTAGGAACTGCAACACCACATTTAGATCCCAGGGTGCCGTGGGCACCACAAAGGGAGGCTGGATGTGCAGAACCCCTTTCAAAAAGGTCTGAACCTCAGGGAGGACAGCCAATTGTTTTTGAAAAAAGATGAACAAAGCAGAAATTTGGACCTTGATGGATCCCAATCTCAGGCCCATATCCACACCTGCCTGCAGGAAAAGGAGAAAACGTCCACGTTGAAACTCCACCGCAGGAAACTTCCTGGCTTCACACCAAGAAACATATTTCTTCCAAATACAGTGGTAATGTTTAGACGTCACCCACTTCCTAGCCTGAATCAGGGTAGGAATGACCTCCATCGGAATACCTTTACGAGCTAAGATCTGGCGTTCAACCGCCATGCCGTCAAACGTAGCCGTGGTAAGTCTTGATAGGCGAACAGCCCCTGCAGCAGCAGATCCTCTCAAAGAGGTAAGGGCCTTGGATCTTCCAGCAGAAGATCCAGTAGATCCGCATACCAAGCCCTCCTTGGCCAGTCCGGAGCAATGAGGATTGCCAGAACCTTTGTTCTTCTTACCAGCTGAAGGACCTTTGGAATCAGAGGAAGTGGAGGGAACACATACACTGACGGGAACACCCACACAGTGTTACCAGTGCGTCCAACGCCACTGCTTGCGGGTCCCTCGACCTGGAACAGTACCTCCCCAGCTTCTTGTTGAGACGGGAGGCCATCATGTCTATGTGAGGAACCCCCCACCAACCAGTTACCTCCTCGAACACCTCAGGATGGAGGCCCCACTCCCCTGGATGGAGATTGTGTCTGCTGAGGAAGTCTGCTTCCCAGTTGTCTACTCCCGGAATCAAGATCGCCGACATCGCTACAACGTGCCTTTCTGCCCAGAGGAGGATTCTTGACACCTCTGACATGGCAGCCCTGCTCTTCGTTCCGCCTTGTCGGTTTATGTAGGCCACTGTGGTCACGTTGTCCGACTGCACCTGAACAGCCCGATCCTGTTGAAGGTGTGCTGCTTGCAGAAGGGCGTTGTACACGGCCCTTAGCTCCAGGATGTTTATTGGGAGAAGGGATTCTTGATTCGACCATCTTCCTTGGAAGGTTTCCACTAGAGCGACTGTTCCCCAACCTCTTAGACTTGCATCCGTGGTTAAAAGGATCCAGTCCTGAATATCGAACATTCGCCCTTCCAGAAGGTGTGGAAGTTGCAGCCACCAGAGGAGTGAAATCCTGGCTTTCGGAGACAGGCGTATCCTCTTGTGCATGTGTAGGTGAGAACCCGACCACTGGTCCAATAGGTCCAGCTGAAAAGGACGAGCATGAAACCTGCCGTACTGCAGAGCCTCGTAGGCGGCAACCATCTTCCCCAACAGGCATATGCATTGATGAACCGATACCCGGGTAGGCCTTAGGACATCCCGGACCATTGCTTGAATCACCAACGCTTTCTCTACTGGGAGAAATACCCTCTGCACTTCCGTGTCGAGGATAATTCCCAGGAAAGACAGCCGCCTTGTCGGTTCCAGATGAGACTTTGGAAGGTTTAGGATCCAACCGTGCCTCCTGAGCAGTTGTGTCGTGAGCGCGATGGACCACAACAACCTCTCACTGGACGACACCTTGATCAGGAGATCGTCCAGATATGGAATTATGTTCACCCCCGTTTGCGGAGGAGAACCATCATCTCCGCCATCACCTTGGTGAAGATCCTCGGTGCTGTGGAGAGGCCAAATGGCAGCGCCTGGAACTAATAGTGATCGTCTAACAGAACAAACCGGAGATATGCTTGATGTGGCACCCAAATGGGAATGTGGAGGTAAGCATCCTTGATGTCCAGAGACACCAGGAACTCCCCCTCCGTTAGTCCTGAGATGACAGCTCTCAGAGATTCCATCTTGAATTTGAACTCCCTGAGATAAGGGTTCAAATACTTTAAGTTCAGAATAGGCCGCACCGAACCATCCGGTTTCGATACCACAAAAAGGTTTGAATAATAACCCTTGTTCCACTGCTGAGGCGGAACCGGAACGACGACTTCCGACACCACCAATTTTCTTATGGCCTCCAGAAGAATCGCTTTGTCCGCCAGCTGAGCTGGTAAGCCTGACTTGAAGAAACGGTGAGGCGGGGGACCTTGAAACTCCAGTCTGTACCCCCTGGATACTATATCCAGGACCCAGGGGTCCAGACAAGACGACACCCAGACGTGGCTAAACTGTCGGAGTCTCGCCCCCACCTGACCGTCCTCCAGGCCCAGCCGTCCACCGTCATGCGGAGGGCTTAGTGGCATCAGAAGCGGGCTTCTGAGTCTGGGAACCTGCGGGAGCAGGTTTCTTTCCTTTTGCACGACCACCTCTGAAGAAGGTGTTCGAAGGCTTGTTTTTTCTTTGCCTCGCGGGCCGAAAGGACTGTGACGCAGCTGGTGTAAATGGCTTTTTCGTAGCCGGTGCCGCTGAGGGGAGATAAGTATACTTACCTGCGGTAGCCGAGGCAATCTACGCATCTAGCGCCTCCCCAATGAGAGCCTGACCGGTGTAGGGTAGGCCCTCCACGCTCTTCCTGGATTCCGCATCCGCAGACCATTGGCGCAGCCAGAGACCCCTGCGAGCCGAGACGGACATGGAGGAGATCCCCGCAGCCATGGAGCCCAGGTCCTTCATGGAATCCACTAGGAACCCTGCTCCTGAATCTGGCGTAAAAACATATCAACGTCATCTTTATCCAGCGTAGCCGATTCTTCCTGCATATTGGTAGACCACCTGGCAATAGCCCAAGCACAGGCTATAGTAGGCCTTAATATAGCCCCAGAAGCCGTGTACATGGATTTTAATGTAGCATCCACCTTGTGATCCACCGGGTCTTTCAACGCGGTAGATCCTGGTACCGGCAGCACCACCTGTTTGGACAGCCTAGATACAGAGGCATCGACCAACGGCGGGGACTCCCATTTTTTTCTATCTTCCTCTGGGAAGGGAAAAGCAACCAAAACCCTGTTAGGGATCTGAAATTTCTTTTCCGGAGTTTCCCACGCCTTTTCAAAGATAGCGTTTAATTCTTTGGATGCTGGGAAGGTGACGGAGGGGCTTCTTGTTTTCTGTAAAGAAGGCCTCCTCCACCTGTTTCGGAACTGTGTCCGAAATGTGCAAAACATCTCTAACAGCCGCAATCATCAACTGTACCCCCTTGGCAAGTGATGCCGTCCCCCTCGTCACCGTCTGCAGTAGGGAAGCCAATCCCGGGCCATTTTTTCAATCCCGGGTATCGAGATTGAAAAATGGCCAATCCCGGGATTCCCGGGATTGGCTTTTAGCTAGGTGGCCGCCCCCTCGCCCCGCACATACAACTCGCCATATACTGGGGGCGGGCGGGAGGGCAACATCCTTTGAACGCTGCTGGCGGCTCCCAGCAGCGTCTGACAGCGTAGCGTGACCTCTCACGCTGTGCTGGGGACCCGGAAGGAGGAAGCCGGGCAGCGTCTGAGCGTCCTGTGGATGCTCAACGCTGATCCCTCAATCCCCGGGATTGGAGCTTTAAATCCCGGGATTGAATCCCAGACATTTTTGGCCACCATAGTCTGCAGTGTCAGAGTCGGTGTCCGTGTCATCCTGCAACATTGCAAGAGCATGTTTCTGAGAATAAATCGCAGGGGACACCGAGGAGGCAGTACCAGACCAAACAATCATAGAGGACTGGAGGACCTGAGTGGCGTGCTCAGTCCTAGCAACTCTATTAGAAATCTGGGAAATAGTCCCCCTCAGAGAGACTAACCATTCTGGCTCTCTAGCAGGGATCTGCGCTAAAACTGTGCAATCCTGATTACATGGAATGTAGTCCTCTTGTGAGTATAAATCCTCTGCAGCATATGATACATTGTCCCTAGACATTTTACCACACACACACACAACACCCCACAAACACACAGGGTATTATGAAGGCAGAGTTTCCCCCAAAGAATGGCAGAGAGACACAGAGATTGGAGCCAGCTAACACACAGCGCTATTAAAGGTATAGGGAGTCACTAACCAGCGCTGACTGTGTCTCTTAATAGGTGACACAGCCTGTATACAGCTTTCCCCCCCTTCTACAACCCCCTTGGTACGCACCAGATTACCTCAGCCAGTATTAAAAAACCGGGAAGACCACGCTGGAGATTGCTCTGGAGGGACCTGGATCCATTTGGCAGTGAGAGCAGGCAGGGAAAATGGCGCTGAATGCTGCTGGGTCCCCTCTGAGAAGCTCCGCCCCCTTCAATGGCGCTGGCTTCCTGCCCTGTAAAGAGATTATACTGGACTGGAGGAACAGTGGCTGACCCGGATCCGCAGACCCCGCCAGGAGATGACCAGTGTGGGGTCTGGAGCAGGCCCAGGACGCTCCCCCCAGCGCCACACCAAGGTACACTGAGCCGCCCAGGAGCGCGGTCAAGGCCACGCTCCCGCCCTATTAGCCGCCCTCTTCACACTGTCCCCACGCTTGCAAGGGGGGATAGTGACTAACTCGCCATGTTCAGCATCTGGGGGGATGGCGGCCGGCTGCTGGGGCGATCGGACCCCCCGGAGCTAACGTCCAGTCAGCGGGAGCAGTGGCTCAGGACTCTGTGGGGCGGACACTGCTCCGCCCCCCCAGTCCCACGCTGCAGGGAGGCTGTCGCCAACAGCCTCCCTGTAAAACAAAATATCCTGAAAGAAATAAAACTCTTTTACCAAGAGAACTCAGTAGAGATCCCCTAGCTGTGACGGCTCCTCCAAGCACATTTACTAAACTGAGTCTGGTAGGAGGGGCATAGAGGGAGGAGCCAGCCCACACTATTAAACTCTTAAAGTGCCAATGGCTCCTGGTGGACCCGTCTATACCCCATGGTACTAATATGGACCCCAGCATCCTCTAGGACATAAGAGAAATCTGGGATATCATTCCCTTAATTGAAACAAAATATGTATGGTCACCAATGCGCTAATCACACATGTTCTTTAACAAGGTCAAAATATCTTACATCAAACGATGTATCAGAAATAATCAGTCTCTATTCCAATGTTCCTCCCAGAATGGTCAGGGCACCGTGCGGAAGAGGACCTTGATTTAGAAAATATCCTCTTATCCTCACATATGTAGCTTATTTCTGATACATCGTTTGATGTAAGAAATTTTGACCTTGTTAAAGAACATGTGTGATTAGCGCATTGGTGACCATACATATTTTGTTTTGTCTACTGTTTGGGGACCTGTGAGGAGTCCTTTCTGGTGCACTAAAGCTGCTGTTCACAGTTGACGCGATATACAGAAACATTTCTTTTTAAATTCCCTTAATTGAAGCAACCACCAAAGGTTCGGATTCAGTAGGCTGAGACATTACATGACATTCCTGAGTACATGGAATGGATTTCTCTGGAGAAGATACATACTCTGCAGCACAATACACATCGTCCCTGGACATGGTAATGTGAGAATTATGTACACACACAGACACAGGAAATTGTCAGACACAGTTTCCCCCAAGTACCTTCAGAGAGACAGAGAGATAATGGAACCAGCACCCCACACAGCGCCCCAGTAGACAGTTATAAAATAATTGCCTGGTGCTGACTGTGCAACCTCAATTGATTATACAGGGCCAAAAGTGAATAAACACTCTCCCCACCCCTTCTATAACCCCCTGTACCTTACAGGATAGCTGGAGTTATGTGGAGGGGCAGCGCTCCCTGTCGCCGTCTCTTGTGTGATCTGCAGGGAGAAAATGGTGCTGGTGAGCAGCTGGTTTCGCCCTGAGCGCCCCCTGTAATGGCGAGTCTTCCCGCACTTTAGACTGGTCTGAGGTAATTTATCATGCTAGCAGCAGAACAGCCTTCCCTGATCACCCAGTGACCAGTTTTTTAAGGGTAACACGCTGGCCCAGGGCGCCCCTCACAGCGCCGCACCCAAGTACCGCTGAGCCTTCCGCCATTCACACCGGCTCCCCGCTTTTGCGGACAAATGGGAGAGGATCGAGACGCTGGTTTGGGGACATTCTCTATTCATAAACTCATCCACAGTCTGTCTTAAGTGTTGAGTCTCTTTCTAATTGCGGGATAGCTTTGTAGAAATATTTGGGATCATTTCCAAAATGGAAGTAAGCCAATATGGTTCAGCCTAGCTATTCTGGGAAGGTACACTGACCTGAGTACCCCCTGGTGAAGAGGAACACTCCGCTGTACAAGAAACACACTCTTTGCCTGACATAATGTAAATGTGACAACACACACACAGGAAAAGGTTAAGCACAATTAACCCACAAAGAGCCCTTCAGGGAGACACAGAGTTATTTGGAGCCAGCCCCCAACGCACCGTTATCGCTAATGCCAAGCTTAGCCGGGTCGCAGACTAAGCACCCTAACAGGGGACTTAGGGGGACATTTACTAAGCAGTGATAAGAGCGGAGAAGTGAGCCAGTGGAGAAGTTGCCCCATCAACCAATCAGCAGCTCTGTATAATTTTATAGTATGCAAATTATAGATATTACTTCAGTGCTGATTGGTTGCCATGGGCACTTCTCCACTGGCTCACTTCTCTGCTCTTATCACTGCTTAGTAAGTGTCCCCCATAGTACACTAAGGTTCGCTCCCCCCTGCTATGACCCCCTAGTACCGGTGAGGTAATCTGGAGTTTCTCTGGAGGAGCTGCGCATCCCTGTCAGTCAGTGTCTGTGTCCACTGCAGAGGGAAAATGGCGCTGGTGAGCTGCTGGATCCGTTCATAGTGAAGGCCCCATCCCTTCAATGGCGCGTGGTCTACCCGGTTTTTTAATACTGGCTGGGGTAATCTGGTGCTTAAAACGGAGAGAAAAACTTTTTAAATAGGATTTTAATACCTACCGGTAAATCCTTTTCTCCTAGTCCGTAGAGGATGCTGGGGACGCTTCAAGAACCATGGGGTATAGACGGGATCCGCAGGAGACATGGGCACTTTAGACTTTGAATGGGTGTGAACTGGCTCCTCCCTCTATGCCCCTCCTCCAGACTCCAGTTATAGGAACTGTGCCCAGGGAGACGGACATTTAGAGGAAAAGGATTTATTGTTAAACTAAGGGTGAGATACATACCAGCTCACACCACCAAACACGCCGTACAACCTGGCATTTAACAGAATTCCAGTCAACGGCATGAACAATGTCAGCAACAGGCTGACCATAACAGAAACACAACTCGTGTGTAACATAACCAATAACTAATAAGCAATTACTGCAGATAGAGTCCGCACTGGGACGGGCGCCCAGCATCCTCTACGGACTAGGAAAAAAGGATTTACCAGTAGGTATTAAAATCCTATTTTCTCATACGTTCTAGAGGATGCTGGGGACGCTTCAAGAACCATGGGGTTTATACCAAAGTTCCAGAACGAGCGGGAGAGTGCGGATGACTCTGCAGCACCGATTGACCAAACATGAGGTCCTCCTCAGCCAGGGTATCAAACTTGTAGAATTTAGCAAAAGTGTTTGAACCCGACCAAGTAGCCGCTCGGCAAAGCTGTAACGCCGAGACCCCTCGGGCAGCCGCCCAAGATAAGCCCACCTTTCTCGTAGAATGGGCCTTCACCGATTTCGGCAACGGCAATCCCGCCGTAGAATGAGCATGCTGAATCGTATTACAGATCCAGCGTGCAATAGTCTGCTTGGAAGCAGGAGCCCCAATCTTGTTGTGAGCATACAGGACAAACAGAGCCTCCGTTTTCCTAATCTGATCAGTTTTGGCGACATAAATTTTCAAAGCTCTGACCACATCGAGAGACTTCGATTCCGCCAAAGCTTCAGTAGCCACTGGCACCACGATAGGTTGGTTCATGTGAAACGATGAAACCACGTTTGGTAGAAATTGCTGACGAGTTCTCAACTCCGCTCTATCTACATGGAATATCAAATAGGGGCTCTTGTGAGACAAAGCCGCTAAATCAGACACCCGCCTTGCGGATGCCAAGGCCAACAGCATGACCCCTTGCCAAGTGAGGAATTTGCGCTCAACCTTATGTAAAGGTTCAAACCAATGAGATTGCAGGAACTGCAACACCACGTTAAGATCCCATGGTGCCACTGGGGGCACAAAGGGAGGTTGGATGTGCAGCACTCCTTTCACGAAGGTCTGAACTTCTGGAAGGGAGGCCAATTCTTTCTGAAAGAAAACTGACTAGGCCGAAATTTGTACTTTAACGGAGCCTAACTTTAGGCCCGCATCCACACCTGCTTGCTAAAAATGGAGAAAACGTGCCAGCTGAAATTCTTCCGTAGGAGCCTTCTTGGATTCACACCAAGACACATATTTTCTCCAAATACGGCGATAATGCCTCGTCGTTACTTCTTTTCTAGCCTGAAGTAGTGTGGGAATGACTTCACTGGGAATACACTTTCGGGCTAGGATTTGGCGTTCGAACCGCCATGCAGACAAACGCAGCCGCGGTAAGTCTTGATACACGCACGGTCCTTGCTGTAACAGGTCCTATCGTAGAGGAAGAGGTCAGGGATCTCCTATGAGTAATTCCTGAAGATCCGGATACCAGGCCCTCCTTGGCCAGTCTGGAACAATGAGTATCGCCTGAACCCTTGTTCTTCTTATGATCTTTATCACCTTTGGAATGAGTGGAATTGGAGGGAACACATAGACCGACGAAAACACCCACGGTGTCACTAGTGCGTCCACCGCTATTGCTTGAGGGTCCCTCGACCTGGAACAATATCTCTGATGTTTCTTGTTGAGGCGAGACGCCATCATGTCTATTTGAGGAATTCCCCAACGACTTGTCACTTCTGCAAAGACCACTTGATGAAGACCCCACTCTCCGGGATGGAGATCGTGTCTGCTGAGGAAGTCTGCTTCCCAGTTGTCCATGCCTGGAATGAAGACTGCTGACAGAGCGCTTGCATGTCTTTCCGCCCAGCGAAAAACTTTTGTGGTCTCCGCCACTGCCGCTCTGCTCTTTGTTCCGTCCTGGCGGTTTATGTACGCCACTGCTGTTATGTTGTGCAACTGAATCAAGACGGGCAGACCGCGAAGAAGATGTTCCGCTTGCAGAAGGCCGTTGTAAATGGCCCTTAATTCCAGAATGTTTATGTGCAGACAAGCTTCCTCGCTTGACCATTTTCCCTTGAAATTTTCCCCCTGTGTGACTGCTCCCCAGCCTCGGAGACTTGCATCCGTGGTCACCAGGATCCAATCCTGGATCCCGAACCTGCGTCCCTCTATTAGGTGAGAACTGAGCAGCCACCACGGGAGAGAGATTCTGGTCCTGGAAGATAGGATTATTTTCCGGTGCATGTGCAGGTGAGACCCGGACCACTTGTCCAACAGGTCCCACTGAAACACCCTGGCATGGAGCCTGCCAAACTGAATGGCTTCGTAGGCTGCCACCATCTTCCCCAGCAACCGTGTGCATTGATGAATCGACACTCTTGCCGGTTTCAGAATCTGTTTGACCATGTTCTGGATTTCCAGAGCCTTTTCCACTGGAAGAAAGACTCTCTGTAATTCTGTGTCCAGAATCATACCCAAAAATGACAGCCGTGTTGTCGGAACCAACTGTGATTTTGCCAAGTTTACGAGCCAACCATGTTGTTGCAGAATTGTCAGGGAGAACGTAACGTTTTTTCAGTAATTGCTCCTTGGATCTCGCCTTTATCAGGAGATCGTCCAAGTAATGGATAATTGTGATTCCTTGCTTGCGCAGGAGAACCATCATTTCCGCCATTACTTTGGTGAAAATCCTCGGAGCCGTGGACAGACCAAACGGCAACGTCTGAAATTGGTAATGACAATCCTGAACAGAAAACCTCAGGTTAGCCTGATGTGGAGGATATATGGGGACGTGTAAGTAGGCATCCTTTATGTCGACCGACACCATAAAATCCCCCTCGTCTAGACTGGAGATCACTGTTCGGAGAGATTCCATCTTGAATTTGATTTTTTTCAAATAGAAATTGAGGGATTTTAGGTTCAGAATCGATCTGACCGAGCCATCCGGCTTCCGGACCATGAACAGGCTCGAATAAAAGCCTTCTGCCTGCTGTGACGGGGGTACCGTGACAATGACTTGATTTTGACACAGCTTTTGTATTGCAGCACATACTACCTCCCTTTCCGGAAGAGAAGCTGGCAAGGCTGATTTGAAAAATCGGTGAGGGGGCACGTCTTGAAACTCCAATTTGTACCCTTGGGCTACTATTTCTAATACCCAAGGATCCAGGCCAGAGCGAACCCAGACCTGACTGAAGAGTTGGAGACGTGCCTCCACCGGTGCGGACTCCCGCAGAGGAGCCCCAGCGTCATGCGGTGGATTTGGCAGAAGCCGGGGAGGACTTCTGCTCTTGGGAACCTGTCCCAGCCGGTGACCTTTTTCCCCTTCCTCTTGTAGCAGGGAAGGAAGACCTTCGTCCTTTTTTGTATTTATTGGGCCGAAAGGACTGCATCTGATAGTGGGGCATTTTCTTTTGTTGTGCAGGGACATAAGGTAGAAATGATGACTTACCCGCGGTAGCCATAGATACCAGGTCAGCGAGGCCGTCACCAAACAAGACACCACCTTTATACGGCAGAGACTCCATAGCCTTCTTAGAGTCAGCATCAGCATTCCATTGATGAATCCACAATGCCCTCCTAGCCGAGACTGCCATGGCATTGGCTCTTGATCCCAAAAGGCCAATATCCCTCACAGCTTCGTTTAGGTAGGCTGCAGCGTCCTTAATATAACCCAGTGTCAAAAGAATGCTATCCCTATCCAGGGAATCTATATCAGATGACAAGTTATCTGCCCACTTCTCAATAGCGCTACTCACCCATGCCGATGCAACGGCAGGTCTGAGCAGCGTACCCGTAGTGACATAAATGGATTTCAATGTACTTTCCTGCTTACGATCCGCAGGATCCTTCAGGGCTGCCGTGTCAGGAGACGGAAGCGCCACCTTTTTGGACAGACGCGATAGAGCCTTGTCCACAGTGGGAGTTGACTCCCACTTTTCCCTGTCCCCAGAGGGGAACGGATATGCCACCGGAAATCTCTTGGGAATCTGTAACTTTTTGTCAGGATTTTCCCAAGCCTTTAAAAAAGAGTGTTCAGTTCATGAGAGGGAGGAAACGTTACCTCAGGGTTCTTTCCTTTATACATACAGACCCTTGTCTCAGGAAGAGCAGGGTCTTCCATGATATGTAATACGTCTTTTATCACCACAATCATGTACTGAATGCTCTTAGCCAGTTTAGGATTCAACCTGGCATCACTATAGTCGACACTGGAGTCAGAGTCCGTGTCGGTATCTGTATCCGCTATCTGGGTAAATTAACGCTTCTGTGACCCCGAGGGGATCTGGACTTGTGACAATGCATCCTCCTTGGATTTTCTCCATGCCTGGTTCTTAGACTCAGATTTATCTAATCTCTTATTCAATCGAGCCACATTTGCATTCAAAACACTCAAAACATTTACCCAATCAGCAGTCGGCGATGCCGACAAGGTCACTCCCACCGTCTTTTCTGTCCCCACTCCAGCCTCCTCCTGGGAAGAGCACTCAGCCTCAGACATGCCGACACACGCGTACCAACACCCACAACCACACTGTGGCTATAGGGGACAAACCCACAGCAAAGCCTGTTAGAGAAACACAGAGGGAGTATTGCCAGCTCACAACCCAGCGCCTATCCCGGTTCTGAAACGTTTAATATAATGCCTAAGACCTGTCAGCGCTTTTAATATTAATAAAACAGCACTAAATTACTGTCCCCCTCCCCCCCTCCCCGTTTTGCACCCTGTTAGTTGTACAGTAGTGTAGGAGGCCAAGACCAGCGTCTCTGCAGCTCTGTGAAGAGAAAATGGCGCTGACTAGAGCTGTGAGGGCTAAGCCACGGCCCCTCAATGGCGCGCTTCAGCCCCGCTATTTTCCACATATTTATACTGGCGGGGGTCTGGTTTTAGTGAACAAGCACTTTATACCGCTTTTGCCAGTCCATTTGTGAGGTTTTATGCTGCTCAGGGCGCCCCCCCCTGCGCCCTGCAAAGTCTTCTGATCTTCTTCTACTCACCCGTCTTCTGACTTATGGCTCTGCAAGGGGGGTGACGGCGCGGCTCCGGGAACGAGCATCTAGGCGTACCTAGCGTTCAGACCCTCTGGAGCTAATGGTGTCCAGTAGCCTAAGAAGCAGAGCCTTGAAACTCACAGAAGTAGGTCTGCTTCTCTCCCCTCAGTCCCACGAAGCAGGGAGCCTATTGCCAGCAGGTCTCCCTGAAAACAAAAAACCTAACATAAAGTCTTTTTCAGAGAAACTCAGCAGAGCTCCTCAGTGTGCATCCAGTCTCACTGGGCACAGAATGTAACTGGAGTCTGGAGGAGGGGCATAGAGGGAGGAGCCAGTTCACACCCATTCAAAGTCTTAAAGTGCCCATGCCTCCTGCGGGTCCCGTCTATACCCCATGGTTCTTGAAGCGTCCCCAGCATCCTCTAGGACGTATGAGAAAGACTATTTTTGCCAGTGTGTGTACTGTGTAGTGTACTGAGACACAGCTGTGTACTGTGTCTGGAAACGCATTCCTCCCTGGTTAGAAGCCATGCGTCTCCGTACCCTCATGCCGCCATAATGGCTGGCGACCCACTAGTCGAGACGCAAGCTTAGTAGTCACCCCTCTTCTTTCTTCTGGCTCTGTTAGTAGTGGCGGCATGCTGCGGAAATGTACACAAGCCGTGGTGGGGCTTGTGAATAGTTCCCTCAGGAGTTCAGTGTCCTGTCAGCGGGGAACTAGAGATGAGCGGGTTCGGTTTCTCTGAATCCGAACCCGCACGAACTTCATGTTTTTTTTCACGGGTCCGAGCGACTCGGATCTTCCCGCCTTGCTCGGTTAACCCGAGCGCGCCCGAACGTCATCATGACGCTGTCGGATTCTCGCGAGACTCGGATTCTATATAAGGAGCCGCGCGTCGCCGCCATTTTCACACGTGCATTGAGATTGATAGGGAGAGGACGTGGCTGGCGTCCTCTCCATTTAGATTAGGAGAGAGAGAGATTGACCTGAGGCTGATACTGTAGAAGAGAGTGCAGAGTTTAGTGACTGACCACAGTGACCACCAGCAGTGCAGTTGTTTTATTTAATATATCCGTTCTCTGCCTGAAAAAAACGGTACACACAGTGACTCAGTCACATACCATATCTGTGTGCACTGCTCAGCCCAGTGTGCTGCATGCCTGCATCATCTATGTATATATTATATATCTGACTGTGCTCAGCTCACACAGCTTATAATTGTGGGGGAGACTGGGGAGCACTGCAGTGCCAGTTATAGGTTATAGCAGGAGCCAGGAGTACAAGACAGTCACATACCATATCTGTGTGCACTGCTCAGCCCAGTGTGCTGCATCATCTATGTATATATTATATATCTGACTGTGCTCAGCTCACACAGCTTATAATTGTGGGGGAGACTGGGGAGCACTGCAGTGCCAGTTATAGGTTATAGCAGGAGCCAGGAGTACATATTATATTAAAATTAAACAGTGCACACTTTTGCTGCAGGAGTGCCACTGCCAGTGTGACTGACCAGTGACCTGACCACACTGACCACCAGTATAGTTAGTAGTATACTATATTGTGATTGCCTGAAAAAGTTAAACACTCGTCGTGTGACTTCACTTGTGTGGTGTTTTTTTTTTTATTCTATAAAAAACTCATTCTGCTGACAGACAGTGTCCAGCAGGTCCGTCATTATATAATATATATACCTGTCCGGCTGCAGTAGTGATATATATATATTTTTTATATCATTATTTATCATCCAGTCGCAGCAGACACAGTACGGTAGTTCACGGCTGTAGCTACCTCTGTGTCGGCACTCGGCAGTCCATCCATAATTGTATACCACCTACCCGTGGTTTTTTTTTCTTTCTTCTTTATACATACATACTACTACATCTCTTTATCAACCAGTCTATATTAGCAGCAGACACAGTACAGTACGGTAGTTCACGGCTGTGGCTACCTCTGTGTCGGCACTCGGCAGTCCGTCCATAATTGTATACCACCTAACCGTGGTTTTTTTTTCTTTCTTCTTTATACATACATACTACGACATCTCTTTATCAACCAGTCTATATTACCAGCCCTGGCCTATGTTCATGGCTAGTGGTTCAGCTTCACATGAGGATGGAGGCACTCAGCCTCTCGCTAGAAAAATGAAAAGACTCAAGCTGGCAAAAGCAGTAGCACCGCAAAGAACTGTGCGTTCTTCGAAATCCCAAATCCACAAGGAGAGTCCAATTGTGTCGGTTGCGATGCCTGACCTTCCCAACACTGGACGTGAAGAGCATGCGCCTTCCACCATTTGCACGCCCCCTGCAAGTGCTGGAAGGAGCACCCGCAGTCCAGTTCCTGATAGTCAGATTGAAGATGTCAGTGTTGAAGTACACCAGGATGAGGAGGATATGGGTGTTGCTGGCGCTGGGGAGGAAATTGACCAGGAGGATTCTGATGGTGAGGTGGTTTGTTTAAGTCAGGCACCCGGGGAGACACCTGTTGTCCGTGGGAGGAATATGGCCGTTGACATGCCTGGTGAAAATACCAAAAAAATCAGCTCTTCGGTGTGGAACTATTTCAACAGAAATGCGGACAACAGGTGTCAAGCCGTGTGTTCCCTTTGTCAAGCTGTAATAAGTAGGGGTAAGGACGTTAACCACCTCGGAACATCCTCCCTTATACGTCACCTGCAGCGCATTCATAATAAGTCAGTGACAAGTTCAAAAACTTTGGGTGACAGCGGAAGCAGTCCACTGACCAGTAAATCCCTTCCTCTTGTAACCAAGCTCACGCAAACCAACCCAACAAACTCCCTCAGTGTCAATTTCCTCCTTCCCCAGGAATGCCAATAGTCCTGCAGGCCATGTCACTGGCAATTCTGACGAGTCCTCTCCTGCCTGGGATTCCTCCGATGCATCCTTGCGTGTAACGCCTACTGCTGCTGGCGCTGCTGTTGTTGCTGCTGGGAGTCGATGGTCATCCCAGAGGGGAAGTCGTAAGCCCACTTGTACTACTTCCAGTAAGCAATTGACTGTTCAACAGTCCTTTGCGAGGAAGATGAAATATCACAGCAGTCATCCTGCTGCAAAGCGGATAACTGAGGCCTTGACAACTATGTTGGTGTTAGACGTGCGTCCGGTATCCGCCGTTAGTTCACAGGGAACTAGACAATTTATTGAGGCAGTGTGCCCCCGTTACCAAATACCATCTAGGTTCCACTTCTCTAGGCAGGCGATACCGAAAATGTACACAGACCTCAGAAAAAAAGACTCACCAGTGTCCTAAAAAATGCAGTTGTACCCAATGTCCACTTAACCACGGACATGTGGACAAGTGGAGCAGGGCAGGGTCAGGACTATATGACTGTGACAGCCCACTGGGTAGATGTATGGACTCCCGCCGCAAGAACAGCAGCGGCGGCACCAGTAGCAGCATCTCGCAAACGCCAACTCTTTCCTAGGCAGGCTACGCTTTGTATCACCGGTTTCCAGAATACGCACACAGCTGAAAACCTCTTACGGCAACTGAGGAAGATCATCGCGGAATGGCTTACCCCAATTGGACTCTCCTGTGGATTTGTGGCATCGGACAACGCCAGCAATATTGTGTGTGCATTAAATATGGGCAAATTCCAGCACGTCCCATGTTTTGCACATACCTTGAATTTGGTGGTGCAGAATTATTTAAAAAACGACAGGGGCGTGCAAGAGATGCTGTCGGTGGCCAGAAAAATTGCGGGACACTTTCGGCGTACAGGCACCACGTACAGAAGACTGGAGCACCACCAAAAACTACTGAACCTGCCCTGCCATCATCTGAAGCAAGAAGTGGTAACGAGGTGGAATTCAACCCTCTATATGCTTCAGAGGTTGGAGGAGCAGCAAAAGGCCATTCAAGCCTATACAATTGAGCACGATATAGGAGGTGGAATGCACCTGTCTCAAGCGCAGTGGAGAATGATTTCAACGTTGTGCAAGGTTCTGATGCCCTTTGAACTTGCCACACGTGAAGTCAGTTCAGACACTGCCAGCCTGAGTCAGGTCATTCCCCTCATCAGGCTTTTGCAGAAGAAGCTGGAGACATTGAAGGAGGAGCTAACACGGAGCGATTCCGCTAGGCATGTGGGACTTGTGGATGGAGCCCTTAATTCGCTTAACAAGGATTCACGGGTGGTCAATCTGTTGAAATCAGAGCACTACATTTTGGCCACCGTGCTCGATCCTAGATTTAAAGCCTACCTTGGATCTCTCTTTCCGGCAGACACAAGTCTGCTGGGGTTGAAAGACCTGCTGGTGAGAAAATTGTCAAGTCAAGCGGAACGCGACCTGTCAACATCTCCTCCTTCACATTCTCCCGCAACTGGGGGTGCGAGGAAAAGGCTCAGAATTCCGAGCCCACCCGCTGGCGGTGATGCAGGGCAGTCTGGAGCGACTGCTGATGCTGACATCTGGTCCGGACTGAAGGACCTGACAACGATTACGGACATGTCGTCTACTGTCACTGCATATGATTCTCTCACCATTGAAAGAATGGTGGAGGATTATATGAGTGACCGCATCCAAGTAGGCACGTCACACAGTCCATACTTATACTGGCAGGAAAAAGAGGCAATTTGGAGGCCATTGCACAAACTGGCTTTATTCTACCTAAGTTGCCCTCCCACAAGTGTGTACTCCGAAAGAGTGCTTAGTGCCGCCGCTCACCTTGTCAGCAATCGGCGTACGAGGTTACATCCAGAAAATGTGGAGAAGATGATGTTCATTAAAATGAATTATAATCAATTCCTCCGCGGAGACATTGACCAGCAGCAATTGCCTCCACAAAGTACACAGGGAGCTGAGATGGTGGATTCCAGTGGGGACGAATTGATAATCTGTGAGGAGGGGGATGTACACGGTGATATATCGGAGGGTGATGATGAGGTGGACATCTTGCCTCTGTAGAGCCAGTTTGTGCAAGGAGAGATTAATTGCTTCTTTTTTGGGGGGGGTCCAAACCAACCCGTCATATCAGTCACAGTCGTGTGGCAGACCCTGTCACTGAAATGATGGGTTGGTTAAAGTGTGCATGTCCTGTTTTGTTTATACAACATAAGGGTGGGTGGGAGGGCCCAAGGACAATTCCATCTTGCACCTCTTTTTTCTTTTATTTTTCTTTGCGTCATGTGCTGTTTGGGGAGGGTTTTTTGGAAGGGACATCCTGCGTGACACTGCAGTGCCACTCCTAAATGGGCCCGGTGTTTGTGTCGGCCACTAGGGTCGCTAATCTTACTCACACAGTCAGCTACCTCATTGCGCCTTTTTCTTTGCGTCATGTGCTGATTGGGGAGGGTTTTTTGGAAGGGACATCCTGCGTGACACTGCAGTGCCACTCCTAAATGGGCCCGGTGTTTGTGTCGGCCACTAGGGTCGCTAATCTTACTCACACAGTCAGCTACCTCATTGCGCCTCTTTTTTTCTTTGCGTCATGTGCTGATTGGGGAGGGTTTTTTGGAAGGGACATCCTGCGTGACACTGCAGTGCCACTCCTAAATGGGCCCGGTGTTTGTGTCGGCCACTAGGGTCGCTAATCTTACTCACACAGTCAGCTACCTCATTGCGCCTCTTTTTTTCTTTGCGTCATGTGCTGATTGGGGAGGGTTTTTTGGAAGGGACATCCTGCGTGACACTGCAGTGCCACTCCTAAATGGGCCCGGTGTTTGTGTCGGCCACTAGGGTCGCTAATCTTACTCACACAGTCAGCTACCTCATTGCGCCTCTTTTTTTCTTTGCGTCATGTGCTGATTGGGGAGGGTTTTTTGGAAGGGACATCCTGCGTGACACTGCAGTGCCACTCCTAAATGGGCCCGGTGTTTGTGTCGGCCACTAGGGTCGCTAATCTTACTCACACAGTCAGCTACCTCATTGCGCCTCTTTTTTTCTTTGCGTCATGTGCTGATTGGGGAGGGTTTTTTGGAAGGGACATCCTGCGTGACACTGCAGTGCCACTCCTAAATGGGCCCGGTGTTTGTGTCGGCCACTAGGGTCGCTAATCTTACTCACACAGTCAGCTACCTCATTGCGCCTCTTTTTTTCTTTGCGTCATGTGCTGATTGGGGAGGGTTTTTTGGAAGGGACATCCTGCGTGACACTGCAGTGCCACTCCTAAATGGGCCCGGTGTTTGTGTCGGCCACTAGGGTCGCTAATCTTACTCACACAGTCAGCTACCTCATTGCGCCTCTTTTTTTCTTTGCGTCATGTGCTGATTGGGGAGGGTTTTTTGGAAGGGACATCCTGCGTGACACTGCAGTGCCACTCCTAAATGGGCCCGGTGTTTGTGTCGGCCACTAGGGTCGCTAATCTTACTCACACAGTCAGCTACCTCATTGCGCCTCTTTTTTTCTTTGCGTCATGTGCTGATTGGGGAGGGTTTTTTGGAAGGGACATCCTGCGTGACACTGCAGTGCCACTCCTAAATGGGCCCGGTGTTTGTGTCGGCCACTAGGGTCGCTAATCTTACTCACACAGTCAGCTACCTCATTGCGCCTCTTTTTTTCTTTGCGTCATGTGCTGATTGGGGAGGGTTTTTTGGAAGGGACATCCTGCGTGACACTGCAGTGCCACTCCTAAATGGGCCCGGTGTTTGTGTCGGCCACTAGGGTCGCTAATCTTACTCACACAGTCAGCTACCTCATTGCGCCTCTTTTTTTCTTTGCGTCATGTGCTGATTGGGGAGGGTTTTTTGGAAGGGACATCCTGCGTGACACTGCAGTGCCACTCCTAAATGGGCCCGGTGTTTGTGTCGGCCACTAGGGTCGCTAATCTTACTCACACAGTCAGCTACCTCATTGCGCCTCTTTTTTTCTTTGCGTCATGTGCTGATTGGGGAGGGTTTTTTGGAAGGGACATCCTGCGTGACACTGCAGTGCCACTCCTAAATGGGCCCGGTGTTTGTGTCGGCCACTAGGGTCGCTAATCTTACTCACACAGTCAGCTACCTCATTGCGCCTCTTTTTTTCTTTGCGTCATGTGCTGATTGGGGAGGGTTTTTTGGAAGGGACATCCTGCGTGACACTGCAGTGCCACTCCTAAATGGGCCCGGTGTTTGTGTCGGCCACTAGGGTCGCTAATCTTACTCACACAGTCAGCTACCTCATTGCGCCTCTTTTTTTCTTTGCGTCATGTGCTGATTGGGGAGGGTTTTTTGGAAGGGACATCCTGCGTGACACTGCAGTGCCACTCCTAAATGGGCCCGGTGTTTGTGTCGGCCACTAGGGTCGCTTATCTTACTCACACAGTCAGCTACCTCATTGCGCCTCTTTTTTTCTTTGCGTCATGTGCTGATTGGGGAGGGTTTTTTGGAAGGGACATCCTGCGTGACACTGCAGTGCCACTCCTAGATGGGCCAGGTGTTTGTGTCGGCCACTAGTGTCGCTTAGCTTAGTCATCCAGCGACCTTGGTGCAAATTTTAGGACTAAAAATAATATTGTGAGGTGTGAGGTATTCAGAATAGACTGAAAATGAGTGGAAATTATGGTTTTTGAGGTTAATAATAATATGGGATCAAAATGACCCCCAAATTCTATGATTTAAGCTGTTTTTTAGGGTTTTTTGAAAAAAACACCCGAATCCAAAACACACCCGAATCCGACAAAAAAAATTCGGTGAGGTTTTGCCAAAACGCGGTCGAACCCAAAACACGGCCGCGGAACCGAACCCAAAACCAAAACACAAAACCCGAAAAATTTCAGGCGCTCATCTCTACGGGGAACTGGACCATTAACCCTTCAAGAGGTTGCCCCCCCCAAGTCCCATGAAGCAGGCAAGCTGGTGCCAACCAGCCCTGCCTGAAAATAACAAACATATAAAATAAATGCAGAAAACTCTTCAGGAGCTTCCATAAGCGTCACCGGCTCCTCCGGGCACATTTTCTGAGCTGAATCTTGTAGGAGGGGCATAGAGGGAGGAGGCAGCCCACACTATCAAATTCTTAAAGTGCCCATGGCTCCTAGTGGACCCGTCTATACCCCATGGTACTAAGTGAAACCTCAGTATCCTCTAGGATGTAAGAGAAATGGGCATTACATCGCTCAAATGACTAACAGCCAGTAAGTTAGTACTTTGACATTCCATAATCTGTCAGTGCAGAAAATAGGATTTTGGTACCTACCGGTAAATCCTTTTCTCGTAGTCCGTAGAGGATGCTGGGGTCCACATTAGAACCATGGGGTATAGATGGGTCCACCAGGAGCCATTGGCACTTTAAGAGTTTGAGAGTGTGGGCTTGCTCCTCCCTCGATGCCGCTCCTACCAGACTCAGTCTAGAAACTGTGCCTGAGGAGACAACATACTTCGAGAGAAGGACTTAACACAGATAGTGCTGAGATTCATACCAGCTCACACATACAAAGCACGTCAAGACAACTAGCTTGAACTACTCAGCAACAGCTGAAACATTACTTACCAAGTAACAATGCAGTACTCAACTAAAACAAAGTTGTACTCAACCAAATAACAACAGCAGGAAAACGAAGCGCTGGGCGGGTGCCCAGCATCCTCTACAGACTACGAGAAAATAAGAATTTACTCACCGGTAATTCTATTTCTCGTAGTCCGTAGTGGATGCTGGGGACTCCGTCAGGACCATGGGGAATAGCGGCTCCGCAGGAGACAGGGCACAAAATTTAAAAGTTTGACCACTAGGTGGTGTGTACTGGCTCCTCCCCGTATGACCCTCCTCCAAGCCTCAGTTAGGATACTGTGCCCGGACGAGCGTACACAATAAGGAAGGATTTTGAATCCCGGGTAAGACTCATACCAGCCACACCAATCACACCGTACAACTTGTGATCTGAACCCAGTTAACAGTATGATAACGTAGGAGCCTCTGAAAAGATGGCTCACAACAATAAACAACCCGATTTTTTTGTAACAATAACTATGTACAAGTATTGCAGACAATCCGCACTTGGGATGGGCGCCCAGCATCCACTACGGACTACGAGAAATAGAATTACCGGTGAGTAAATTCTTATTTTCTCTGACGTCCTAGTGGATGCTGGGGACTCCGTCAGGACCATGGGGATTATACCAAAGCTCCCAAACGGGCGGGAGAGTGCGGATGACTCTGCAGCACCGAATGAGAGAACTCCAGGTCCTCCTTAGCCAGGGTATCAAATTTGTAGAATTTTACAAACGTGTTCTCCCCTGACCACGTAGCTGCTCGGCAGAGTTGTAATGCCGAGACCCCTCGGGCAGCCGCCCAAGATGAGCCCACCTTCCTTGTGGAGTGGGCATTGACAGATTTAGGCTGTGGCAGGCCTGCCACAGAATGTGCCAGTTGAATTGTGCTACAAATCCAACGAGCAATCGTCTGCTTAGAAGCAGGAGCACCCAGCTTGTTGGGTGCATACAGTATAAACAGCGAGTCAGATTTTCTGACTCCAGCCGTCCTTGAAATATATATTTTCAATGCTCTGACAACGTCCAGCAACTTGGAATCCTCCAAATCGCTAGTAGCCGCAGGCACCACAATAGGCTGGTTCAGGTGAAACGCTGATACCACCTTAGGCAGAAAATGAGGACGCGTCCTCAATTCTGCCCTGTCCGAATGGAAAATCAGATATGGGCTTTTATACGATAAAGCCGCCAATTCCGACACTCTCCTGGCTGAAGCCAGGGCCAGTAGCATGGTTACTTTCCATGTAAGATATTTCAAATCTACCGATTTGAGTGGCTCAAACCAATGGGATTTGAGAAAATCCAAAACTACATTGAGATCCCACGGTGCCACTGGGGGCACAACCGGGGGCTGTATATGTAGTACTCCTTTTACAAAAGTCTGGACTTCAGGAACTGAAGCCAATTCTTTCTGGAAGAAAATCGACAGGGCCGAAATTTGAACCTTAATGGACCCTAATTTGAGGCCCATAGATAATCCTGTTTGCAGGAAATGTAGGAATCGACCCAGTTGAAATTCCTCTGTCGGGGCCTTCCTGGCCTCACACCATGCAACATATTTTCTCCAAATGCGGTGATAATGTTGTGCAGTCACCTCCTTCCTGGCTTTGACCAGGGTAGGGATGACCTCTTCCGGAATGCCTTTTTCCCTTAGGATCCGGCGTTCAACCGCCATGCCGTCAAACGCAGCCGCGGTAAGTCTTGGAATAGACACGGTCCCTGCTGAAGCAGATCCCTTCTTAGAGGTAGAGGCCACGGATCTTCCGTGAGCATCTCCTGAAGTTCCGGGTACCAAGTCCTTCTTGGCCAGTCCGGAGCCACTAGTATCGTTCTTACTCCCCTTTGCCGTATAATTCTCAGTACCTTGGGTATGAGAGGCAGAGGAGGAAACACATACACTGACTGGTACACCCATGGTGATACCAGAGCGTCCACAGCTATTGCCTGAGGGTCTCTTGACCTGGCGCAATACCTGTCCAGTTTTTTGTTGAGGCGGGACGCCATCATGTCCACCATTGGTCTTTCCCAATGGACTACAATCATGTGGAAGACTTCTGGATGAAGTCCCCACTCTCCCGGGTGAAGATCGTGTCTGCTGAGGAAGTCTGCTTCCCAGTTGTCCACTCCCGGGATGAACACTGCTGACAGTGCTATCACATGATTTTCCGCCCAGCGAGGAATCCTTGCAGCCTCTGCCATTGCCCTCCTGCTTCTTGTGCCGCCCTGTCTGTTTACGTGGGCGACTGCCGTGATGTTGTCCGACTGGATCAACACCGGCTGACCCTGAAGCAGGGGTTTTGCCAGACTTAGAGCATTGTAGATTGCTCTTAGTTCCAGTATATTTATGTGAAGAGACGATTCCAGGCTTGACCACACGCCCTGGAAGTTTCTTCCTTGTGTGACCGCTCCCCAGCCTCTCAGGCTGGCATCCGTGGTCACTAGGACCCAGTTCTGTATGCCGAATCTGCGGCCCTCTAACAGATGAGCACTCTGCAACCACCATAGCAGAGAGACCCTTTTTTCCAGGACTCTTGTGCATTGATGCACAGACACTGTCCCTGGTTTTAGGAGGTTCCTGACGAGTTCGGATAACTCCCTGGCGTTCTCCTCCGGAAGAAATACCTTTTTCTGAACAGTGTCCAGAATCATCCCTAGGAACAGCAGACGTGTCGTCGGGATCAGTTGGGATTTTGGAAAATTCAGAATCCACCCGTGCTGTTGGAGCACTACTTGAATTAGTGCTACTCCGACCTCCAGCTGTTCTCTGGATCTTGCCCTTATCAGGAGATCGTCCAAGTAAGGGATAATTAATACGCCTTCTCTTCGAAGAAGGATCATCATTTCGGCCATTACCTTGGTAAAGACCCTGGGTGCCGTGGACAATCCAAACGGCAGCGTCTGAAACTGATAATGACAGTTTTGTACCACGAACCTGAGGTACCCTTGGTGTGAAGGGCAAATTGGGACATGAAGGTAAGCATCCTTGATGTCCAAGGACACCATAAAATCCCCTTCTTCCAGATTCGCTATCACTGCTCTGAGTGACTCCATCTTGAACTTGAATTTTTGTATGTACAGGTTCAGAGATTTCAGATTTAGAATAGGTCTTACCGAGCCGTCCGGCTTCGGTACCACAAATAGCGTGGAGTAATACCCCTTTCCCTGTTGTAGAAGGGGTACCTTGATTATCACCCGCTGAGAATACAGCTTGTGTATGGCTTCCAATACCGTCGCCCTGTCTGAGGGAGACGTTGGCAAAGCAGATTTTATTAACCGGCGAGGGGGAGACTTCTCGAATTCCAACCTGTAACCCTGAGATACTACCTGCAGGATCCAGGGGTCCACCTGCGAGTGAGCCTACTGTGCGCTGAAATTCTTGAGGCGACCCCCCACCGCCCCTGAGTCCGCTTGTAAGGTCCCAGCGTCATGCTGAGGCCTTTGCAGAAGCCGGGGAGGACTTCTGCTCCTGGGAAGGGGCTGCTTGCTGCAGTCTCTTACCCTTTCCTTTGCCTCGGGGCAAATATGAATGTCCTTTTGCTCGCTTGTTCTTATAGGAACGAAAGGACTGCGGCTGAAAAGACTGCGTCTTTTTCTGCTGGGAGGGGACTTGAGGTAAAAAGGTGGACTTCCCGGCTGTTGCCGTGGCTACCAAATCCGATAGACCGACCCCAAATAATTCCTCCCCTTTATACGGCAATACTTCCATATGCCGTTTGGAATCCGCATCGCCTGACCACTGTCGTGTCCATAGACTTCTTCTGGCAGATATGGACATCGCACTTACTCTTGATGCCAGAGTGCAGATATCCCTCTGTGCATCTCGCATATAAAGGAATGCATCCTTTAATTGCTCTATAGTCAATAAAATACTGTCCCTATCCAGGGTATCAATATTTTCAGTCAGGGAATCCGACCAAGCCACCCCAGCACTGCACATCCAGGCTGAGGCGATTGCTGGTCGCAGTATAACACCAGTATGTGTGTATATACTTTTTAGAGTATTTTCCAGCCTCCTATCAGCTGGATCCTTGAGGGCGGCCGTATCAGGAGACGGTAACGCCACTTGTTTGGATAAACGTGTGAGCGCCTTGTCCACCCTAGGGGGTGTTTCCCAGCGCGCCCTAACCTCTGGCGGGAAAGGGTATAACGCCAATAACTTCTTTGAAATTAGCAGTTTTTTATCAGGGGTAACCCACGCTTCATCACACACGTCATTCAATTCCTCTGATTCAGGAAAAACTACAGGTAGTTTTTTCAGACCCCACATAATACCCCTTTTTGTGGTACAGTACTTGCAGTATCAGAGATATGCAAAGCCTCCTTCATTGCCGTGATCATATAACGTGTGGCCCTACTGGAAAATACGTTCGTTTCTTCACCGTCGACACTAGATTCGGTGTCCGTGTCTGGGTCTGTGTCGACCGACTGAGGCAAAGGGCGTTTTACAGCCCCTGACGGTGTTTGAGACGCCTGTACAGGTACTAACTGGTTTGCCGGTCGTCTCATGTCGTCAACCGACTTTTGCAGCGTGCTGACATTATCACGTAATTCCATAAACAAAGCCATCCATTCCGGTGTCGACTCCCTAGGGGGTGACATCACCATTACCGGCAATTGCTCCGCCTCCACACCAACATCGTCCTCATACATGTCGACACACACGTACCGACACACAGCAGACACACAGGGAATGCTCTGATAGAAGACAGGACCCCACTAGCCCTTTGGGGAGACAGAGGGAGAGTTTGCCAGCACACACCAAAGCGCTATAATTATATAGGAACAACCTTATATAAGTGTTGTTTCCTTATAGCTGCTTAAATATATATAATATCGCCAAAAAATGCCCCCCCTCTCTGTTTTTTACCCTGTTTCTGTAGTGCAGTGCAGGGGAGAGCCTGGGAGCCTTCCTAGCAGCGGAGCTGTGTAGGAAAATGGCGCTGTGTGCTGAGGAGAGAGGCCCCGCCCCCTATTCCGGCGGGCTCTTCTCCCGGTTTTTCTGAGACCTGGCAGGGGTGAAATACATCCATATAGCCTCATGGACTATATGTGATGTATTCTTTTTAGCCAGAAAGGTATTAACATTGCTGCCCAGGGCGCCCCCCCCAGCGCCCTGCACCCTCAGTGACCGCCGGTGTGAAGTGTGCCTGAGCGCAATGGCGCACAGCTGCAGTGCTGTGCGCTACCTCATGAAGACTGAAAAGCCTTCAGCCGCCGGTTTCTGGACCTCTTCTTACTTCGGCATCTGTAAGGGGGTCGGCGGCGCGGCTCCGGTGACCCATCCAGGCTGTACCTGTGATCGTCCCTCTGGAGCTAGTGTCCAGTAGCCTAAGAAGCAAATCCATCCTGCACGCAGGTGAGTTCACTTCTTCTCCCCTAGGTCCCTCGTTGCAGTGAGCCTGTTGCCAGCAGGACTCACTGAAAATAATAAAACTATCAAAACTTTTACTCTAAGCAGCTCTTTATGAGAGCCACCTAGATTGCACCCTGCTCGGACGGGCACAAAAACCTAACCTAGGCTTGGAGGAGGGTCATAGGGGGAGGAGCCAGTGCACACCAGCTAGTGGTCAAACTTTTAAATTTTGTGCCCTGTCTCCTGCGGAGCCGCTATTCCCCATGGTCCTGACGGAGTCCCCAGCATCCACTAGGACGTCAGAGAAAAAGGATTTACCGGTAGGTACCAAAATCCTATTTTCTCCTACATCCTAGAGGATGCTGGGGTCCACATTAGTACCATGGGGATGTACCAAAGCTCCCAGAACGGGAGGGAGAGCGCGGAGGCTCCTGCAGAACTGATTGACTAAACTTCAGATCATCAGTGGCCAAAGTATCGAACTTGTAGAACTTTGCAAACGTGTTCGACCCAGACCAAGTTGCAGCTCAGCAAAGTTGCAGTGCCGAGACACCCCGGGCAGCCGCCCAGGAAGACCTCACCTTACAAGTAGAGTGGGCCTTATCAGATTTTGGACACGGCAGTCCTGCCGTAGAATAAGCGTGCTGGATAGTGAACCTAATCCAGCGAGAAATAGTCTGCTTAGTAACAGGACACCCAATTTTCTTGGGATCATATAGGACAAACGGAGAGTCCGACTTCTTGTGACGAGAAGTTCTCATCACATAAATCTTAAGAACCCTCACGACATCCAAGGACTTTGAAATAATTGAGGAGTCAGTAGCAACTGGCACCACAATAGGTTGGTTGATATAAAATGCCGACACAACCTTTGGAAGGAACTGCTGACGAGTCCGGAGCTCAGCTCTATCTTCATGGAAGATCAAGGGCTTTTGCATGATAAAGCCCCCAGCTCGGAGACACGTCTAGCAGAAGCTAAGGCCAACAAAGTGACCGCCTTCCATGTAAGAAATTTGAGCTCCACCTCCTGTAGAGGCTCAAACCAATCCGACTGGAGGAACTGCAACACCACGTTATGGTCCCATGGCGCTGTAGGCGGTACAAAGGGAGGTTGGATATGCAGAACTCCCCTCAAAAAGGTCTGAACCTCAGGGAGGGCAGCCAATTACTTCTGAAAGAAAATGGATAGGGCTGAAATCTGGACCTTCACAGATCCCAACCTCAGACCCATATCCACTCCTGCTTACAGGAAGAGGAGGAAACGTCCCAGTTGAAATTCCACCACAGAAAACTTCTTGGACTCACACCAAGAAACATATTTCTTCCAAATACGATGGTAATGTTTTGACGTTACCCCTTTCCTAGCCTGTATAAGGGTAGGAATAACTTTCTTCAGAATACCTTTCCGAGCAAAAATCAGGCGCTCAACTTCCATGCTGTCAAACGTAGCCGCGGTAAGTCTTGATAGGCGAACGGCCCCTGCTGCAGCAGGTCCTCCCGAAGAGGAAGAGGCCTCGGCTCTTCTTGCAGTAGATGCAGAAGGTCCGCGTACCAAGCCCTGCTTGGCCAATCTGGGGCAATGAGGATCGCTTGAACCATTGTTCTACTTATGAGCTTTAGGATTCTTGGGATGAGTAGGAGTGGTGCAAACACATACACTGAATGGAACACCCACGGAGACACCAGGGCGTCCACTGCCACTGCCTGTGGGTCCCTCGACCTGGAACAATAACGCCGAAGCTTCTTGTTGAGACGAGAGGCCATCATGTCTATTTGGGGCAATCCCCAAAGATCTGTTATTTCCTTGAAAACCGCCGGATGGAGTCCCACTCTCCTGGATGGAGATCGTGTCTGTTGAGGAAGTCTGCTTCCCAGTTGTCTACTCCCGGAATGAAGATGGCCGACAGCGCCAACGCGTGTTTTTCTGTCCAGAGGAGTATTCTTGTGTCAAAGTCAGAAAAATATCTCTATGCACACTACCATATTTGCACCTCACACAGGTCCATGCTGCGCATGCGTACGCTCTCCCGTACGTGCGCATACTCACAGTCGCGGGCACCCGCAGGCGCACGGTATGCGTATTTACGGTAGAGTTTATGTGATCGTAGCGTGCGACTCAATCGTTACATATTTTCACTATATAATGTATTTTGTAGATCATGGTCCCTTTGATAGATTCTGAAAGTTTGGTTAATGTAGAATGTTCATGAACAGAGAAATCCCTCTTTGTTTGATACGAAGGGACAGACAGGAGTAATACAGTGGTGTTTAGTACCCATCGGAAGAGTATTTAATTAGCAATATTCCGGTGTTGGTTTGGAGCGGATTAATCGCTCGTGCGAATAGTTATGGACATAAGAAGTTTATGTCCATTTACTATTATTTGCACTTACTTATCCATGCGGCGGGAAACCCAGTTTCCCTCCCACCTGAGCTGTTGGAAATAGTCACGGCCCACCTGTATGAATCAACCTATGACCTTTTGTTATAATGCGAGGGGGAATTCCTGTGTCCAATGAACAATGAGATTGTAGGGACCATTGAATTGTATTGTGTGTGGGGCATAAATAGACAAGCCGATCACATCCAGCTCTCACTCTTCAACGGTTATCATTGCTGAAAATCGGGAGCTGGATGTCCAGAGGCGCATGCGATCGTTTCCCCTTGTGCGTAAGTGTTTCTCCGCAACCATATTGTTCTTACTGTTATTGTGGGCCATTTCTCTCTCTCTCTTCTCCTCTTTCTCTCTTATTTTTCCCTTAAAACGTAATTGTATTGTATTGTATTTCCTGTGTAGTTATCTGGTTAGGTAGTCTATGTTATATTGTAGTGTATGACTTGTATTGTGTTAATTCTTTTGCAAGTATATCATTCATAATATATATTTATTAGGCGTTGGACCCTAAGCCCAGGTATCTGTGTATTTCTTATAGTGTTTAGTATTTTCAGAGCGTAGGTGACGCTCAAACAGCTTTTGAGTTAATAAGGTTACACTAGGTTGCATCTACACCCTATTTCTACACTAAGGTTTTACTGCATAATATACTGTTTATGGTTTAGATATAAAGGTTTAACATTGTGAGCGTCAGCGCCGCTGGTGATCTCCTCGTGGTCCCGAGCGTCCGCTACGCTATAGCGAATCATTACGTTAGACGGCAGCCAATAGCGTGCCTGCCTGTGATCTCTTGGCCGTGAGCGAACGTGACGCTTGAGCGTCTCGACTACGGCTAAGCGATTGTTACGCAACGAGCGTACCCTTACGGTACTCCATACGTGAATAGCGTACAGTGTTCTTAGACCTCACAAAGGGTTTTATATAAGATAAATATTCAGCTTTATCAATTGGTGGCTCGCCCGTCCTTCACATATCTGCACTAGGTAATTTCAGCAGACATTATCCAGCAGCAAAGGGCGGGAGGTCATATTCCTCGTAGTGCTGTTTGGATAAGCGTCTGCTTCGCTTAGTAAAGGGTGCTGAAGGAATCCGGGACCGGAGGTAAGAACAAAACGATAGTGTCCTTTTAAAACTGTTTATTTCTGTCTTGCGTACACACGCACGCATATCTGCATTTATTTTCATTCGTGTATTTTCATATATCACTCTCCTGTTTGCCATTGTATAATTGATAAACGTACTAAGAGAGATTTGCCGCTATTTCATAGTTAAAGAGTAAAGGTAATACAGTTAAGGTATAGAAATACACACAGCTCTACCTAAAAGTAAAAGGAGAGATTGGTGTGGTGTGCGGTAGATGATCGAGGATCATCTACATTGATAAAACGTGTTAGTTGTGTTACGGTAGACAAAGACTGGTGTACACGTGTCTCTAACAAAGGGAGAGACTCGCGTACGCAAAAGGCCGACGCACGCAGCGTAAATTACGCAACGGAGCGTCTGGGTACGCCCACGTAACTCAAGTCACACGATAGTGTTGATTTTTAAGTAACGCAACAAGCGATAAATAACGCAACAGGCGATAAGTAGCGCAAATCTATTTTAAATTCGAAATTTAAATTAACAGATCCTTCTCCTAATTTGTAACACATCTGGTCTAAAGAGAAATTTCTGCGCAGAAATAGAAATAGAAACAAAAGTGTACATGTGGTGAGTGAGTGTTTTTACATACATTTATACAATTTTGAGGTTGAACCAAAAGAAATCATCGAGTTCTCGTGAGGTACATACGTGTAAGTGACATGCACGGTGGCTAGGGAGGCATCCTTGGTTAAACATAAAAAAATTGAGCATTAGAGTATAGCAGACCAGGAGGTCATACTGTAACAGACCAGGAGGTCATAGCAGACCAGCAGGTTCAGGTACAGCAGACAAGGAAGTCCGCTATACAGTCCACAGGCACAACACCAAAAAAAGGGTTGGTGCAACACCCATATAGGCCATACAAGCTCTTGCTGAAGGAATTCGCAGCCGCAATTTTCGATTCCGCTGGTCGCTCCGTACATAAGATTAGTTGCTTATGTGCTGAACGATTGTACCGCACGTAATTGTGTGCATTAGTAAACCTGACCGGTACTATTTGTGTACGAAGGTCATAAACGCTATTTGTACATTCTGACGTGATTTGTGTAATTTTTTATTTTTACAAAGGGAAGTTCGCTGGTCACTCAGGAATTATCCAACAACCTCACCTTTACTGGAAAGAGTAAGTGTTCTGCGGATATCCCTCGCATGTTCCAGTAAACAAAGGTTAAATAGGTGCCCTGGGTCGAGTACGCCAGCACCATATCGGTGTGATCAGGTCGTATTGGTCGGCGTGGGCAGAGTGAGTAAGGTGCTCGGTAAACCTTACCGTCAACCTATCGTGAATATCTTGGTTTTTTGTAAGGGTCCGTAACACCTGCAAATTATGGGGGCCAGTTGTTCAGGAAGGGGGCGATCAACCTCGGTTCGGGTTGATTCCATAAACCGACCAGTCGGGTCGGCAAGGTACGTAATGTGTGAAAAGTACGGAAGTCACACAGAAGCTTTATGTGATGAATGGGAGAGAATGACAGTACATGACGGGGAGAAATTCCCAAGAGTAGGTAGCTTCAGCTCAGAAGTGTTAACGAATTTAAGGAGAAGGATATGTCTCATTAAATCAGCAAAGAGACGAATCAAGCATTATGATTATTTGCAGTTGTGGCAACAGGAGGGTGACATACAGAGAGGATTGGCTCAGGCGGCGGGATCTGGCTCGATCAGGAAACTGATAGCCACGGCCCCACCGCCACCATACATATCAGGAGAGAAATTGGTTGCGGAGAATGACGCACTAAGGTGTAACAAACAAACACTTAGCAACTGTGTAAATGTTAAAGATAATGTTAACCAATTAACCAATGCAAGTATTAACCCGTGCAAGTTGTACCCTGTTTTGAACTTTCCTCAGGAGTGTGATCAAGAGGACGAATCGGCAACAATTTCAGCGCTCTCTCTAGCAGCCACCATAGCAGAGACCACAGTAGGCACAGCTCCACCCCCGAGATTAGTAACAAAGGCCCCTAGCGGAGGGATAGGTGAGGTCGTATCAACGGCGAAGTACGGCACCATACACTATGCTGAAACTATTTCACCACAGCCTGTAGAATCTACACAGAATGAGGTTGTTAGAGTTAATCCTGTTAAGGTAATAGTAGTTCCAAATGGGAAAACAGACACTTCAGGAGTCACTCCTGTTAGGAACATTGCCATGTATAGCCCATTTTCCCGAATGGAATTAAGGACCATAGTGTCTGAATTCCCTGACCCTAGAAAAGACTTAGTTGCCAGCCAAAAATACATCAGAGACCTAGGTAACACGTTAGAGCCCAACAACAAAGACTGGCAGATATTGCTGAGAGCATGTTTACCCTCCAATGTTGACGCAACTCAATTTTTAGCTGACTGTGGATTAGATCAGGATGTACCTCTTACAGAAGTGTACAACAAAGACAATGTAAAAAGAATAAGCTTACAGTTAAAGGAGTATTTCCCAGCGGTAGTTAAATGGAACAAGATATTCTCCATTAAACAAAAGGAGTCAGAAACAGCTACAGAGTATTTTCACAGAGCATTATTAGAGATGGCAAAATACACAGGCATAGAGGACATTAAAACAAACATAAACCATCGAGAAGTAGCAGTATCGGTACTGATGGATGGTTTAAAAGAGTCATTAAAGACTAGGGTACAGACCACACAACCATGTTGGCGAGGTCTGTCTGTGGCTACTTTGAGAGAGGCTGCTATTGATCACGACCGGAATATCACCAGACACAGGGAACAACAAGGCGATAAGTTAATGGCAGTAAGTATACAGGCCTTGACCACAAAACAGCCTGTGTTAATATCACCAAACCCTGTGGGTAAGTCAAATGTGGTAACATGTTATTCTTGTCACAAACAGGGACACTTTGCACGAGACTGTAGATCGAGAAATATACAAAAATCTTATCAACCCCCTAGACAACGACACGATACACGACATTGGGATCAGGGTCCGCAGAAACGGAGTTATGAGCCACATGCAGGGGAAACAAAAAGATATCCCCCGAACAGAGACTGGCAAGCCTCTGGTAGCTCCCAATTAACTCCATCACAAGTAGTTGCTGCCAGCGGGATTCAGGGAGGTCACCATACCCAATAGGGGTGTGGCCATACCTGTAATCTGCAGCCAGTAAAATTGATTGCAAGCCTTGGAAGTGAACCAGAAATTGCAATCAATGTAGCTGGTAAATCATTAAACTTTCTTGTAGATACAGGGGCGGCCAAATCAGTGATAAATTCGACAGTGGGCATGAGAACCACTGGTAAGACAATTCCAGCCATAGGGGTAACGGGAGTAGTCCAGCACTACCCTGTTAGCAAACCAGCCGAGATTACAGTAGGGCCGTTACATACCAAGCATTCCTTTTTGCTGGCTGCATCGGCACCGACTAATCTCCTGGGAAGAGACTTACTGTGTAAAATGGGGTGCGTCATTTATTGTACTCCTGAAGGTGTATTCTTGGACATACCTGAGAATCACGCTCAGGAAGTACGAGACATGTTAGACTCCCCATCAAAATTAATGTCACATACCATTATGACAAATAGGACTCCCTCCCAAGTAGAAGAAATGACATCTCAGATACCAGAGTCACTTTGGACTAAAGATGGACAGGACACTGGATTAATGGCAAACGTAGCTCCGGTAGTTGTACAAGTAAAAGATGGTAGGATAGCTCCAAAAATCCCACAGTACCCTCTGAAGCCAGAAGTGGAGTTAGGAGTTTACCCAGTAATAGAGCGCTTGCTACAACAGGGCATTCTGGTAAGAACGTCCAGCACTGCCAATAGTCCCATCTTCCCTGTGAAAAAGAGTGGGGGGAGGGGTTACCGGCTAGTGCAGGATCTAAGGGGGATTAACAAAATAGTTGAGAGTCAGTTCCCCGTAGTGCCAAATCCAGCTGTCATCCTAATGCAAATCCCTCCCACTGCGAAATTTTTCACTGTTATTGACCTCTGCTCCGCTTTCTTTTCGGTACCTCTGCACCCTGACAGCCAATATTTGTTTGCATTTACATACAGGAGGAGTCCAATACACATGGACTCGATTACCACAAGGATTCATAGATAGTCCAAGTATATTTTCCCAGGCTTTGCATGATTGTTTACAGTCTTTCCAACCAGTGAGTGGATCAGTATTAATACAGTACGTGGATGATCTACTACTGTGTTCTGATTCATTGGAAGCATCCCTGAAGGATACGAAACAGCTCCTGTTTCATCTTTCAGACACAGGACACAAGGTTTCCAAAGACAAGTTGCAATTATGCCAAACTAAGGTAAAATATTTGGGACACTGTCTAACACAAGGACTGAGACACCTGACCGCTGATAGAATTCAAGCAATTAGAGACATGACTCTGCCACAAACCCAGCAACAGATCAGAACGTTTTTAGGAATGTGTGGCTATTGCCGTAACTGGATCCCAGGGTTTTCCATTCTAGCGTTACCCTTGCAGGAGATGGTCTCCTCAAACAAACCTGATCGGATTTCGCATACAGACGAGTCTGAGACAGCATTTGAGAGACTTAAACAGTGCCTAACGCAGGCACCAGCATTAGGTATGCCAGACTATGGGAAACCCTTTGAACTATACGGAACAGAAAGTGCTGGTTGCGCGGCAGGCGTACTAACCCAAAAGCACGGTGATGCCAGCAGGCCAGTAGCCTATTACAGCGCTCAGCTAGACACGGTAGCGCGATCCCTCCCCACATGCTTGCGAAGCGTTGCTGCGATAGCATTGCTAGTAACGAAAAGCGAAGATGTCGTGCTAGGTCACAACCTCACAATTCATACACCACATGCAGTGTCAGCCTTGCTGAATTCTGCCCAAACCAGGCACGTCTCATCAGCGCGGTTTACAAGATGGGAATTGGCACTAATGGCCCCCGTAAACATCACCATAAGGAGATGCAGTGCATTAAATCCTGCAACATATCTCCCAGGTGTGCCTGGACAGGCACAAAGGGTGGAGGATGAGAGTGGTGGGGAAGGAGGATTTAATACAAAGGAAGACACACATGATTGTATGGAATATTTGACCCAAAATTTTACCGCAAGGCCTGACATCAGTGACAACCCACTGGAAGATGTAGAACTTACGTTCTACACGGACGGTAGTTGTCATAGACAGTCAGACTCGGGAGACTTGTGTACTGGATACGCAGTCGTAGATGACCAAGGCACCATAAAAGCGGAACCGCTAGGCCCACCTCACTCAGCCCAGGTTGCTGAACTGGTCGCCCTAACCAGAGCATGCGAATTGGCTAAGGGCAAATCAGCCAATATCTACACCGACTCTAGATACGCATTCGGGGTAGTCCATGATTTCGGAGCCCTATGGCGCCTCAGAAATTTCATGACGGCAGCTGGTACACCGGTAGCGCATGCAGCTCACATAAAAAGGCTTCTAACAGCGATACAGGAACCCGACAGAGTGGCTGTTATCAAATGTAAAGCACACACATATAGCCAAGACCCAGTATCACTTGGTAACAGCCGAGCAGACGAAGCTGCTAAGTTAGCAGCTGCTACCCCCAGACAGACAGACACCACACAACTGATGGTATTTAATACCATCAACACACAGAAGTTGTGTGAGATGCAAAATTTGTGTTCCACACAGGAAAAGGCAGTCTGGAAGGCAAAAGGATATGGCCAGGAGTCCTCAGGACTCTGGACGGATGGACACGGTAAACCTGTGGCCCCCAGAGCATACCTTCCATGTTTAGCTGAGGCAGCTCACGGGCTGACTCATCTGGGCAAGGAAGGGATGTGCAAGTTGGTAAGAGCATATTGGTGTGCCCCAGGATTTTCATCTCATGCGAGTAAAAGAGCAATGTCATGCCTTACCTGTTTGAGAAAGAACATCGGAAAGGCAATACCTACAGAACCATCTCATATCCCACCTGCCGGCGGCCCTTTCCAGGTAATACAGATTGACTTTATTCAATTACCCCCGTGTCGAAATTTGAAATATGTACTTGTTTGTATAGATGTTTTCTCAAATTGGGTCGAAGCATTTCCGGCGGCCACAAATGCCGCTATGTTTACTGCTAAGAAAATTGTGCAGGAATTTGTATGTAGATATGGTATCCCTAGAATAATTGAAAGTGATAGGGGTACCCATTTTACAGGTGATGTCTTTCAAGGAATGTGTAAATTGGTGGGAATTGATAGCAAGCTGCACACTCCATACCGTCCACAGGCGAGTGCGAAAGTGGAAAGAGTGAACAGCACTATTAAAAATAAACTGAGTAAAGTGATGGCAGAGACAGGATTGACATGGCCAGAAGCTTTACCCATTGTACTGTACAGCATCAGAACCACTCCCAGGTCCCCTCTTAATCTGTCTCCCTTTGAAATCTTGTTTGGTCGACAACCGCATGTTATGATTAACCCTCAGGATGATTTGAAGTGTAACAATGAAGTGACTGTAAAATACTTGATTAACATGAGTAAACAGTTAAGGAATCAAAATGATAATCTGAAGTTAGTGATTCCTGATTTACCAGATAGTAATTGTCATGACATTGAACCTGGGGATTATGTAATGATACGGAATTTTCTACGCTCAGGTTGCCTTATTGACAGATGGGAAGGACCATACCAGGTCTTATTGACTAGCACTACAGCATTGAAGGTTGCTGAGAGAGAGACTTGGGTTCATTCGTCCCACTGTAAGAAGGTTGCTGATCCAGAGAGGTCCCGTGATAAGGAACAGACGGTAGAGGTTGTATCACTGGAGTGGCTGTTCCAGGAGGATTGAGGCGGCACCTGAGCATTGAAAATCACAAGACCAAAAGCAGTTGTCGATCCCCTGTTCCCTTTTATTGTTTTTCTCCAACTTCCCATCCCCTCTCCCGCAAATTATTTTTTCCCCCTTCTCATTCTTCTCCGTTTCCTCCTACAAGATGGACTTGCCCCAAGAGACTGTGATCCGTATTTTCCTGTTGACCATGATGTTGACCAGAGCAGTCTGTTCCGGCGAGAGTACCATGGAGGTCGAGAGAGGTTCTGGAAAGGGTTCTGATGATAAAGATGGAGGCGTAGTTTTCCAAGAACAACTTAACCAACAAGTAAAGGCGAGTATCAGAAAACGATCCGATAGCATTGACCATAGAAGGAATTGTGAAGGATTGTTAGCTGAAGAAAACTATCTGTCGGCTCTGTAACAATGTCATTGAGGATGGGTGCATAAAGAAATGCCAATCCAGTTTTAATATCCATATGGACCGGCATCCATTGAGTGACTATCACTCCTTAGTGGGTAGTGTGTTAAATAAAACAGATTGTTGGGTATGCTCTCAAGTACCTCAAGGTCATAGCAAATCAGGGCTAGTACCATTTCCTTTAACGTTAGGGGAGGTACTTGAGTTAAGTGGTGGGAGACCGGTGGACAGGAGGTTTAATATCTCCAGCCCTCCTAGTTTGAAGCTCCACCAATACCATGTGGATAGGTCCCTATTATGTTTTAACATCTCCAATCCCCGAAAGCCAGGAAATTGGGAAGTATCATGGAGTAACCAAACCATGACCTTTTCACATAGAGCAGATAGAATGCCTACAGATACAGAGCTTATACGCCACATAGCCAGTAGAGGAAAATCTTTCCGGTATAGGTATACCTTAGGAAATAGGATTACGAGAGTTGGAGAGGTATCACCAGGATACTGTGCACATATCGTACAACCTGATACGTGTACTAAGCAGATGGAAGAATTAGGGTTAGGAGATTTCACATGGAAGGTGTGTAATATGGTTATGTCCTACTCCGTCCCATATGTTCTCCCCGATGATGCATATTTCATATGCGGGAGAAAGGCGTATAAGTGGCTTGCCCCAAACTCTGAAGGATTGTGTTATATTGGAAAAGTACTGCCTGAAGTAATGACTGTATCACATGACAAAATGAAAGACATACACCGTGTTGCCCAAACTCCTTATACTCACACCCATTACGAGCACGTAGTTAAACGGCACCTGATAGAAAGAACAGAGCATCCGGCCTCTGACATGATCCATGAGTCCACCGGGATTCAGTTTCTAATCGCATTAGACATCACTCGCACCACCAGAGGAGTGCTGAATTATAAATACATATCTGCGCTTGCAAATTTGTTAGATAATATCACTGAAATGTATGATGACACGTTTAGGTATACTGGAAGAGAACTTCAAGCTTATAAAACAGAACTGGTACAGCATAGAATGGTTCTTAATTACCTCACAGCAGTGACAGGCGGATATTGTGTCACACTGGCAACACAATACGGCGTGAAATGTTGCACATATATTACGAATAGCACCGAGGATCCGGTCGAGGTCATAGACCAAAAGATGGACGATATTCTCCAACTGAAGTGGGAATTTCGCAGGAGACACAATCTCACTCTTGCTGCTGTAGGTAATGAGCTGACTGGTTGGGTGTCATGGTTGAACCCGCGAAATTGGTTCTCTGGTTTAGGAGACTGGGCTCAAGGAGTCATAATGGATGTTGGGAAGTTTCTCCTATGTATCTTAGGTGTTATCATAACGATTGGTTTGATATTTAGATGCGGTCAGGCTTTAATGAAGTGCAATCGTCGTACTAGGGTAATGAGTTTAAGGAGTGAGGAAACTGTAATTCCAATGGATTTGATTTATGACCCAAATGTAGAAACAATGATGTGATGAAAATGCGATTTCTACGGTCCGTTTCTTTTACCTGTTTTTCCGTTTCCTCCAAGGTAAAAAGACCCACTTGGACGAGGAATTTGATGAGCCGATATACAGACAACAGATGGATTAAAGAAGAAGTTTTGACAACCTGATACACAGATTTTTGATGAACTTTGCCATAGATCCCCAGTTTCCCTAGGAATTTTAAAATTACGCTAGCTCAACACTTTTGTAAATCTATGGACATTGACAGCTTTTGCTCGCACCTTATGGGCAAAAGCACAAAGAAGACTGCAACCAACAGACACCAAACAAGACCTCAATCGACGAATGTACATTTACCTGACATAGAATACCACCGCATTTACCTGACATAGAATACCACCGCATTTACCGTAATTATGTCTTTTCTTCATTTCTACAACCCTCAGGTAATGACACACATAGTCGATAGGGAATACAGGCACAGATATCAGCAATCACATATCTCCCCCATTCATGTATCATCAACTAAAATGTGCTCCCCCATTTTGTTACAACCAAAGCCGAAAAGAGCTCGGTAAAGTTTGACAGCCCATCCACAGACCCGTACCACGGGATAAGAAGGAATTCAAATGTATACTTCGCAATACCTCGAAGCTTGATTTAAAACACGTACGGCACGATGATACATGACCCCCAAGCACGGATTCATACACACATGCTTCTGCTATCTCACTAGGTCATACCCTTTTTTCCTACCTTCTCCTCTCCTCCCCTACCCAACCATGTAAATGTATTAACCCCTGACATATATTTTTCTCCTTTTGAAATGTTTTAGGAAGTGGCAGTTATTGTTGACTGCCAAAGGGTGGACTGTCAAAGTCAGAAAAATATCTCTATGCACACTACCATATTTGCACCTCACACAGGTCCGTGCTGCGCATGCGTACGCTCTCCCGTACGTGCGCATACTCACAGTCGCGGGCACCCGCAGGCGCACGGTATGCGTATTTACGGTAGAGTTTATGTGATCGTAGCGTGCGACTCAATCGTTACATATTTTCACTATATAATGTATTTTGTAGATCATGGTCCCTTTGATAGATTCTGAAAGTTTGGTTAATGTAGAATGTTCATGAACAGAGAAATCCCTCTTTGTTTGATACGAAGGGACAGACAGGAGTAATACAGTGGTGTTTAGTACCCATCGGAAGAGTATTTAATTAGCAATATTCCGGTGTTGGTTTGGAGCGGATTAATCGCTCGTGCGAATAGTTATGGACATAAGAAGTTTATGTCCATTTACTATTATTTGCACTTACTTATCCATGCGGCGGGAAACCCAGTTTCCCTCCCACCTGAGCTGTTGGAAATAGTCACGGCCCACCTGTATGAATCAACCTATGACCTTTTGTTATAATGCGAGGGGGAATTCCTGTGTCCAATGAACAATGAGATTGTAGGGACCATTGAATTGTATTGTGTGTGGGGCATAAATAGACAAGCCGATCACATCCAGCTCTCACTCTTCAACGGTTATCATTGCTGAAAATCGGGAGCTGGATGTCCAGAGGCGCATGCGATCGTTTCCCCTTGTGCGTAAGTGTTTCTCCGCAACCATATTGTTCTTACTGTTATTGTGGGCCATTTCTCTCTCTCTCTCTCTTCTCCTCTATCTCTCTTATTTTTCCCTTAAAACGTAATTGTATTGTATTGTATTTCCTGTGTAGTTATCTGGTTAGGTAGTCTATGTTATATTGTAGTGTATGACTTGTATTGTGTTAATTCTTCTGCAAGTATATCATTCATAATATATATTTATTAGGCGTTGGACCCTAAGCCCAGGTATCTGTGTATTTCTTATAGTGTTTAGTATTTTCAGAGCGTAGGTGACGCTCAAACAGCTTTTGAGTTAATAAGGTTACACTAGGTTGCATCTACACCCTATTTCTACACTAAGGTTTTACTGCATAATATACTGTTTATGGTTTAGATATAAAGGTTTAACATTGTGAGCGTCAGCGCCGCTGGTGATCTCCTCGTGGTCCCGAGCGTCCGCTACGCTATAGCGAATCATTACGTTAGACGGCAGCCAATAGCGTGCCTGCCTGTGATCTCTTGGCCGTGAGCGAACGTGACGCTTGAGCGTCTCGACTACGGCTAAGCGATTGTTACGCAACGAGCGTACCCTTACGGTACTCCATACGTGAATAGCGTACAGTGTTCTTAGACCTCACAAAGGGTTTTATATAAGTTAAATATTCAGCTTTATCACTTGTCACCTCTGACATTGCCGCTCTGCTCTTCGTTCCGCCCTGACGGTTTTTGTAAGCCACTGTTGTTACGTTGTCCGACTGCACTTGGATGGCCCGATTTCTCAGAAGAGGGGCCGCCTGAAGAAGACCGTTGTAGACGGCTCTTAGTTCCAGGATGTTGATGGGCAGGCCGGCTTCCAGGCTTGACCACCGTCCTTGGAAGGTTACTCCTTGAGTGACTGCTCCCCAGCCCCGGAGGCTCGCATCCGTTGTTAGCAGGACCCAGTCCTGAATCCCGAACCTGCAGCCTTCTAGGAGGTAAGGCAATTGGAGCCACCAGAGGAGAGAAATCCTTGCCCTTGGGGACAGACGAATTCTCTGATGCATGTTGAGGTGAGATCCTGACCACTTGTCCAGGAGATCCAGTTGGAAGGGCCGAGCATGGAACCTCCCGTACTGGAAAGCCTCGTAGGAGGCCACCATCTTTCCCAATAGGCAAATGCATTGATGAACCGACATCCGGGGTGGCTTCAAGACATCCCGGACCATGGATTGGATCACCAACACCTTGTCCCGCGGAAAAAACACCCGCTGCACTTCCGTATCCAGGATCATTCCCAGAAATGACAATCTCTGGGTTGGTTCCAAATGTGACTCTGGAAAATTCAGAATCCACCCGTGACTCTGGAGCAATCGCGTTGTGAGAACAATGGACTGCAGCAGCTTCTCCTTGGACGATGCCTTTATCAGGAGATCGTCCAGATAAGGAATGATGTTCACACCCTACTTGCGTAGTAGCATCATCATTTCCGCCATCACCTTGGTAAACACCCTCTGTACTGTGGAGAGGCCGAATGGCAGGGCCTGGAACTGAAAATGACAGTACAGCAATGCTAAGCGGAGATAAGCCTGATGCGGCAGCCAAATCGGAATGTGAAGGTACGCATTCTTGATATCCAGTGATACCAGGAATTCCCCCTCTTCCAGACCGGATATCACCGCCCTAAGAGACTCCATCTTGAACTTGAACTCCTTTAGAAAGGGGTTCAACGATTTTAGGTTCAGTTTGGGCCTGACCGAACCATCCAGTTTCGGTACCACAAAAAGGTTCAAATAGTAACCCTTTGTCAGCATGTGAGGTGGTACCGGCACAATGACTTGTGCCTCCACCAGCTTTTGGACAGCGTCTTGAAGCACTGTGCTGTCCTCCAACAGAGTTGGTAAGCCCGACTTGAAAAAACTATGAGGAGGGAGACTTTGAAATTCCAGCCTGTATCCCTGAGACACAATATCTACTACCTAGGGATCAAGGCTGGACAATACCCAGACATGACAGAACTGTCTGAGTTTCGCTCCCACAGGCTCCACCTCCGGGCCGTCCCGTCCACCGTCATGCGGAGGACTTTGGGGCACCTGAAGCAGGCTTTTGTTCCTGGGAACCTGCAGTGGCAGGTTTCTTGGACTTAACCTTACCTCCCCTAAAGAAGGTATTGGATGATCTTGCCTTTCTAGGCTTGTTAGGCCGAAAGAACTGCTGCGCAGCTGATGAGAAGGATTTCTTCGGAGCAGGTGCTGCTGAGGGAAGAAACAGAGACTTACCCGCTGTAGCGGTGAATATCCACGCATCTAGAGCTTCCCCAAAGAGAGCCTGACCTGTATAGGGTAGCGACTCCACACATCTTCTGGATTCCGCGTCGGCCGACCACTGGCGTAGCCACAGTCCCCGACGAGCTGAAACAGACATGGAAGAAATTCCCGCAGCCATGGAACCCAGGTCTTTCATGGATTCTACCATAAAACCTGCAGAATCAGGAATGTTGCGTAAATATAATGCAACATCATCCCTATCCATTGTATCCCAATCCTCAATTAAGGTAGCCGACCACTTCACTATTGCCTTTGCAATCCATGCACTAGCAATAGTGGAACTTAATATGGCCCCTGAAGCAGTGTACACTGATTTAAGCGTGTTATCAATTTTCCTATCTGCCGGCTCCTTTAAGGCGGTAGATCCCGGTACCAGTAAAACCACCTTTTTTGAGAGTCTGGATACAGATGCGTCAACAATCGGCGGGTTTTCCCACCTTTTCCTATCCTCCTCAGGGAAAGGAAAAGCCACCAGAATCCTCTTAGGGATCTGAAACTTCTTTTTAGGGTTTACCCATGCTTTTTCAAATATAGAATTCAGCTCCTTTGACGCAGGTTAGCGAGGCTTTCTTATTTTCAGTGAAAAAAGCCACCTCAACCTGCTCAGGTGCGGTATCATTTACATTTAACACACCCCTGATAGCCTCTATCAACAATTGCACCCCCCTTGCAAGAGATGCGGACCCCCGCAACACATCCCCATCACCATCTGTAGTGTCAGATTCAGTATACATGTCGTCTTGTGTGAAATGCACAAGCGCACGTTTGTGGGGGTATATAGCGGGGTGTCCTGAGGTACCAGACACAGGCCATACTGCCATAGAGCTCTGCAATACCTGGGTTGCAGATTCATTACTGGCAACCCTGTCAGGAATCTGAGAAATCCAAGTTTTGATGGAGGAAAACCACTCTGGTTCCCTTGCTGGAATCTGTGATAAATCAGTGCTAACCTGATTACATGGAATGGGATCATGCTGTGAGGATAAATCCTCTGCAGCATATGACACTATCCCTGGACATTGCTGCTGGTGACCACCAAACACTCCACACACACAGGATGGGGTAAGACAGCGTTTCCCCCCCAAGAATAGCAAGAGAGAGACAGAGATTGGAGCAAACCCACACACAGCGCTTTTTAGCAAGGAGAAACCCCTCGTCAGTGCTGACTGTGCTCCTTAATAGGATACACAGTCTAATTACAGCCTCCCATCCTTTCTACAACCCCCTGGTACCGTGTATAGTAAGCTGGAGTTGCTGTGGAGGGACTTGAATCTTCCTCTCAGCGCTTGCAGGCAGGAAAATGGCGCTGGAACGCTGCTGGGTCCGCTCTGAGAAGCTCCGCCCCCTTAATGGCGCTGTCTTCCCGCTCTTCAGGTGATTATACTGGCCTGAGGAAAGTTGCTGGCTGAGATCCCTGGACCCCGACAGGCTTGCTGACCAGTGTGGGGGGTAAGCGCTGGCCCAGGGCGCCCCTCACAGCGCCGCACTATGTGCTTCTGGTATCATCCCGGAGCGCGGTTAATACCGCACTCCCTCCCCATTGCCGCCATCTTCACACCGGTCCCCCGCTTGCTAGGGGGATTGGTGACTAACTCACCACTCTCTTCAGCTCTGTAAGGGGTCGGCGGCATGCTGCTGGGGCGAGCAGTTCCAGTGTTGCGGAGATCGATCAGACCCCTCTGGAGCAGAGTGTCCAGACAGCGGAGTCAGTGGCTCAGACCCCGAAGGGCAGACACTGCTCCCCCCTCAGTCCCTCGCTGCACGCAGGCTTGTTTCCATTTTCTAAACGGAGTCTGGTAGGAGGGGCATAGAGGGAGGAGCCAGCCCCCACACTCAAACTCTTGAAGTGCAAATGGCTCCTGGTGGACCCGTCTATACCTCATGGTACTAATGTGGACCCCAGTATCCTCTAGGACGTAAGAGAAATCAGAATATAAACCAGGATCTTACAAACTACAAAAACAAAGGGGAAGTGGGTGGAGATTTTTTTTGTGGTCAAAACCACACAAGGGGGGTAATTCCAAGTTTATCGCAGCAGGAAATTTTTTAGCAGTTGGGCAAAACCATGTGCACTGCAGGGGGGGCAGATATAACATAACATTTTCAGAGAGAGTTAGATTTGGGTAGGTTATTTTGTTTCTGTGCAGGGTAAATATGGTTGCTTTATTTTTACACTGCAATTTAGTTTTCAGTTTGAATACACCCCACCCAAATTTAACTCTCTCTGCACATGTTATATCTGCCCCCCCTGCAGTGCAAATGGTTCTGCCCAATTGCTAACAAAATTGCTGCTGCAATCAACTCAGAATTAGGCCCAAGGTTTATTGCCCATAGGTGGATAGCGAGCAATGGGGGTCATTCCGAGTTGTTCGCTCGTTGCCGATTTTCGCTATACTGCGATTAGTCGCTTACTGCGCATGTGCAAGGTTCGCAGAGCGCATGCGCTTAGTTATTTTACACAAAAGTTAGGTATTTTACTCACGGCATAACGAGGATTTTTCATCGTTCTGGTGATCGTAGTGTGATTGACAGGAAGTGGGTGTTTCTGGGCGGAAACTGTCCGTTTTCTGGGAGTGTGCGAAAAAAAGCTGGCGTTTCTGGGAAAAACGCGGGAGTGTCTAAAGAAACGAGGGAGTGTCTGGGCGAACGCTGGGTGTGTTTGTGACGTCAAACCAGGAACGAAACTGACTGAACTGATCGCAATGTAGGAGTAAGTCTGGAGCTACTCAGAAACTGCTAAGAAATTTCTATTCGCAATTCTGCTAATCTTTCGTTCGCAATTCTGCTATGCTAAGATTCACTCCCAGTAGGCGGCGGCTTAGCGTGTGCAATGCTGCTAAAAGCAGCTAGCGAGCGAACAACTCGGAATGAGGGCCAATGTGCAAGGAAACCTAATCCAATTTATTAGCAAATTCACAACCTGAGTGCCTACTAGGTCTCGGGAAGTAACTCTCATCCACCATACTCTCAGACAATATTAGTTTAAGTTAAATCAGGCTTAACAGTGTAATAACAATTTTATTGAGACAGCGCTCTATCTCCAATAGTGTGAAATGACCACTAGATGAAGTAATCAAGCTAATCAGTTTAATGATCTATAAAAACAAAATAATGGTAAACAGCAGTGGTTGCTTCCCAGGAGCAGTAGCGTAGACCACAATTAGCAGAGGGGGGGGGGGGTCATATTAATATATAATCGTAACGCTGGGTACACACTGTCGCGCCGACAAAGCGGCAAATCCAGGTTAGCATATACACTTACCAATTGGCCGCTCGAAGTGTTGGTCTCGCAGCACAGCCAGGTGGATATTTGAACTTGCTCGCCCAGCTGTGACGTCAACCTCTGCAGCCATTGCACAGGTGATCGGAGGACTGTCCATACACACAGCAAGACACACTGAAATTTCTGCTGTGCTGTAAGGTTGTTCAGACATAATTTGCCTTCACATATATATTGTCTAGTGTATATCCATCATCAGTGTACCTTTAACCTTATTTTTTAATATCTGTGGATATCTACCTCCCAAGTGGGCTAAAGGACCTCTGACATCACAACCATGTGACCTGCGACGGACAGGGGGAGAAAAGGTCGGTGGGTATGCAGTTTCACCATTCACGTCAACACAGAGTGAGCCACCAAGCCCAATGAGTGGCGAGCAAAGTGAGGCCGGGTGGGTTCATTTGGGGTGCCGTGTTCCCACCTTGCTCCTCCTCCTGCTGTTGCGGGTCACGTAGTTATGACGCCAGAGGTCCTTTAGCATAGTAGACACTATCTATAATGGGTGCAAATTGTGCGGTGCACACGGGACCCTGCTCCAGGGTGGCCCACCCACCATTTATACTTACCACTCCCTTGGTCTGGCACTGTCTGCGAATCTGCAGAGATCACTGGGAAAATGGCCACCGCAGTGATTTTCCCAGTGATTTGCACATGCGCACTAGAGATGTCCCCAGGAATGTGGCATTGACGCATGTTCCTGGAAACCTGCGCATGCACAGTAGACTCTAGGACAATGCCAGAGTCTACCGCACCGCCGGAGAGGAAGGGGCCAATCGAAGCCTGCACATTGGCCCCCGACTCTCTTAAAGTGCCTTTGATGATAGAATTTAGCCATAACGTAAATGTACACAAAGCAAAGTCATAGGAAACCATACACTAGGCACAATGGGGGGGGAAACAGAAGGAAATAATAGGATTTTAATACCTACCGGTAAATCCTTTTCTCCTAGTCCGTAGAGGATGCTGGGGACTCCAAAAGGACCATGGGGTATAGACGGGATCCGCAGGAGCTTGGGCACACTAAAAAGACTTTGACTGGGTGTGAACTGGCTCCTCCCTCTATGCCCCTCCTCCAGACCTCAGTTATAGGAACTGTGCCCAGGAGAGATGGACATTTCGAGGAAAGGATTTTTGTTTAAACTAAGGGCGAGAAACATACCAGCCCACACCACAAACATACCGTACAACCGGAGTAGCAGCAAACCAGATATCAGTATGAATTAACAACAGCAACAAACTGAATACAACCAATACACAACCCACGTGTAAACAAATATAACCAGTAATAAATCAACTGCAAGTAACAGTCCGCACTGGGATGGGCGCCCAGCATCCTCTACGGACTAGGAGAAAAGGATTTACCGGTAGGTATTAAAATCATATTTTCTCTTACGTCCTAGAGGATGCTGGGGACTCCAAAAGGACCACGGGGTCTTTACCAAAGCTCCAGAACGGGCGGGAGAGTGCGGACGACTTTGCAGCACCGATTGAGCAAACATGAGGTCCTCATCAGCCAGGGTATCAAACTTGTAAAACTTAGCAAAAGTGTTTGAACCCGACCACGTAGCTGCTCGGCAAAGCTGAAGTGCCGAGACCCCACGGGCAGCCGCCCAAGATGAGCCCACTTTTCTGGTAGAATGGGCCTTTACTGACTTCGGCAACGGTAGCCCAGCCGAAGAATGAGCTTGCTGAATCGTATTACAAATCCAGCGAGCAATAGTTTGCTTAGAAGCAGGATTTCCAATCTTGTTGGAAGCATACAGGACAAACAAGGCCTCTGTTTTCCTGGTAAGAGCCGTTCTGGCGACGTAAATTTTCAAAGCTCTTACAACATCAAGAGACTTTGGAACCGCCACAGCAGCCGTAGCCACAGGTACCACAATAGGTTGGTTAATGTGAAACGAAGAAACCACCTTCGGCAGAAATTGTTGACGAGTCCTCAATTCCGCTCTATCCGAATGGAAGATTAAATAAGGGCTCTTGTGAGACAAGGCCGCCAACTCTGACACTCGCCTGGCAGACGCCAGAGCCAAAAGCATGACCACTTTCCAAGTGAGAAACTTTAACTAAACCTTATGCAAAGGTTCAAACCAGTGAGACATAAGGAACTGCAAGACCACTTCAAGATCCCACGGCGCCACCGGCGGCACAAATGGAGGATGGATATGCAGAACTCCCTTCACAAAAGTCTGAACCTCTGGAAGGACGGACAATTCTTTCTGAAAGAAAATAGATAAAGCCGAAATCTGCACTTTGACGGAACCCAATTTCAGGCCTGCATCGACGCCTGCCTGCAGAAAATGGAGAAACCGACCCAAGTGAAACTCCTCCGCAGGAGCTGCCTTGGTTTCACACCACGTAACATACTTCCTCCAAATACGGTGATAATGTTTCGCCGTAACCTCCTTCATAGCTTTAAGGAGAGTGGGGATGACCTCCCCGGGAATACCTTTCCGAGCTAAGATTTGGCGCTCAACTTCCACGCCGTCAAACGCAGCCGCGGTAAGTCCGGAAACACGCAGGGCCCCTGGAGTAACAGGTCCTCTCTTAGAGGAAGCGGCCAGGGATCTTCCACTAGTAATTCTTGAAGATCCGGATACCAGGCCCTCCGTGGCCAATCTGGAACGACTAGTATCGCCTGAACCCTTGTTCGTCGAACGATCCTAAGCACCTTTGGAATGAGAGGAAGCGGAGGGAACACATACACCGACTGAAACACCCACGGAGTCACCAGGGCGTCCACTGCACTGGCTTGGGGGTCCCTTGACCTGGAACAATACCTCGGAAGCTTCTTGTTGAGACGAGATGCCATCATGTCTATCAGAGGAATTCCCCAACGCCTTGTCACTTCTGCAAATACCTCTTGATGAAGAGCCCACTCCCCCGGATGGAGATCGTGTCTGCTGAGGAAGTCTGCTTCCCAGTTGTCCACTCCCGGGAGGAAGACTGCTGACAGAGCGCTCACGTGCTGTTCCGCCCAGCGAAGGATTCTTGTGGCCTCCGTCATTGCCGCCCTGCTCCTTGTTCCGCCTTGGCGGTTTACGTACGCCACCGCTGTTATGTTGTCCGACTGGATCAGGACAGGGAGACCCTGAAGAAGGTTCTTTGCTTGCAGCAGGCCGTTGTGCATGGCTCTCAACTCGATAACGTTTATGTGGAGACAAGATTCCTGGCTTGACCATTTTCCCTGGAAATTTCTTCCTTGCGTGACTGCTCCCCAGTCTCGGAGACTTGCATCTGTTGTCAGCAGGACCCAGTCCTGGACTCCGAATCGGCGTCCCTCTAGAAGGTGAGAGCCTTGCAGCCACCACAGGAGAGAAATCCTGGCCCTGGAAGATAGACTTATTTTCCAGTGCATGTGCAGGTGAGACCCGGACCATTTTTTCAGCAGATCCCACTGAAACACCCAGGCATGAAACCTGCCAAACGGAATGGCTTCGTAAGCCGCAACCATCTTCCCTAGTACCCAAGTGCATTGATGAATGGACACACTTGTCGGCCTCAGAAGCTCCTTGACCATGGTCTGGATTTCCAGAGCTGTGACCTCCGGAAGAAACACCCTCTGTATCTCCGTGTCTAGGATCATGCCCAGGAAGGGCAACCCAGTGGCCGGGATCAACTGAGACTTTGGCAAATTTAGAATCCAACCGTGATGTCGCAGGGAGAGATCCACATTTCTTAACAACCGTTCCTTGGACCTCGCCTTTATCAAGAGATCGTCCAAGTACGGGATAATTGTGACCCCTGGCTTGCGAAGGAGGACCATCATTTCCGCCATTACCTTGGTGAAAACCCTCGGGGCTGTGGAAAGCCCAAACGGCAACGCCTGAAATTGGTAATGACAATCCTGCACCGCGAACCTCAGGAAGGCCTGATGAGGTGATGAGGAGGGAATATCAGAATGTGTAAGTACGCAAACTTTATGTCGACTGACGCCATAAAATCCCCCCCCCCCCTTTGAGGCTGGAGATCACCGCTCGAAGAGACTCCATCTTGAACTTGAAAGTTTTCAAGTATGGATTGAGGGATTTTAGGTTCAGAATCGGTCTGACCGATCCATTCGGCTTCGGCACCACAAAGAGACTCGAATAGAACCCTTCCCCCCGTTCTGACAGGGGAACCGGCACCATGACCATCTGTTGACACAACTTTTGTATCGCATCCCTTACCACCTCTCTTTCGGGAAGAGAAGCGGGCAAAACCGACACGAAAAACCGGTTGGGGGGCATCTCCTGAAACTCCAGTTTGTACCCTTGGGACACTATGTCTAAGACCCAAGGATCCAAAGCCGAACGAACCCAGACCTGACTGAAGAATCGGAGACGGCCCCCCACTGGTAGGGACTCCCCCAGGGGAGCCCCAGCGTCATGCGGTGGACTTGGTAGAGGCGGGGGAGAACTTTTGGTCCTGGTTGCCTGACACTGCAGGCAATTTCCTTCCCCTTCCTCTACCCTTTGAAGCGAGGAAGGACGAGCCCTTACCTCTTTTGTATTTATTAGGCCGAAAGTACTGCATCTGCTGATGGGGTGCCTTTTTCTGTTGTGTGGGAACATAGGGAAGAAAAGATGACTTACCCGCAGTAGCGGTCGACACCAGGTCAGCCAGGCCGTCACCGAACAAGACACTTTAAAAGGGAGAGCTTCCATATTCTTCTTGGAGTCAGCATCAGCATTCCATTGATGAACCCACAGCGCCCCCCTGGCCGAAATCGCCATGGCATTGGCTCTTGATCCCAAGAGGCCAACGTCCCTCGCCGCATCCTTTAGGTAATCTGCAGCGTCCTTGATATAACCAAAAGTCAAAAGAATATTATCTTTATCAAGAGCATCCATATCAGAAACCAAATTTTCAGCCCACTTAGCAATAATAAGATTTTACTTACCGGTAAATCTATTTCTCGTAGTCCGTAGAGGATGCTGGGACTCCGTAAGGACCATGGGGAATAGATGGGCTCCACAGGAGATAGGGCACTTTAAGAAAGCTTTGGACTCTGGGTGTGCACTGGCTCCTCCCTCTATGCCCCTCCTCCAGACCTCAGTTAGGGAAACTGTGCCCAGAGGAGATGGACAGTACGAGGAAGGATTTTTGTAAATCTAAGGGCGAGATCCATACCAGCCACACCAATCACACCGTATAACTTGTGATAAACTTACCCAGTTAACAGTATGAACAACAACATAGCCACGGTTCCACCGAAAAACTATAACATAACCCTTATGTAAGCAATAATAAGAATTTACTCACCGGTAATTCTATTTCTCGTAGTCCGTAGTGGATGCTGGGAACTCCGTTAGGACCATGGGGAATAGACGGGCTCCGCAGGAGACTGGGCACTCTAAGAAAGAATTAGGACTACTGGTGTGCACTGGCTCCTCCCTCTATGCCCCTCCTCCAGACCTCAGTTAGGGAAACTGTGCCCGGAAGAGCTGACACAATAAGGAAAGGATTTGGAATCCCGGGTAAGACTCATACCAGCCACACCAATCACACCGTACAACTCGTGATACTATACCCAGTTAACAGTATGAATAACAACTGAGCCTCACTAACAGATGGCTCATAACAATAACCCTTTAGTTAGGCAATAACTATATACAAGTATTGCAGACAATCCGCACTTGGGATGGGCGCCCAGCATCCACTACGGACTACGAGAAATAGAATTACCGGTGAGTAAATTCTTATTTTCTCTGACGTCCTAGTGGATGCTGGGAACTCCGTAAGGACCATGGGGATTATACCAAAGCTCCCAAACGGGCGGGAGAGTGCGGATGACTCTGCAGCACCGAATGAGCAAACTCAAGGTCCTCCTCAGCCAGGGTATCAAACTTGTAGAATTTTGCAAACGTGTTTGATCCCGACCAGGTAGCAGTTCGGCAAAGTTGTAAAGCCGAGACCCCTCGGGCAGCCGCCCAAGAAGAGCCCACCTTCCTCGTGGAATGGGCTTTGACTGATTTAGGATGCGGCAGTCCAGCCGCAGAATGTGCAAGTTGAATCGTGGAGCAGATCCAGCGAGCAATAGTCTGCTTAGAAGCAGAAGCACCCAGCTTGTTGGGTGCATGCAGGATAAACAGCGAGTCTGTCTTTCTGACTCTAGCCGTCCTGGAAACATAGATTTTCAGGGCCCGGACTACGTCCAGCAACTTGGAGGCCTCCAAGTCCCGAGTAGCCGCACTTTCCACATGAGATATTTTAATTCCACGGTCTGAAGTGGCTCAAACCAATGTGATTTTAGGAAATCCAACACAACGTTGAGATCCCAAGGTGCCACTGGGGGCACAAAAGGGGGCTGAATATGCAGCACTCCCTTAAAAAACGTCTGAACTTCAGGCAGTGAAGCCAGTTCTTTTTGAAAGAAAATAGACAGGGCCGAAATCTGGACTTTAATGGATCCCAATTTTAGGCCCATAGTCACTCCTGACTGTAGGAAGTGCAGAAATCGACCCAGCTGAAATTCTTCTGTGGTGGCCTTCATAGCCTCACACCAAGTAACATATTTTCGCCATATGCGGTGATAATGCTTTGCTGTCACATCTTTCCTAGCTTTTATCAGCGTAGGAATTACTTCAACTGGAATGCCCTTTTCCATCAGGATCCGGCGTTCAACCGCCATGCCGTCAAACGCAGCCGCGGTAAGTCTTGGAACAGACAGGGCCCCTGCTGTAGCAGGTCCAGTCTGAGAGGCAGAGGCCAAGGGTCCTCTGAGATCATTTCTTGTAGTTCCGGGTACCAAGTCCTTCTTGGCCAATCCGGAACGATGAGTATAGTTCTTACTCCTCTCTTACTTATTATCCTCAGCACCTTTGGTATGAGAGGAAGAGGAGGGAACACATAAACCGACTGGGACACCCACGGTGTCACTAGAGCGTCCACAGCTATCACCTGAGGGTCCCTTGACCTGGCGCAATATCTTTTTAGCTTTTTGTTTAGGCGGGACGCCATCATGTCCACCTGTGGCCTTTCCCAACGGTTTACAATCAGCTTGAAGACTTCTGGATGAAGTCCCCACTCTCCCGGGTGGAGGTCGTGCCTGCTGAGGAAGTCTGCTTCCCAGTTGTCCACTCCCGGAATGAACACTGCTGACAGTGCTATCACGTGATTTTCCGCCCATCGGAGAATCCTTGTGCTTCTGCCATCGCCATCTGCCCCTGTCGGTTTACATGGGCGACTGCCGTGATGTTGTCTGACTGAATCAGCACCGGCTGGTTTTGAAGCAGGGGTCTTGCCTGACTTAGGGCATTGTAAATGGCCCTTAGTTCCAGAATATTTATGTGTAGGGAAGCCTCCTGACTCGACCATTGTCCTTGGAAGTTTCGTCCCTGCGTGACTGCCCCCCAACCTCGGAGGCTTGCATCCGTGGTCACCAGGACCCAGTCCTGTATGCCGAATCTGCGGCCCCCGAGAAGATGAGCACTCTGCAGCCACCACAGCAGAGACACCCTGGCCCTCGGGGACAGGGTGATCAGCCGATGCATCTGAAGATGCGATCCGGACCACTTGTCTAACAGATCCCACTGAAAGATCCTTGCATGGAACCTGCCGAATGGAATTGCCTCGTAAGAAGCTACCATCTTTCCCAGGACTCGCGTGCAGTGATGCACCGACACCTGTTTTGGTTTCAGGAGGTCTCTGACCAGAGATGACAACTCCTTGGCCTTCTCCTCCGGGAGAAACACCTTCTTCTGTTCTGTGTCCAGAATCATACCCAGGAACAGCAGACGCGTCGTAGGAACCAGCTGCGACTTTGGAATATTCAGAATCCAGCCGTGCTGTTGTAGCACTTCCTGAGATAGTGCTACTCCGACCAACAACTGCTCCCTGGACCTCGCCTTTATAAGGAGATCGTCCAAGTATGGGATAATTATAACTCCCTTCTTTCTAAGGAGTATCATCATTTCGGCCATTACCTTGGTAAATACCCTCGGTGCCGTGGACAGACCAAACGGCAACGTCTGGAATTGGTAATGGCAGTCTTGTACCACAAAACGGAGGTACACCTGGTGAGGTGGGTAAATGGGGACATGCAGGTAAGCATCCTTGATGTCCAGTGATACCATGTAATCCCCTTCTTCCAGGCTTGCAATAACCGCCCTGAGCGATTCCATTTTGAACTTGAACCTTCTTATATAAGTGTTCAAGGATTTCAAATTTAGAATGGGTCTCACCGAACCGTCTGGTTTCGGTACCACAAACATTGTGGAATAGTAACCCCGTCCCTGTTGAAGGAGGGGAACTTTTATTATCACCTGCTGGAGGTACAGCTTGTGAATTGCCGCCAGCACTACCTCCCTGTCCGGGGGAGTAGCTGGCAAGGCTGATTTGAGGTAACGGCGAGGGGGAGACGTCTCGAATTCCAGCTTGTATCCCTGAGATACCACTTGTAGAACCCAGGGATCCACCTGTGAGCGAACCCACCGGTCGCTGAAGTTCCGGAGACGGGCCCCCACCGCACCTGGCTCCACCAGTGGAGCCCCAGCGTCATGCGGTGGATTTAGTGGAAGCAGGGGAGAAATTTTGTTCTTGGGAACTGGCTGTATGGTGCAGCTTTTTCCCTCTACCCCTGCCTCTGGGAAGAAAGGACGCGCCTTTAACCCGCTTGCCTTTCTGGGGCCGAAAGGACTGTACCTGATAATACGGTGCTTTCTTAGGCTGTGAGGGAACCTGAGGTAAAAATGTCGACTTCCCAGCTGTCGCTGTGGAAACGAGGTCCGAGAGACCATCCCCAAACAATTCCTCACCCTTGTAAGGCAAAACCTCCATGTGCCTTTTAGAATCCGCATCACCTGTCCACTGCCGAGTCCATAATACTCTCCTGGCAGAAATTGACATTGCATTTATTCTAGATGCCAGCCGGCAAATATCCCTCTGTGCATCTCTCATATATAAGACTACGTCTTTAATATGCTCTATGGTTAGCAATATAGTGTCCCTGTCAAGGGAATCAATGTTATCAGACAGGGAATCAGACCACGCTGCTGCAGCACTGCACATCCATGCTGAAGCAATAGCAGGTCTTAGTATAGTACCTGAGTGTGTATATACAGACTTTAGGATAGCCTCCTGCTTTCTATCCGCAGGCTCCTTTAAGGCGGCCGTATCCTGAGACGGTAGTGCCACCTTTTTTGACAAGCGTGTGAGCGCTTTATCCACCCTCGGGGATGTCTCCCAACGTACCCTGTCCTCTGGCGGGAAAGGGTACGCCATTAGTAACTTTTTAGAAATCACTAGTTTTTTATCAGGGGAAGCCCACGCTTCTTCACACACTTCATTTAACTCATCTGATGGGGGAAAAACCACTGGTTGCTTTTTCTCCCCAAACATAATACCCTTTTTTGTGGTACCTGGGTTAATGTCAGAAATGTGCAACACATTTTTCATAGCCGTAATCATGCAACGGATGGCCCTAGTGGAATGTACATTAGTCTCGTCGTCGTCGACACTGGAGTCAGACTCCGTGTCGACATCTGTGTCTGCCATCTGAGGTAGCGGGCGTTTTTGAGCCCCTGATGGCCTTTGAAACGCCTGGGCAGGCACTGGCTGAGAAGCCGGCTGTCCCACAGCTGTTATGTCATCGAAGGAGTTGACACTGTCGGTTAATACCTTCCACATATCCATCCACTCTGGTGTCGACCCCGCAGGGGGTGACATCACATTTATCGGCACCTGCTCCGCCTCCACGTAAGCCTCATCAAACATGTCGACACAGCCGTACCGACATACTGCACACACACAGGGAATGCTCTGACTGAGGACGGGACCCCACAAAGTCCTTTGGGGAGACAGAGAGAGAGTATGCCAGCACACACCACAGCGCTATATAAACAGGGATTTACACTACACAAAGTGATTTTCCCTATAGCAGCTATAATATACAGTTTTGCGCCTAAATTTAGTGGGCCCCCCCCTCTCTTTTTTACCCTATTGAGCCTGGAAACTGCAGGGGAGAGCCTGGGGAGCTGTCTTCCAGCGGAGCTGTGAAGAGAAAATGGCGCCAGTGTGCTGAGGGAGATAGCCCCGCCCCCTTCTCGGCGGGCTTATCCCGCTCTTTTATTAATATTATGGCAGGGGATTTTTACACATATATAGTTTATCAGACTATATTATGTGTTTTTTTGCCAATTTAAGGTATTCTAATTGCAGCCCAGGGCGCCCCCCCCAGCGCCCAGCACCCATCAGTGACCGGAGTATGTGGTGTGCATAGGGAGCAATGGCGCACAGCTGCAGTGCTGTGCGCTCCCTTAATGAAGACCGGAGTCTTCAGCCGCCGATTTCCAGGACGTTCTTCTTGCTTCTGGGTCTGCAAGGGGGACGGCGGCGCGGCGCGGCTCCAGGACCGGACGACCGAGGCTGGGCCTGTGTTCGATCCCTCTGGAGCTTATGGTGTCCAGTAGCCTAGAAGCCCAAGCTAGCTGCAAGCAGGTAGGTTCGCTTCTCTCCCCTAAGTCCCTCGTAGCAGTGAGTCTGTTGCCAGCAGATCTCACTGAAAATAAAAAACCTAATAAATACTTTCTTTACTAGAAGCTCAGGAGAGCCCCTAGTGTGCAACCAGCTCGAGCCGGGCACAGATTCTAACTGAGGTCTGGAGGAGGGGCATAGAGGGAGGAGCCAGTGCACACCAGTAGTCCTAATTCTTTCTTAGAGTGCCCAGTCTCCTGCGGAGCCCGTCTATTCCCTATGGTCCTTACGGAGTTCCCAGCATCCACTAGGACGTCAGAGAAAATAAGAATTTACTCACCGGTAATTCTATTTCTCGTAGTCCGTAGTGGATGCTGGGCGCCCGTCCCAAGTGCGGACTTTCTGCAATACGTGTATATAGTTATTGCTTACTTAAGGGTTATTTTTATGAGCCATCCGTTGAGTGAGGCACAGTTGTTGTTCATACTGTTAACTGAGTAAGGTTATCACAAGTTGTACGGTGTGATTGTTGTGGCTGGTATGAGTCTTACCATGGGGATTATACCAAAGCTCCCAAACGGGCGGGAGAGTGCGGATGACTCTGCAGCACCGAATGAGCAAACACAAGGTCCTCCTCAGCCAGGGTATCAAACTTGTAGAACTTTACAGAGGTGTTTGAACCCGACCAAGTAGCCGCTCGGCAAAGCTGTAAAGCCGAGACCCCTCGGGCAGCCGCCCAAGAAGAGCCCACCTTCCTTGTGGAATGGGCTTTTACTGATTTTGGATGCGGCAATCCAGCCGCAGAATGAGCCAGCTGAATCGTGCTACAGATCCAGCGAGCAATAGTTTGCTTTGAAGCAGGAGCACCCAGCTTGTTGGGTGCATGCAGGATAAACAGCGAGTCAGTCTTCCTGACTCCAGCCGTTCTGGAAACATATATTTTCAAAGCCCTGACTACGTCCAGCAACTTGGAGTCCTCCAAGTCCCGAGTAGCCGCAGGCACCACAATAGGTTGGTTCAAATGAAACGATGATACCACCTTTGGGAGAAATTGGGGACGAGTCCTCAATTCTGCCCTGTCCATATGGAAGATCAGATATGGGCTTTTACATGACAAAGCCGCCAATTCCGACACACGCCTAGCCGATGCTAAGGCCAACAGCATGACCCCTTTCCACGTGAGATACTTTAGTTCCACGGTCTTAAGTGGCGCAAACCAGTGGGATTTCAGGAAATCCAACACAACGTTAAGATCCCAGGGTGCCACTGGTGGCACAAAAGGGGGCTGAATATGCAGCACTCCCTTAACAAACGTCTGAACCTCAGGCAGTGAAGCCAGTTCTTTTTGTAAAGAAAATGGATAGGGCCGAAATCTGGACCTTTATGGACCCCAATTTTAGGCCCATAGTCACCCCTGACTGTAGGAAGTGCAGGAATCGACCCAGCTGGAATTCCTCTGTAGGGGCCGTCCTGGCTTCACACCAAGCAACATATTTTCGCCATATACGGTGATAATGCTTTGCTGTCACGTCCTTCCTAGCCTTTATCAGCGTAGGAATAACTTCATCCGGAATGCCTTTTTCCGCTAGGATCCGGCGTTCAACCGCCATGCCGTCAAACGCAGCCGCGGTTAGTTTTGGAACAGACAGGGCCCTTGTTGTAGCAGGTCCTGTCTGAGAGGCAGAGGCCATGGGTCCTCTGTGCGCATTTCTTGCAGTTCCGGGTACCAAGTCCTTCTTGGCCAATCCGGAACAATGAGTATTGTTCTTATTCCTCTCTTTCTTACTATTCTCAGTACCTTGGGTATGAGAGGAAGAGGAGGAAACACATATACCGACTGGTACACCCACGGTGTCACTAGGGCGTCCACAGCTATCGCCCGTGACCTGGCGCAATATCTTTTTAGCTTTTTGTTGAGCGGGACGCCATCATGTCCATCTGTGGCAGTTCCCATCGCTTTGCAATCTGTGTGAAGACTTCTTGATGAAGTCCCCACTCTCCCGGGTGGAGGTCGTGTCTGCTGAGGAACTCTGCTTCCCAGTTGTCCACTCCCGGAATGAACACTGCTGACAGTGCTTGCACGTGATTCTCCGCCCACCGAAGAATCTTTGTGGCTTCCGCCATTGCCATCCTGCTTCTTGTGCCGCCCTGGCGGTTTACATGGGCGACCGCCGTGATGTTGTCTGACTGAATCAGCACTGGACGGTTTCGAAGCAGGGGCTCTGCTTGACTCAGGGTGTTGTAAATGGCCCTTAGTTCCAATATATTTATGTGTAGAGAAGTCTCCAGACTTGACCACAGCCCTTGGAAGTTTCTTCCCTGAGTGACTGCTCCCCATCCTCGGAGGCTTGCATCCGTGGTCACCAGGACCCAGTCCTGTATGCCGAACCTGCGGCCCTCGAGAAGGTGAGCACTCTGCAGCCACCACAGAAGAGACACCCTGGCCCTTGGGGACAGGGTGATCAGCCGATGCATCTGGAGATGCAATCCGGACCACTTGTCCAACAGATCCCACTGAAAGATCCTTGCATGGAACCTGCCGAAGGGAATGGCTTCGTATGAAGCCACCATCTTTCCCAGGACTCGCGTGCAGTGATGCACCGATACCTGTTTTGGTTTCAGGAGGTCCCTGACCAGAGATGCTAATTCCTGGGCCTTCTCCACCGGGAGAAACACCTTCTTCTGTTCTGTGTCCAGAATCATGCCCAGGAAAAGCAGACGCGTCATAGGAATCAGCTGCGACTTTGGAACATTCAGAATCCAGCCGTGCTGTTGCAACACTTCCTGAGAGAGTGCTACGCTGATCAACAACTGCTCTCTGGACCTCGCCTTTATGAGGAGATCGTCCAAGTACGGGATAACTATAACTCCCTTCTTCCGAAGGAGTATCATCATTTCGGCCATTACCTTGGTAAATATCCTCGGTGCCGTGGACAGGCCAAACAGCAACATCTGGAACTGGTAATGACAGTCCTGTACCACAAACCAGAGGTACTCCTGGTGAAGTGGGTTAATGGGGACATGCAAGTAAGCATCCTTGATATCCAGCAACACCATAAAATCCCCCTCTTCCAGGCTTGCAATAACCGCTCTGAGCGATTCCATTTTGAACTTGAATTTCTTTATATAAGTGTTCAAGGATTTTAAATTCAGAATGGGTCTCACCGAACCGTCCGGTTTCGGTACCACAAACATTGTGGAATAGTAACCCCTTCCCTGTTGAAGGAGGGGGACCCTGATAATCACTTGCTGGAGGTACAGCTTGTGAATTGCCGCCAGTACTACCTCCCTTTCCATGGGGGAAGCTGGCAAGGCTGATTTGAGGTAACGGCGGGGGGGAGTCGCTTCGAATTCCAGCTTGTATCCCTGAGATACAATTTGTACAGCCCAGAGATCCACCTGTGAGCAAACCCACTGGTTGCTGAAGTTTCGTAGACGCGCCCCCACCACACCTGGCTCCGCCTGTGGAGCCCCAACGTCATGCGGTGGACTTAGTGGAAGCAGGGGAGGACTTTTGTTCCTGGGAACTGGCTGCATGGTGCAGCTTCTTACCTCTACCCCTGCCTCTGGCAAGAAAGGATGCGCCCCTGACCCTCTTGCCTTTCTGAGAACGAAATAACTGCATTTGATAATACGGTGCTTTCTTAGGCTCTGAGGAAACCAGAGGCAAGAAAGTCGACTTTCCAGCTGTCGCTGTGGACACGAGGTCCGATAGACCGTCGCCAAACAATTCCTCACCCTTATAAGGCAAAACCTCCATGTGTTTTTTAGAATCAGCATCTCCTGTCCATTGCCGAGTCCATAAGACCCTCCTGGCAGAAATGGACATAGCATTAATTCTAGAGCCCAGCAGGCAAATGTCCCTCTGAGCATCCCGCTGTTATGAGCCACGGCTGTGGCTCATTCCTGTTTTGCATGTCGGTTAGGTATTTTATGTTATACTTCTGTTTATGTTCCCCGTGGGTGTCATGGGGTGCTTGTAGCTCTCCCTTAAGGAGAGGATACTGTTATGAACCACAGGTAGTGGTTTATTCCTATTTTATGTTTATAGTTCTCTTGCAGGCCAGGATTTCCCTTTGCTCTGGTTTAGAGGATTATTGTTTGCTGTCAGTGGTCAGTCTGTGTAATTGCAGTCTGTTCCCATGTGTTCAGCCTCACCTGGCTGCTAATTGCATCTTGTCAGTTTGGAGTCATGCAACAGGGCAGCTGCATGACATTATTAATTAGGCCTCTCTGTTATATGCTGGCTGAGTGCAATTCACAGACGCTGGTGATATTTCTAGGTTTCCAGTCTGCTTGTGTTCTGAGCTTGTTCCTGCCAGTTCCTGAGCTCCTGTGTAGCAGTGTCTGTCGAGCTGCTTCCTGTGTCGATTCCTGTGTCAGTCCCTGTGTCGATTCCTGTGTCTGATCCCGTGTCCTGCCGTGAAGCGTTCCTGTCCAGAAGTCCTGTGGCTTTGCCTATGCCTGGTCGAGTTTCTGGCTTCTTGGTGTCCACCGGTCTGTCATTTGGGATTCTGCCTGTCCTCCAGTTCTGAGAGTCTGTGTCGGCAGCATTGGGGGTTCCTGTCCGTTTGCCAGTATTCGTACCGGTTCCGTGAGTAGCGGCTCTGCCGCGTCCGTCGGCCTAGGTCGCTGTATTCCGTTATTACTTCTGTCACTGGTGTTTTGCAGAGGGTTCTGCCTATGCTGTCACCGCCGGTACACAAAAGTATTGTGTCGGCGTGTGGCCAGCATTTCCTTTGTTGTTTTTTTCCTTTGGCGGCAAGCCGCACATACTTTGGTTTTAGGTTTGTTAGTAGCCCCTGGCCTTGTTGTTTAGTTAGAGGGCCCCTTGTTATCACCCTGTCTCGGTTCACTCTTTGTCTCTCATTAAGACCTGAGGGGGCATCGAAGTTGGGCAGACGTAATCCGCCCTTCAAACGCGGCTGCCATGGGCTCAAGCAACCATAGTCTCGCAAGAGTGTACTGACAGCATGGGCGATACAACGGAGATAGGGCGCCAGGGGCTATTCCCTTTCCATTCCCCTTTCCCAGCATTACGTCCTGGTGCTCTGGACTCACTTCATAACATCTACCTTGTTCTGAGCACCAGGAACCTAACACCCGCATATATAAGAGGACGTCTTTTATATGGCCCAGGGTTAGCAAAACAGTATCCCTGTCGAGGGAATCTATGTCGTCTGACTGAGTATCTGTCCATGCTGCTACAGCACTACACATCCAGGCTGAAGCAATAGCAGGTCTCAGTAGAGTACCAGAGTGTGTATACACTGACTTCAGGATAGCTTCCTGCTTTCTATCCGCAGGCTCCTTTAGGGCGGCCGTATCCTGAGACGGCAGGGCCACCTTTTTAGATAAGCGTGTCAGCGCCTTGTCCACCCTAGGGGATGTTTCCCAACGTAACCTGTCCGTTGGCGGGAAAGGGTACGCCATCAGTAACCTCTTAGAAATCACTAGTTTCTTATCAGGGGAACTCCACGCTTCTTCACATAATTCATTTAATTCATCAGATGGGGGAAAAGTCACTGGCTGCTTTTTCTCCCCAAACATATAAACCCTCTTGGTATTAACAGGGTTAATCTCAGAAATGTGTAATACATCTTTCATTGCAATAATCATGTATCGGATGGCCTTGGTCATTTTAGACTGTAAATGTGCCTCATCATCGTCGACATCTGTGTCAACCCTCTGAGATAGAGGGCGTTTATGAGCCCCTGACGGTTTCTGAGTCGCCTGGGCAGGCGCGGGCCGAGACCCCGGCTGTCCCAAGGCTGCAGCGTCATCAAACCAAGACCTTCCACATATCCATCCAATCAGGTGTCGGCCCCGACGGGGGCGACACCACACTTATCTGCCCTTGCTCCGCCTCCACGTAACCCTTCTCATCAAACATGTCGACACAGCCGTACCGACACACCGCACACACACAGGGAATGCTCAGACTGAGGACAGGACCCCACAAAGTCCTTTGGGGAGACAGAGAGAGAGTATGCCAGCACACACCACAGCGCTATATAACACAGGGATTTTCACTTATAATAAGTGATTACCCAATAGCTGCCTTATATGTTTTATTTGCGCCTAAATTTATGTGCCCCCCCCTCTCTTTTTTTACCCTTCTTGTACCTGGATACTGCAGGGGAGAGCCTGGGGAGCTGCTTCCAGCGGAGCTGTGAAGAGAAAATGGCGCTGGTGTGCTGAGGAAGAAGGCCCCGCCCCCTCAGTGGCAGGCTTCTGTCCCGCTTTCTGTGTAAAAAAATGGCGGGGGTTTTTACATATATACAGTGCCAGACTGTATATATGTATTTTTATTGCCAAAAGGTACTTCAATTGCTGCCCAGGGCGCCCCCCCCCCCAGCGCCCTGCACCCTACAGTGACCGGAGTGTGTAAGTGTGCTGGGAGCAATGGCGCACAGCTGCGGTGCTGTGCGCTACCTTAAATGAAGACAGGAGTCTTCTGCCGCCGATTTCGTCGTCTTCCAGCTTCTGTTCTTCTGGCTCTGCGAGGGGGACGGCGGCGCGGCTCCGGGAACGGACGATCGAGGACAGGTGCCTGTGTTTGAACCCTCTGGAGCTGATGGTGTCCAGTAGCCTAAGAAGCACAAGCTAGCTGCAAGCAGGTAGGTTTGCTTCTCTCCCCTTAGTCCCACGTAGCAGTGAGTCTGTTGCCAGCAGAAGCTCACTGAAAATAAAAAACCTAATAAATACTTTCTTTACTAGTAAGCTCAGGAGAGCCCACTAGGAGCACCCAGCTCTGGCCGGGCACAGATTCTAACTGAGGTCTGGAGGAGGGGCATAGAGGGAGGAGCCAGTGCACACCAGATAGTACCTAATCTTTTCTTTAGAGTGCCCAGTCTCCTGCGGAGCCCGTCTATTCCCATGGTCCTTACGGAGTTCCCAGCATCCACTAGGACGTCAGAGAAAACTATATACAAGTCTTGCAGAAGAAGTCCGCACATGGGACGGGCGCCCAGCATCCTCTACGGACTACGAGAAATAGATTTACCGGTAAGTAAAATCTTATTTTCTCTAACGTCCTTGAGGATGCTGGGACTCCGTAAGGACCATGGGGATTATACCAAAGCTCCCAAACGGGCGGGAGAGTGCGGATGACTCTGCAGCACCGATTGAGCAAACAGGAGGTCCTCCTCAGCCAGGGTATCAAACTTATAGAACTTTGCAAAGGTGTTTGTCCCCGACCAAGTAGCTGCTCGGCACAACTGTAATGCCGAGACCCCTCGGGCAGCCGCCCAAGAAGAGCCCACTTTCCTAGTGGAGTGGGCCTTAACCGATTTCGGTAACGGCAATCCTGCCGTAGAATGCGCCTGCTGAATCATGTTACAGATCCAGCGAGCAATAGTCTGCTTTGAAGCAGGAGCGCCAACCTTGTTGGCCGCATACAGAACGAACAAAGCTTCAGTCTTCCTGATTCTAGCCGTTCTGGTCACATAAATCTTCAAAGCCCTGACTACATCCAGGGACTCGGAATCCTCCAAGTCCCGTGTAGCCACAGGCACGACAATAGGTTGGTTCACATGAAAAGATGAGACCACTTTTGGCAGAAAGTGAGGGCGAGTCCTCAACTCTGCCCTATCCACGTGAAAAACCAAGTATGGGCTTTTATGTGATAAAGCCGCCAATTCGGAAACACGTCTTGCCGAAGCTAACGCCAACAACATGACCACTTTCCACGTGAGGTATTTCAACTCCACAGTTTTGAGTGGTTCAAACCAAGGTGACTTGAGGAAACGTAACACCACGTTAAGATCCCAAGGCGCCACCGGAGGCACAAAGGGAGGCTGAATATGCAGCACTCCCTTCACAAAGGTCTGTACTTCAGGAATAGAGGCCAATTCTCTTTGAAAGAAAATGGACAAGGCCGAAATCTGGACCTTTATGGACCCTAATTTTAGGCCCAAAGTCACTCCTGTTTGAAGGAAGTGAAGTAGACGGCCCAAATGGAACTCCTCCGTAGGAGCAGCTCTGGCCTCACACCAAGAAACATATTTCCCCCATATACGGTGATAATGTTTTAACGTCACGTCTTTCCTAGCCTTGATCAGGGTAGGAATGACTTCCTCCGGAATCCATTTTTCCGCTAGGATCCGGCGTTCAACCGCCATGCCGTCAAACGCAGCCGCGGTGAGTCTTGGAACAGACAGGGCCCCTGCCGCAGCAGGTCCTGCCTTAGAGGAAGAGGCCACGGATCCCCTGCGAGCAACTCTTGCAGCTCCGGATACCAAGTCCTCCGTGGCCAATCCGGAACAATGAGGATTGTTCTGACCCTGCTTCTTCGTATTATTCTCAACACCTTGGGTATGAGAGGAAGAGGAGGAAACACATAGACCGATCTGAACACCCAAGGTGTCACCAGAGCGTCTACCGCTACCGCCTGAGGGTCCCTTGACCTGGCGCAATACCGCTTTAGCTTTTTTTTGAGACGGGATGCCATCATGTCGATTTGAGGCAGTCCCCAACGATCCGCGATCTGTGCGAAGACTTCTTGATGAAGTCCCCACTCTCCCGGATGCAGGTCGTGCCTGCTGAGGAAGTCCGCCTCCCAGTTGTCCACCCCCGGGTTGAACACCGCTGACAGCGCGCTTACATGGCCTTCTGCCCAGCGTAGAATCCTGGTCGCTTCTGCCATGCCCATTCTGCTCCTTGTTCCGCCTTGGCGGTTTATATGAGCCACTGCTGTGACATTGTCTGACTGAATCAGAACCGGTTTTCTCCGAAGCAATGCCTCCGCTTGACGCAGGGCGTTGTATATGGCCCTCAACTCCAGGACGTTTCTGTTGAGACAAGACTCTAGGCTTGACCAGACACCTTGGAAATTTCTTCACAGTGTCACTGCTCCCCAGCCTCGGACGCTTGCGTCCGTGGTCACCAGGACCCAGTCCTGAATGCCGAACCTGCGACCTTCTAGTAGGTGAGCACTGTTCAGCCACCACAGGAGAGATACCCTGATCCTGGGAGACAGGGTGATCCTTTGATGCATTTGTAAATGGGACCCGGACCACTTGTCCAAGAGGTCCCATTGAAAAGTCCTCGCATGGAACCTGCCGAAAGGGATGGCCTCGTAGGAAGCCACCATCTACCTCAGGACCCGCGTGCAATGATGCACTGAAACCTTTTTTGGTTTTAATAGGTTCCTGACCATGGCTATGAGTTCCTGAACCTTTTCGATCGGAAGAAAAACCTTTTTCTGGTCTGTGTCTAGAATCAGCCCCAAAAAGGTCAGACGCGTTGTAGGGACTAGCTGGGACTTCGGTATATTGAGAATCCAGCCGTGTATCTGCAACGTCTTCATGGACAGAGACACGCTGTCCAGCAACCTCTCCCGAGATCTCGCCTTTATGAGGAGATCATCCAAGTATGGGATAATTGTGACCCCCTGCCTGCGCAGGAGCACCATCATTTCCGCCATTACCTTGGTGAAAATTCTCGGAACCGTGGAAAGCCCAAACAGCAACGTCTGAAATTGGTAGTGACAGTCCTGCACTGCAAATCTCAGGAACGCCTGATGCGGGGGGAATATCGGAACATGAAGGTAAACATCCTTTATGTCCAGGGACACCATCCAATCCCCCCCCCCCCTCCAGGCTGGCGATGACCACCCTGAGTGATTCCATTTTGAACTTGAACCTCTTCAAGTACAGGTTCAGAGATTTCAGGTTTAAAATGGGTCTGACCGAACCGTCCGGTTTCGGGACCACAAACAGGGTTGAGTAATATCCCTTTCCTTGCTGGAGATGAGGAACTGTGACAATCACCTGTTGAATATACAATTTTTGGATTGCTGCCAACACTAGCTCCCTCTCTGACGGGGAAGCCGGCAGAGCCGATTTGAAAAATCGGCGAGGAGGCAAGTCTTCGAATTCCAGCCTGTATCCCTGAGAAACAATCTCTAATGCCCAGGGATCCACCTGCGAGTGAACCCAGACGTGGCTGAAAAACCGAAGACGAGCCCCCACCAGATCTGCCTCCCCTCGGAAAGCCCCAGCGTCATGCGGTGGACTTTGCAGACGCAGGGGAGGACTTCTGCTCTTGAGAACTAGCTGTGTGCAGCTTTTTTCCCCTGCCTTTCCCTCTGGCAACAAAGGATGATCCACGTACCTTCTTGTTTTTATTGGAACGAAAGGACTGCATTTGATAATGAGGTGCTTTTTTTGTATGCTGCGGGGGGACATAAGGTAAGAAATTTGACTTACCAGCCGTAGCCGTAGAGACAAGATCCGAGAGGCCGTCTCCAAACAACTCCACCCCTTTGTAAGGCAAGGACTCCATATGCCGCTTTGAATCGGCATCTCCCGTCCACTGTCGGGTCCACAAGAGCCGCCTAGCAGAAATAGACATAGCATTTATTCTGGAGCTTAATAAACAAATGTCTCTCTGAGCATCCCTCATATACAAGGCAGCATCTCTGATATGCTCTATGGTCATTTGAATGGAGTCCCTATCTAAGGTGCCAATTTCCGTAGATAAGGAATCTGCCCATGCCACAACCGCACTACAAACCCAGGCCAACGCCATAGCCGGTCGAGCAATAGTACCGGAATGATTGTAAATATGCTTTAAGGTAATTTCCTGCCTGCGTTCAGCAGGTTCCTTGAGGGAAGCCGTATCCTGAGAAGGCAGTGCCACCTTTTTGGACAAACGTGCCAGCGCCTTGTCAACTTTTGGCGCAGATTCCCAGCGTATCCTATCAGTTTGTGGAAAAGGATACGCCATGAGAATCCTTTTGGGAGCTTGTGGTCTCCTATCCGGAGATTCCCAAGCCTTTTCGCACAAGTCACTTAATTCAAATGAGGATGGAAAAGTGACTTCAGGCTTTTTCCCTTTATACATGTGTACCCTCGTGTCAGGGACAGGGGGTTCCTCAGTAATATGCAAAACCTCTTAAATGGCAATAATCATGTACCGTATACCCTTAGCCACCTTCGGCTGTAATTTTGCATCTTCATAGTCGACACTAGAGTCAGTATCTGTGTCGGCATCTGTGTCATCGATCTGGGATATGGTGCGCTTCTGAGACCCCGAAGGACCTGGCGCCCCAGGGACAGGCATGGACTGGCTACCTGACTGATCCCTAGCTTCTGCCTTGTCTAATTCTTTTATGCAATAGATTGACATTTGCATTCAAGACATTCAGCATATCCACCCATTCCGGTGTCGGCGTTGCCGACGGCGACCTGACATTCAAGCACTCCCCCTCCACATTAAGCGAGCCTTCCTGGTCAAACATGTCGACACACGCGTACCGACACACTTCACACACAGGGAACCCCTTTCCTGAAGACAGTATCCCTGTCAAGGCCCTTTGGAGAGACAGAGAGAGAGTATGCCAGCACACACCCCAGCGCAATAACCCTGCAGACCAACACAAAATGTTTTTCCCCAGCAGCGCTGCATAATATGTAAACCGCCAATTATGTGCCCCCCCTCTCTCTTTTAAGCACCCTTTCACCGTGTGTAAGCAGGGGAGAGTCCGGGAAGCTTCCTCTCAGCAGTGCTGTGGAGAGAAAATGGCGCTGGTGAGTGCTGAGGGAGAAGCCCCTCCCCCTCGGCGGCGGGCTTCTGTCCCGCTCACACTTAGTAAAATATGGCGGGGGCTCTTTTACATGTATATAGTCTTTTTGCCATGCAGAGGTTTATATTGCTGCCCAGGGCGCCCCCCCCGCCCCCCCCCCCCCCCTGCGCCCTGCACCCTTACAGTGACCGGAGTATGTGAGGTGTATGGGAGCAATGACGCACAGCTGCAGTGCTGTGCGTTACCTCAGTGAAGCTGAAGGCTTCTGCCGCCTGACGACTTCTGTCTTCTGTACTTTTAGCTCTGTGAGAACGGCGGCGCGCTCCGGGGGTGGACGCCCAGTAAGAACCTGCATTCACCCCCTCTGCAGCTAATGGTGTCCAGTAGCCGAGGAAGCAGAGCCTATCTTTGACAAGAAGGTCTGCTCCTCTCTCCTCAGTCCCTCGATGCAGGGAGCCTGTTGCCAGCAGTGCTCCCTGTGAAAAAGTAGTAAAAGGTAGAAAAGAAAAAAAAATCCAAACAAAAATGCTTCTAGGCAGAGAACTCTGGAGGGCTCTCTGCAGTGCACCCATCTTGCTCTGGGCACAGTGTAAAACTGAGGTCTGGAGGAGGGGCATAGAGGGAGGAGCCAGTGCACACCCAGAGTCCAAAGCTTTCTTAAAGTGCCCTATCTCCTGCGGAGCCCGTCTATTCCCCATGGTCCTTACGGAGTCCCAGCATCCTCAAGGACGTTAGAGAAAGCACTACTCACCCATACCGACGCCACAGCAGGTCTGAGCAATGCACCAGTATTGACGAAAATGGACTTCAATGTCGTCTCCAGCTTGCGATCCGCTGGATCCTTGAGAGCAGCCGTGTCAGGAGACGGAAGCGCCACCTTCTTGGACAATCGCGAGAGAGCCTTGTCCACATTTGGAGACGACTCCCATTTTTCCCTATCGTCAGAGGGGAAAGGATATGCCATCAAAATTCTCTTGGGAATCTGCCACCGTTTTTCAGGCGACTCCCAAGCTTTTTCACAAAGCGCATTCATTTCGTGAGAGGGAGGAAATTTTACCTTAGGTCTTTTCCCTTTAAATAAACAAACCCTTGTGTCAGGAACAGCAGGTTCCTCAGATATACGTAAAACATCTTTAATGGCTATAATCATGTACTGAATACTCTTGACAACCCGTGGATGCAAAGAAGCCTCATTAAAATCGACATCGGAGTCAGAGTCCGTGTCGGTACCTGTATCTGCCATCTTGTTAAAAGCACGCTTTTGTGACTCTGAGACTGTCTGTACCTGAGACAAAGCGTCCTCCACGGACTGTCTCCATGTTTGGGTCTGAGAATCAGATTTATCCAGTCTCTTAGATAATAAAGCCACATTCGCATTCAGTGTACTCAGCATAGTCATCCAATCAGCAGTCGGCTGTACCGACAGAGACATACCTAAATCCTTTTCTGTGCCCCCCATCACTTCCTCCGGGGAGGAACACCCAGGCTCAGACATGTCGACGCCTAGTGCCGACACACCCACACTCACACAGGCCACAAGCACGGGGACAGACCCACAGAGAAGCCCGTAGGGAGAAACACAGAGGGAGTATGCCAGCTCACACCCCAGCGCCCATACACTAAAGGAATAGTATATATGATCAGCGCTGATTAAACATAAATAAAAGCACCAAATTTATGCGCCCCCCCCGTTTTTCCTCCCTCATACTTGCGGGAGCTTGGAGGTCTGGGCCAGCGTCTCTGCAGCACTGTAGAGATAGGAGAAAATGGCGCTGGTGAGCAATGTGCGGCTAAGCCCCGCCCCTTCCCGGCGCGCTGTAGCCCGCTAAAATTTAAATTTCTGTACACTGGCGGGGGTAATCTATACAGTGTCCGGACACCGTATAGTCCGTTTTTTGCCAGCCACCGATCCCAGTAACTGCTGCCCAGGGCGCTCCCCCCTAGCGCCCTGCAAGTGACATGTGTGGTGTACCTCGTTACTGAAGTCTTCTGCCATCACTGAAGTCTTCGGTTCTTCTAATACTCACCCGGCTTCCTTCTTCTGGTTTCTTTGAGGGGGGTGACGGCGCGGCTCCGGGAACAAGCAGCTAGGTGAACCAAGTGATCGAACCCTCTGGAGCTAATGGTGTCCAGTAGCCTAAGAAGCAGAGCCCTTAACTAAGAAGAAGTGGGTCTGACTTCTCTCCCCTCACTCCCACGATGCAGGGAGCCTGTAGCCAGCAGGTCTCCCTGAAAATAAAAAACCTAACAAAAGTCTTTCTAGAGAAACTCAGTAGAGCTCCCCTAGTCACTCCTGGGCACAAAGTCCAACTGAGGTCTGGAGGAGGGGCATAGAGGGAGTAGCCAGTTCACACCCAGTCAAAGTCTTTTTAGTGTGCCCAAGCTCCTGCGGATCCCGTCTATACCCCATGGTCCTTTTGGAGTCCCCAGCATCCTCTAGGACGTAAGAGAAAGGTGACATGTATGTACATCAAACCTGCAGCGCTCATGCACACATCTACATTACATATGAAAGCTGCAGCACAGTGTACACGGGAGCCAGCCGGCGAATAGAGCAGCGCGCAGCAGACAGACCCATGCAGAGAGGAGCCCGACTGCCCGAAGCCTCCGCCGGCCGCCTACACGCCGCTACTCATCCCGAGGCCATGCGCAACCAGAAGGGGGGCCGGGGACACAGCAGAGCGGGCCCATGGAGCGCCGGCCAGGGCCTCCGGCACACTCCACATAGGCGCACCGAGGAACAAGCCGCTCAAGACCGGGAACACACGCGAGATGACCCACCAGACCCCGGGGAGGTAGGCCCCACCCAAGGCATACCACCCAACCCCGCCAGACACCAGTACGCAGGGTGCGGGGAACGCCAGGGTGGGAGGAAAGGAATAGGGGAGCAGTGGAGAGAAGAAAAGAAAAAAGGGGAACAGGGAAAGAAACACCGGCAGAGGGCACAAAGGTGAAGTGAGAAAACAAACAGAAAAATATCGGGAAAGAAGAGGAAGAAAGCTGGAAAACAGCGGAGCAGAAGGAAACGTGATACAAACATAAACCGCGGTAAAAGCATGACTGTAGCACAGTACCCCTTCTATCACCCCCACTGCATACATCCCAACTTTTGCCTGATGGACAATGGCTGAAGGTGTGCGCCCAAAATCAAGGGTGTGGCTTAACAGAAAGGGGGTGTGCCTTTTAGGAAATGCTAAACCCACAAGCAATGTGGTTTCGGTTGAAGCTAGATCCAAGTGGGCTAAGGGACCTTTTCCGTCTGGGGGAGGAGCCACGACTCAAGGGGGAGGAGCTAGGCCAGCGGGATAGTTCCTCTACTATCTACACCACCAACTATTACCTTTAGTAATCAGGTCCACCGAGCCCGAAGCGTGGCGAGCGAAGCGTGGCGAGCCCGCGAGGGTACTTTTCGGGTACCCTGTTCCCCCGTAGCTCCTCCCCCTGGTGACGTGTCTCCTCCCCTAGATACGTCAGAAGGTCCCTTCTCCCACTCCAATATAGAATCAACCTTACCTTTAGGGGTCTATTCATGTAGCATTGAAAAGCTCTGTTTTGCGTTAAACAGGGCTTTTCTCTGCCTACTGCAATTCACAGAGCGGGTTACCATGGAGAAGTCCCTGACTTTTCCAGCAGTACCCCCGCTCTGTTCCTGAATCGCATCACCATACCTTTGTATGGTGAGTGCGATTCATGAAGGTGCGGAAAGCTCTGCTTTCCGCTTCTCCATGGAGTTCAAGTTCGCCATCTCAGGACGGCGTAACCTGAACTGTGGTGCGGAGACATCAGGAAAGCTCAATGCTTCCCTGATCGCTGCTCGGCACCTTGCGCTGGCTCCGCCCCCCGACCTCCCAGCAACCACTGCGGCCTGCCGGGAGGTCAACACCCTGCGCATGCGCGATTAACATTCTTGGCGCGGAAACATACATAGACGGCGAGAATGCGGGATCGTGGGGGGAGGAGTTACTGCTTCACAACTTAAGCACTGCAGACATTAATGAATTGCGGAGCAGAAACGAAAAATTAGCTGAGATAAGACTGCGATGGGTGGTGATACATAAAACGAGTTTTAAGCAATCCTACATGAATAGACCCCTTAGTAATCAGCCGCGAGCCACTGAAGCATGGCGAGCGAAGCGAGCCCGCGAGGGTACTTTTCGGGTACCCTGTTCGGACTGTCAAAGTCAGAAAAATCTCTCTATACACACTGCCATATTTGCACCTCATATACGTCCGCGCTGCGCATGCGTACGCTCTCCCGTGCGTGCGCATACTCACAGTCGCGGGCACCCGCAGGCGCACGGTATGCGTATTTACGGTAGAGTTTATGTGATCGTAGCGTGCGACTCAATCGTTACATATTTTAACTATATAATGTATTTTGTAGATCATGGATAGATTCTGAAAGTTTAGTTAATATAGCATGTTCCTGGACAGAGGGATCCCTCTTTGTATTGTACGAAGGGTCTAACAGGAGTCATACAGTGGTGTTTAGTACCCATCGGAAGAGTATTTAATTAGCAATATTCCGGTGTTGGTTTGGAGCGGATTAATCGCTCGTGCGAATAGTTATGGACATAAGAAGTTTATGTCCATTTACTATTATTTGCTCTTACTTAGCCATGCGGCGGGAAACCCAGTATCCCACCCACCTGAGCTGTTGGAAATCGTCACAGCCCACCTGTATGAATCAACCTATGACCTTTTGTTATAATGCGAAGCCGAATTCCTGTGTCCAATGAACAATGAGATTGTAGGGACCATTGAATTGTATTGTGTGTGGGGCATAAATAGACAAGCCGATCACATCCAGCTCACTCTTCAACGGTTATCATTGCTGAAAATCGGGAGCTGGATGTCCAGAGGCGCATGCGATCGTTTCCCCTTGTGCGTAAGTGTTTCTCCGCAATCATATTGTTCTTACTGTTATTGTGAGCCATTTCTCTCTATTTCTCTCTCTTCTCCTCTTTCTCTCTTATTTTCCCTTAAAACATAATTGTATTGTATTGTATTTCCTGTGTAGTTATCTGGTTAGGTAGTCTATGTTATATTGTAGTGTATGACTTGTATTGTGTTAATTCTTTTGCAAGTATATCATTCATAATATATATATATATTAGGCGTTGGACCCTAAGCCCAGGTATCTGTGTATTTCTTGTAGTGTTAAGTATTCACAGAGCGTCGGTGACGCTCAAACAGCTTTTAAGTTAATAAGGTTACACTAGGTTGCATCTACACCCTATCTCTACACTAAGGCTTTACAGCATATTACATTGTTTATGGTTTAGATATAAAGGTTTAACATTGTGAGCGTCAGCGCCGCTGGTGATCTCCTCGTGGTCCCGAGCGTCCGCTACGCTATAGCGAATCATTACGATAGACGGCAGCCAATAGCGTGCCTGCCTGTGATCTCTTGGCCGTGAACGAACGTGACGCTTGAGCGTCTCGACTACGGCTAAGCGATTGCTACGCAACGAGCGTACCCTTACGGTACTCCATACGTGAATAGCGTACAGTGTTCTTAGACCTCATAAAGGGTTTTATATAAGATAAATATTTAGCTTTATCAATTGGCAGCTCGCCCGTCCTTCACATATCTGCACTAGGTAATTTCAGCAGACATTATCCAGCAGCAAAGGGCGGGAGGTCATATTCCTCGTAGTGCTGTTTGGATAAGCGTCTGCTTCACTTAGTAAAGGGTGCTGAAGGAATCCGGGACCGGAGGTAAGAACAAAACGATAGTGTCTTTTTAAAACTGTTTATTTCTGTCTTGCGTACACACGCACGCATATCTGCATTTCTTTTCATTCGTGTATTTTCATATATCACTCTCCTGTTTGCCATTGTATAATTGATAAACGTACTAAGAGAGATTTGCCGCTATTTCATAGTTAAAAAGTAAAGGTAATACAGTTAAGGTATAGAAATACACACAGCTCTACCTAAAGGTAAAAGGAGAGATTGGTGTGGTGTGCGGTAGATGATCGAGGATCATCTACATTGATAAACGTGTTAGTTGTGTTACGGTGGACAAAGACTGGTGTACACGTGTCTCTAACAAAGGGAGAGACTCGCGTACGCAAAGGGCCGACGCACGCAGCGTAAATTACGCAACGGAGCGTCTGGGTACGCCCACGTAACTCAAGTCACACGATAGTGTTGATTTTTAAGTAACGCAACAAGCGATAAATAGCGCAACAAGCGATAAATAACGCAACAAGCGATAAATAGCGCAACAAGCGATAAATAGCGCAACAGGCGATAAGTAGCGCAAATCTATTTTAAATTCGAAATTTAAATTAATAGATCCTTCTCCTAATTTGTAACACATCTGGTCTAAAGAGAAATTTCTGCGCAGAAATAGAAATAGAAACAAAAGTGTATATGTGGTGAGTGAGTGTTTGTTTTTACAATTTTGAGGATTGAACCAAAAGAAATCATCGAGTTCTCGTGAGGTACATACGTGTAAGTGACATGCACGGTGGCTAGGGAGGCATCCTTGGTTAAACATAAAATTTGAGCATTAGAGTATAGCAGACCAGGAGGTCATAATACTGTAGCAGACAAGGAGGTCATAACAGACCAGGAGGTCTAGGTACAGCAGACAAGGAAGTCCGCTATAGAGTCCACAGGCACAACACCAAAAAAAAGGGTTGGTGCAACACCCATATAGGCCATACAAGCTCTTGCTGAAGGAATTCGCAGCCGCAATTTTCGATTCCGCTGGTCGCTCCGTACATAAGATTAGTTGCTTATGTGCTGAACGATTGTACCGCACGTAATTGTGTGCATTAGTAAACCTGACCGGTACTATTTGTGTACGAAGGTCATAAACGCTATTTGTACATTCTAACGTGATTTGTGTAATTTTTTATTTTTTCAAAAAGGGAAGTTCGCTGGTCACTCAGGAACTATCTGACAACTTTACTGGAAAGGGTTAATGCTCTGCGGATCACACTCACATGTTCCAGTAAACAAAGGTTAATAGGGGCCCTGGGTCGAGTACGCCAGCACTATATCAGTGTGATCAGGTCGTATTGGTCGGCGTGGGCGAGTGAGTGAGGTGCTCGGTAAACTTCACCGTCAACCTATCGTGAATATCTTGGTTTTTTGTAAGGTTCCGTAACACCTGCAAATTATGGGGGCCAGTTGTTCAGGAAGGGGGCGATCAACCTCGGTTCGGGTTGATTCTATAAACCGACCAGTCGGGTCGGCAAGGTACGTAATGTGTGAAAAGTACGGAAGTCACACAGAAGCTTTATGTGATGAATGGGAGAGAATGACAGTACATGACGGGGAGAAATTCCCAAGAGTAGGTAGCTTCAGCACAGAAGTGTTAACGAATTTAAGGAGAAGGATATGTCTCATTAAATCAGCAAAGAGACGAATCAAGCATTATGATTATTTGCAGTTGTGGCAACAGGAGGGTGACATACAGAGAGGATTGGCTCAGGCGGCGGGATCTGGCTCGATCAGGAAACTGATAGCCACGGCCCCACCGCCACCATACATATCAGGAGAGAAATTGGTTGCGGAGAATGACGCACTAAGGTGTAACAAACAAACACTTAGCAACTGTGTAAATGTTAAAGATAATGTTAACCAATTAACCAATGCAAGTATTAACCCGTGCAAGTTGTACCCTGTTTTGAACTTTCCCCAGGAGTGTGATCAAGAGGACGAATCGGCAACAATATCAGCGCTCTCTCTAGCAGACACCATATCAGAAACAACAGTAGGCACGGCCCAACCCATAAGATTAGTAACAAAGCCCCCTAGCGGAGGGACAGGTGAGGTCGTATCAACGGGTAAGTACGGCACCATACACTATGCTGAAACTATTTCACCACAAACTGCAGAATCTACACAGAATGATGTTGTTAGAATTAATCCTGTTAAGGTAATAGTAGTGCCAAATGGGAAAACTGACACTTCAGGAGTCACTCCTGTTAGGAATATCGCCATGTATAGCCCGTTTACCCGAATGGAATTAAGGACCATAGTGTCTGAATTCCCTGACCCTAGAAAAGATTTAGTTGCTAGCCAAAAATACATCAGAGACCTAGGAAACACTTTAGAGCCCAATAATAAAGATTGGCAAGTACTGCTAAGAGCTTGTTTACCCTCCAATGTCGACGCAACTCAATTTTTAGCTGACTGTGGATTAGATCAGGATGTACCTCTTACAGATGTGTACAACAAAGATAATGTAAAAAGAATAAGCTTACAGTTAAAGGAGTATTTCCCAGCGGTAGTTAAATGGAACAAGATATTCTCCATTAAACAAAAGGAGTCAGAAACAGCTGCAGAGTATTTTCACAGAGCATTATCAGAGATGGCAAAATACACAGGCATAGAGGACATTAAAACAAACTAAACCATCGAGAAGTAGCAGTATCGGTACTGATGGATGGTTTAAAAGAGTCATTAAAGACTAGGGTACAGACCACACAACCATGTTGGCGAGGTCTGTCTGTGGCTACTTTGAGAGAGGCTGCTATTGATCACGACCGGAATATCACCAGACACAGGGAGTCACAAGGTGATAAGTTAATGTCAGTAAGTATACAGGCCCTGACCACAAAACAGCCTGTGTTAATATCACCAAACCCTGTGGGTAAGTCAAATGTGGTAACATGTTATTTTTGTCACAAACAAGGACACTTTGCACGAGACTGTAGATCGAGAAATGTACAAAAATCTTATCAACCCCCTAGACAACGACACGACACACGACATTGGGATCAGGGTCCACAGAGACGGAGTTATGAGCCACATACAGGGGAAACAAAAAGATACCCCCCGAACAGAGACTGGCACGCCTCTGGTAGTTCCCAGCTAACTCCCTCACAAGTAGTTGCTGCCAGCGGGATTCAGGGAGGTCACCATACCCAATAGGGGTGTGGCCATACCTGTAATCTGCAGCCAGTAAAACTGATTGCAAGCCTTGGAAGTGAACCCGAAGTTGCAATTAATGTAGCTGGTAAATCATGAAACTACAACAAAATGGCCGCCGCAATTCCTTTGATCTCTATGGACTTTCCACACACGAAAATGGCCGCCGTGGAGGAGAAAACTGCTGACAAAATACGGAGGAGACAAAGCTGAACATACTAAACATGGACATAGAGATCGGGTCCCGCCGCCGGCGCATGCGCAGACACGGAGATCGGGTCCCGCCGCCGGCGCATGCGCAGACACAGAGATCGGGTCCCGCCGCCGGCGCATGCGCAGACGCGCACAGGAAGTGGGGCGGAAGTGCCCGAAGTCATGTGACCCGCGGCCTCCGTCACCAGAAGTGTGGCGGAAGTGCCGCTATTTAATGTATTAATCACTCTAAAACAGTTTATTTACACTATTTGAACTTTTAAACCACTCGTTTTAGATGAGGATGTGCCCCAAATAACACCCATAGTTTGCAGTGATGTTTAACAACCACCATCATGTGTATCTTTATGTGAGACTCTGAGATTGAATCACCTGACCATCTGTGATGTCACAACTCCTTACCCAGTATGTAAGGGTATAAATAGGCTTAAGGAATCATTCTGTCCCTACCCTTTGAAGAAGTCATATGTGACGAAACGCGTTGGGTTCCCTGCACTGACCCCCTGCCTATTTTTTAAGCTAAGTCTTATCTCCTACCTTATATTTATATAATTTTATCTGTTGAAAATTTGTACTTTTATTTATTAACTTTTATATCTTATTAAATTTGAATATTTTTATATATATATTTTTTGGCTCATAAATTTAAAGATTTTTTAGTATATACTTTTTAAACAACACAGGTCGCCGGTACCCCTATCCCCCACTTCTTCCACAATTTTTAGCATTGCTCCACCAGCGTTGCATTTTTAGGGGGTGGCAGACACCTATAATAAGGTCATGTGTGTTTTTTAAAGATTTTTTCTCTTTTAAAATAGTTTGACATAGCTTTGGAATCTATCCCACAAGTGGCGCTGTATATATATTTTTTTACGTAACTGCTTCCTGGTGTATTTATATAGCAGCCTGGTGAGATAACCATCCATCACAAACTAGAATGTTTGGAAATAATGACCGCACAACTAAGAGAAATGATTTATGCCAAAAAATATTTAATGAAAATATACCAACAGAGGCTCCAACACCAACACAGGACATAGATGATATGTTCTGGGGCATAGAGAAACTTCTTATCAAGGAAGTAAAGACCTGGTGGGATATCAAAGGACTAGAACACTATGTTACAGTAAATAGAGTACCCAGAGGTTTGAGACTTCTCAAACAGCCAACGTTCGGCACTACGGATACAGAATTTGTAGAGGAATGGGACTCCATCCTGCATAAGTGTTCTATAGATCTTATGAAACTTCTCATCAGAAAAAAGAAAGATGCCTTGGTAGAACTGGAGGTTGAAATAAAGGCGAAAGACTCCGAAATGAGCAGTTTTAAGGATAAGGAGGACTATATCATTAACGAAAAAGTTCTCAAGAAGAAACTAGAATATGTTGAAGGGGTGGTCATGAAAGGGAAGGAGAAGAAATTTCTTCGGGACAAGAATGATTACAACCAAGGGCGTATGAAAAACTGGAGCAGATTCAAGGCCCAAGAAAATTACACTAAAGACGTGGGGAGATACCAATGGAAGATGATACCTAATAAAGGGAGAAAGAACAGAACCAATAGTGAGGATTCTCCATCAAACCCAAACTTAAGAATGGCTAATAGGTTCTCAGCTTTACAAAGAAGAGACTCTACAGGGGATCAGGATTTTTTATCGGTAAGAACGGGCGCACGAACAAAGGACATGATAAGAGGCGTGGTGAGAGAGGACAGCAGGCATGCATCACCCATGAAAAAACGACAGTTAGAAGAAGAGGAAAACGGGGCGGTAGGAGGGAGAGACCTAAAAAGAAGGAATCTACATTGATCAAACCACAGGACAAGGGTATTTTTAATCTATCACAGCACGTTTTAACAGATCCAGAAATTAAACTCCTTAGCAAAGGATTGTCATTTGCACCAACAAGTAGCTTAAACAAATTTGAGACCTTCATTGACTTGAACAAGTTTGTGAGAAAACTGACTCTAAAAAGACACTTTTTGAGGAAAGAGGATGCCATAATAAGCAATTACGAGGCAAAATCAAAATCAGGGTTAAAACCCAAATCGAAGTATTACCCATTGGAGTCAAAGGGGAGCAACGTCAGCCTTTTTTATGATATGGTAAAGAAAGACCTGTGTGATACAGAACTGAAACCACCCAAGGAAAAGAATATGAAGAATTGTGAATACGAAGCCTTGAAGAAGTTACAAAGAAATAAGAATGTAATTATCAAGCAAGCTGACAAAGGGGGGGGATTGGTTGTAATGGACTATGACCTCTATACAAAGGAAGCACTGAGACTACTGGGAGATAGAAATTCCTACACACCACTCAATGAGGATCCTCAGGTAAATTTTGTGGAAGAATTGAGGACCATACTTCTATATGGCCTACGAAATGATGTGTTAACGAAGGAAGAATACCAATATCTCATGCAATCCAATCCCATAACCCCCATTTTTTACTTTTTACCCAAAATACATAAATCCCTGACCAACCCGCCCGGCAGACCAATAGTGGCGGGTATTGGCTCTTTGACTTCCAATTTATCTGAATATGTAGACAAGTTTTTAAAGAACTATGTGAAAGACCTACCATCATATCTTAAAGACACGACATCAGTACTTAATATACTAAAAACAGTGAAATGGAAGGACACATACATCTGGGCGACGGTGGATGTCCAATCTTTATACACATGCATCGAACACTCAAAAGGCATCGCCGCATGTAGAGACTACCTAGATAAAGATCCTTCGTTGACTCCCATTCACCGAAATTTTATTTGCGATCTTATGCATTTTATCCTCAGCCACAACTATTTTAAGTTTTTAAATCAGTTTTACTTACAATGCTGTGGCACAGCTATGGGGACTATTTTTGCCCCAAGCTTTGCAAATCTTTTTATGGGATGTTGGGAAGAAACACATGTCTACAGTTCAGTTGTTTTTAAGGAGAAAGTGGTCTTTTATAAACGTTACATCGACGATATTTTAATTATTTGGGACGGCACCTCTGAATCTTTTAATGAGTTTTTAACAATGCTGGGAAATAACAATATGAACTTGACATTTACCTCAATTACCAACAGTAGGTCGGTTGAATACTTGGACTTGGTTTTAACTGGGGAATCTGGAGGCGTTACCACTAGGAATTTCATCAAAGAGGTCGACACGAACAGTTATTTACATTTCCGAAGTAACCATCTAGAAAAATGGAAGAGCAATATACCGGCCTCGCAGTTCTCAAGAATTAAGAGAAACTGCACAAGCACCAAAGACTGTGAAGATCAACTGGAGATATATAAGAGAAGATTCCAAGACAAAGAATACCCGGAGCCCATCTTGAATGAAGCAATAAAGAAGACAAGAAGTTTGAACAGAGAGGACCTGCTGAGGTACAAACCGAGAGATGAAATGAAGGACGCAGTCGCTTTTATCACCTCCTATAGTCAACATGAGAGGGTAATAAGGAATTCACTAAAAAAGCACTGGAACATTCTTCTGATGGATACAGTATTAAAAGATATCCTACCGCCCGAACCAACACTCGTTTTCAAAAAGTCAAGAAACTTGAAGGACTGCCTGGCACCCAGCATGATAAAGGAGAAACCCAACCAAAGGATCCCAATGCTTAAGTGTTTAGGATCTTATAAATGTGGGAAGTGTAACGTTTGCAAATATTTACATCGGAACAGGAAAACCTTCAGTGATATGGAAAATAAAAAGGAATATACCATTAAACATTTTATGAACTGCAATACAACGTCCGTGATCTACCTGTTGGAATGTGCTTGTGGGATGAAATACGTGGGCAAGACCAAGAGACCGTTGAAAATAAGGATCCAGGAACATATCAGAAACATTAAAAACAAGGTCGAAAGCCACACGGTCTCCAGACATTTCACAACACAACATAATTCAAATCCTGAGGACCTTACGTTCAAGGCGATTGAACATGTGGACCTGGGCGAGAGAGGTGGTGATCTTGCAAACAAGCTCTCAAGACGTGAAATGTATTGGATTTTCCAGCTGGGAACCCTGCAACCAACAGGTTTTAACGAAGGTTACGAGATTGCACCTTTCTTGTGAGGTGCAGTATCCTCATTTTTCATATAGTCCTGCTTTTCCACATTCACTCTAGCTCTCCCATACAATTATGCACTCTAATAAACTAATAAATTAATTAAGCTAACCTGATCTCGAGTGTTATTGAGCGATCGGATCTCCGGTGTAACGACGTCTCACACGTATATACAGTCATACCACACTGGTACGCCCAACCTCGTCCGATCTTGGAAGCTAAGCAGTGTATCGGGCCTGACCAGTACCAGGGGAGGGGACTACCTGGGAAGATCAGGTACTGTAGTGAGTGACGATAGGACGTTAAGCCACCTGGTGGGCGATCTATCAACACTCGGCATCCCTACGACTAAATGTGTCCTCTGACAAAAATGAATAATGATCATAATTAATATTTATTTAATGAATATAAATTTATAAATTTATAACTTATTAATAAATATGCAGTATACATACATGGTCTAAACACCTCCCCCTAATCCTAGATTCACCTGACAGAGCCCAGTCAGACATTTTTAAGATATTACTGTATTATAGTTACATGCATATTCAATATTAGCCTATGGGTTGTTTAAATACTAATATTTTAATATTTTAATAATGACAACTGTTGTTTTATGATGGCAAAAAACACCAATATAAGGATCAATACCAAACTGTTTATCTCTTTTTCATATGGAAACGTTGCCATGGATATTTCCAAATGAAATTAATATGGGTCTCCTGAAACTACAACAAAATGGCCGCCGCAATTCCTTTGATCTCTATGGACTTTCCACACACGAAAATGGCCGCCGTGGAGGAGAAAACTGCTGACAAAATACGGAGGAGACAAAGCTGAACATACTAAACATGGACATAGAGATCGGGTCCCGCCGCCGGCGCATGCGCAGACACGGAGATCGGGTCCCGCCGCCGGCGCATGCGCAGACACAGAGATCGGGTCCCGCCGCCGGCGCATGCGCAGACGCGCACAGGAAGTGGGGCGGAAGTGCCCGAAGTCATGTGACCCGCGGCCTCCGTCACCAGAAGTGTGGCGGAAGTGCCGCTATTTAATGTATTAATCACTCTAAAACAGTTTATTTACACTATTTGAACTTTTAAACCACTCGTTTTAGATGAGGATGTGCCCCAAATAACACCCATAGTTTGCAGTGATGTTTAACAACCACCATCATGTGTATCTTTATGTGAGACTCTGAGATTGAATCACCTGACCATCTGTGATGTCACAACTCCTTACCCAGTATGTAAGGGTATAAATAGGCTTAAGGAATCATTCTGTCCCTACCCTTTGAAGAAGTCATGTGACGAAACGCGTTGGGTTCCCTGCACTGACCCCCTGCCTATTTTTTAAGCTAAGTCTTATCTCCTACCTTATATTTATATAATTTTATCTGTTGAAAATTTGTACTTTTATTTATTAACTTTTATATCTTATTAAATTTGAATATTTTTATATATATATTTTTTGGCTCATAAATTTAAAGATTTTTTAGTATATACTTTTTAAACAACACAGGTCGCCGGTACCCCTATCCCCCACTTCTTCCACAATTTTTAGCATTGCTCCACCAGCGTTGCATTTTTAGGGGGTGGCAGACACCTATAATAAGGTTATGTGTGTTTTTTAAAGATTTTTTCTCTTTTAAAATAGTTTGACATAGCTTTGGAATCTATCCCACAAGTGGCGCTGTATATATATTTTTTTACAGGGGTGTGGCCATACCTGTAATCTGCAGCCAGTAAAACTGATTGCAAGCCTTGGAAGTGAACCCGAAGTTGCAATTAATGTAGCTGGTAAATCATTAAACTTTCTTGTAGATACGGGGGCGGCCAAATCAGTGATAAATTCGACAGTGGGCATGAGAACCACTGGTAGGACAATTCCAGCCATGGGAGTAACAGGAGTAGTCCAGCATTACCCTGTTAGCAAACCAGCCGAGATTACAATAGGGCCTTTACATACCAAGCATTCCTTTTTGCTGGCTGCATCGGCACCGACTAATCTCCTGGGAAGAGATTTACTGTGTAAAATGGGGTGCGTCATTTATTGTACTCCTGAAGGTGTATTCTTGGACATCCCTGAGAATCACGCTCAGGAAGTGCGAGACATGTTAGACTCCCCATCAAAATTAATGTCACATACCATTATGACAAATAGGACTCCCTCCCAAGTAGAAGAAATGACATCTCAGATACCAGAGTCACTTTGGACTAAAGATGGACAGGACACTGGATTAATGGCAAACGTAGCTCCGGTAGTTGTACAAGTAAAAGATGGTAGGATAGCTCCAAAAATCCCACAGTACCCTCTGAAGCCAGAGGTGGAGTTAGGAGTTTACCCAGTAATAGAGCGCTTGCTACAACAGGGCATTCTGGTAAGAACGTCCAGCACTGCCAATAGTCCCATCTTCCCTGTGAAAAAGAGTGGGGGGAGGGGTTACCGGCTAGTGCAGGATCTAAGGGGGATTAACAAAATAGTTGAGAGTCAGTTCCCCGTAGTGCCAAATCCAGCTGTCATCCTAATGCAAATCCCTCCCACTGCGAAATTTTTCACTGTTATTGACCTCTGCTCCGCTTTCTTTTCGGTACCTCTGCACCCTGACAGCCAATATTTGTTTGCATTTACATACAGAGGAGTCCAATACACATGGACTCGATTACCACAAGGATTCATAGATAGTCCAAGTATATTTTCCCAGGCTTTGCATGATTGTTTACAGTCTTTCCAACCAGAGAGTGGATCAGTATTAATACAGTACGTGGATGATCTACTACTGTGTTCTGATTCATTGGAAGCATCCCTGAAGGATACGAAACAGCTCCTGTTTCATCTTTCAGACACAGGACACAAGGTTTCCAAAGACAAGTTGCAATTATGCCAAACTAAGGTAAAATATTTGGGACACTGTCTAACACAAGGACTGAGACACCTGACCGCTGATAGAATTCAAGCAATTAGAGACATGACTCTGCCACAAACCCAGCAACAGATCAGAACGTTTTTAGGAATGTGTGGGTATTGCCGTAACTGGATCCCAGGGTTTTCCATTCTAGCGTTACCCTTGCAGGAGATGGTCTCCTCAAACAAACCTGATCGGATTTCGCATACAGACGAGTCTGAGACGGCATTTGAGAGACTTAAACAGTGCCTAACGCAGGCACCAGCATTAGGTATGCCAGACTATGGGAAACCCTTTGAGCTGTACGGAACAGAAAGTGCTGGTTGCGCGGCAGGCGTACTAACCCAAAAGCATGGTGATGCCAGCAGGCCAGTAGCATATTACAGCGCTCAGCTAGACACGGTAGCGCGATCCCTCCCCACATGCTTGCGAAGCGTTGCTGCGATAGCATTGCTAGTAACGAAAAGCGAAGATGTAGTGCTAGGTCACAACCTCACAATTCATACACCACATGCAGTGTCAGCCTTGCTGAATTCTGCCCAAACCAGGCACGTCTCATCAGCGCGGTTTACAAGATGGGAATTGGCACTAATGGCCCCCGTAAACATCACCATAAGGAGATGCAGTGCATTAAATCCTGCAACATATCTCCCAGGTGTGCCTGGACAGGCACAAAGGGTGGAGGATGAGAGTGGTGGGGAAGGAGGATTTAATACAAAGGAAGACACACATGATTGTATGGAATATTTGACCCAAAATTTTACCGCAAGGCCTGACATCAGTGACAACCCACTGGAAGATGTAGAACTTACTTTCTACACGGACGGTAGTTGTCATAGACAGTCAGACTCGGGAGACTTGTGTACTGGATACGCAGTCGTAGATGACCAAGGCACCATAGAAGCGGAACCGCTAGGCCCACCTCACTCAGCCCAGGTTGCTGAACTGGTTGCCCTAACCAGAGCATGTGAATTGGCTAAGGGCAAATCAGCCAATATCTACACCGACTCTAGATACGCATTCGGGGTAGTCCATGATTTCGGAGCCCTATGGCGCCTCAGAAATTTCATGACGGCAGCTGGTACACCGGTAGCGCATGCAGCTCACATAAAAAGGCTTCTAACAGCGATACAGGAACCCGACAGAGTGGCTGTTATCAAATGTAAAGCACACACATATAGCCAAGACCCAGTATCACTTGGTAACAGCCGAGCAGACGAAGCTGCTAAGTTAGCAGCTGGTACCCCCAGACAGACAGACACCACACAACTGATGGTATTTAATACCATCAACACACAGAAGTTGTGTGAGATGCAAAATTTGTGTTCCACACAGGAAAAGGCAGTCTGGAAGGCAAAAGGATATGACCAGGAGTCCTCAGGACTCTGGACGGATGGACACGGTAAACCAGTGGCCCCCAGAGCATACCTTCCATGTTTAGCTGAGGCAGCTCACGGGCTGACTCATCTGGGCAAGGAAGGGATGTGCAAGTTGGTAAGAGCATATTGGTGTGCCCCAGGATTTTCATCTCATGCGAGTAAAAGAGCAATGTCATGCCTTACCTGTTTGAGAAAGAACATCGGAAAGGCAATACCTACAGAACCATCTCATATCCCACCTGCCGGCGGCCCTTTCCAGGTAATACAGATTGACTTTATTCAATTACCCCCTTGTCGAAATTTGAAATATGTACTTGTTTGTATAGATGTTTTCTCAAATTGAGTCGAAGCATTTCCGGCGGCCACAAATACCGCTATGTTTACTGCTAAGAAAATTGTGCAGGAATTTGTATGTAGATACGGTATCCCTAGAATAATTGAGAGCGATAGGGGTACCCATTTTACAGGTGATGTCTTTCAAGGAATGTGTAAGTTGATGGGAATTGATAGCAAGCTGCACACTCCATACCGTCCACAGGCGAGTGCGAAAGTGGAAAGAGTGAACAGCACTATTAAAAATAAACTGAGTAAAGTGATGGCAGAGACAGGATTGACATGGCCAGAAGCTTTACCCATTGTACTGTACAGCATCAGAACCACTCCCAGGTCCCCTCTTAATCTGTCTCCCTTTGAAATCTCGTTTGGTCGACAACCGCATGTTATGATTAACCCTCAGGATGATTTGAAGTGTAACAATGAAGTGACTGTAAAATACTTGATTAACATGAGTAAACAGTTAAGGAATCAAAATGATAATCTAAAGTTGGTGATTCCTGATTTACCAGATAGTAATTGTCATGACATTGAACCTGGGGATTATGTAATGATACGGAATTTTCTACGCTCAGGTTGCCTTATTGACAGATGGGAAGGACCATACCAGGTCTTATTGACTAGCACTACAGCATTGAAGGTTGCTGAGAGAGAGACTTGGGTTCATTCGTCCCACTGTAAGAAGGTTGCTGATCCAGAGAGGTCCCGTGATAAGGAACAGACGGTAGAGGTTGTATCACTGGAGTGTCTGTTCCAGGAGGATTGAGGCGGCACCTGAGCATTGAAAATCACAAGACCAAAAGCAGTTGTCGATCCCCTGTTCCCTTTTATTGTTTTTCTCCAACTTCCCATCCCCTCTCCCTCAAATTATTTTTTCCCCCTTCTCATTCTTCTCCATTTCCTCCTACAAGATGGACTTGCCCCAAGAGACTGTGATCCGGATTTTCCTGTTGACCATGATGTTGACCAGAGCAGTCTGTTCCGGCGAGAGTACCATGGAGGTCGAGAGAGGTTCTGGAATGGGTTCTGATGATAAAGATGGAGGCGTAATTTTCCAAGAACAACTTAACCAACAAGTAAAGGCGAGTATCAGAAAACGATCCGATAGCATTGACAATAGAAGGAATTGTGAAGGATTGTTAGCTGAAGAAAACTGTATCTGTAGGCTCTGTGACAACGTAGTGGAGGATGGGTGCATTAAGAAATGCCAATCCAGTTTTAATATCCATATGGACCAGCATCCATTGAGTGACTATCACTCCTTAGTGGGTAGTGTGTTAAATAAAACAGATTGTTGGGTATGCTCTCAAGTACCTCAAGGTCATAGCAAATCAGGGCTAGTACCATTTCCTTTAACGTTAGGGGAGGTACTTGAGTTAAGTGGTGGGAGACCGGTGGACAGGAGGTTTAATATCTCCAGCCCTCCTAGTTTGAAGCTCCACCAATACCAAGTGGATAGGTCCCTATTATGTTTTAACATCTCCAATCCCCGAAAGCCAGGAAATTAGGAAGTGTCATGGAGTAACCAAACCATGACCTTTTCGCATAGAGCAGATAGAATGCCTACAGATACAGAGCTTATACGCCACATAGCCAGTAGAGGAAAATCTTTCCGGTATAGGTATACCATAGGAAATAGGATTACGAGAGTTGGAGAGGTATCACCAGGATACTGTGCACATATCGTACAACCTGATACGTGTACTAAGCAGATGGAAGAATTAGGGTTAGGAGATTTCACATGGAAGGTGTGTAATATGGTTATGTCCTACTCCGTCCCATATGTTCTCCCCGATGATGCATATTTCATATGCGGGAGAAAGGCGTATAAGTGGCTTGCCCCAAACTCTGAAGGATTGTGTTATATTGGAAAAGTACTGCCTGAAGTAATGACTGTATCACATGACAAAATGAAAGACATACACCGTGGTGCCCAAGCTCCTTATACTCATACCCATTACGAGCACGTAGTTAAAAGGCAACTGACAGAGGACAGAGCATTTGGCCTCGGATATGATCCATGAGTCCACCGGGATTCAGGTTCTACTTGCGTTAGACTTCACTCGCACCGCTCGAGGAGTGATGAACTATAGATACATCTCTGCGCTTGCAAATTTGTTAGATAATATCACTGAAATGTATGATGACACGTTTAGGTATACTGGAAGAGAACTTCAAGCTTATAAAACAGAACTGGTACAGCATAGAATGGTTCTTAATTACCTCACAGCAGTAACAGGCGGATATTGTGTCACACTGGCAACACAATACGGCGTGAAATGTTGCACATATATTACGAATAGCACCGAGGACCCGGTCGAGGTCATAGACCAAAAGATGGACGATATTCTCCAACTGAAGTGGGAATTTCGCAGGAGACACAATCTCACTCTCGCTGCTGTAGGTAATGAGCTGACTGGTTGGGTGTCATGGTTGAACCCACGAAATTGGTTCTCTGGTTTAGGAGACTGGGCTCAAGGAGTCATAATGGATGTTGGGAAGTTTCTTCTATGTATCTTAGGTGTTGTCATATCAATTGGTTTGATATTTAGATGCGGTCAGGCTTTAATGAAGTGCAATCGTCGTACTAGGGTAATGAGTCTGAGGAGTGAGGAAACTGTAATTCCAATGGATTTGATTTATGACCCAAATGTAGAAACAATGATGTGATGAAAATGCGATTTCTACGGTCCGTTTCTTTCACCTGTTTTTCCGTTTCCTCCAAGGTAAAAAGACCCACTTGGACGAGGAATTTGATGAGCCGATATACAGACAACAGATGGATTAAAGAAGAAGCTTTGACAACCTGATACACAGATTTTTGATGAACTTTGCCATAGATCCCCAGTTTCCCTAGAAATTTTAAAATTACGCTAGCCCAACACTTTTGTAAATCTATGGACATTGACAAAGCTTTTGCTCGCACCTTATGGGCAAAAGCACAAAGAAGACTGCATTCAACAGACACCGAACAAGACTTCAACCGACAAATGTTCATTTACCTGACATAGAATACCACTGCATTTACCGTAATTATGTCTTTTCTTCATCTCTACAACCTTCAGGTAATTACACACATAGTATAGGGAATACAGGCACAGATATCAGCAATCACATATTCCCCCATTCATGTATCATCAACTAAAATGTGCTCCCCCATTTTGTTACAACCAAAAGCCGAAAAGAGCTCGGTAAAGTTTGACAGCCCATCCACAGACCCGTACCACGGGATAAGAAGGAATTCAAATGTATACTTCGCAATACCTCGAAGCTTGATGTACAACACGTACGGCACGATGATACATGACCCCCCAAACATGGATTCATACACACATGCTTCTACTATCTCACTAGGTCATACCCTCTTCACACCTTCTCCTCTCTCCTCCCTTACCCAACCATGGAAATGTATTAACCCCTGACATATATTTTTCTCTTTTTGAAATGTTTTAGAAGGTGGCAGTTATTATTGACTGCCAAAGGGTGGACTGTCAAAGTCAGAAAAATATCTCTATACACACTGCCATATTTGCACCTCATATACGTCCGCGCTGCGCATGCGTACGCTCTCCCGTGCGTGCGCATACTCACAGTCGCGGGCACCCGCAGGCGCACGGTATGCGTATTTACGGTAGAGTTTATGTGATCGTAGCGTGCGACTCAATCGTTACATATTTTAACTATATAATGTATTTTGTAGATCATGGTCCCTTTGATAGATTCTGAAAGTTTAGTTAATATAGCATGTTCCTGGACAGAGGGATCCCTCTTTGTATTGTACGAAGGGTCTAACAGGAGTCATACAGTGGTGTTTAGTACCCATCGGAAGAGTATTTAATTAGCAATATTCCGGTGTTGGTTTGGAGCGGATTAATCGCTCGTGCGAATAGTTATGGACATAAGAAGTTTATGTCCATTTACTATTATTTGCTCTTACTTAGCCATGCGGCGGGAAACCCAGTATCCCACCCACCTGAGCTGTTGGAAATCGTCACAGCCCACCTGTATGAATCAACCTATGACCTTTTGTTATAATGCGAAGCCGAATTCCTGTGTCCAATGAACAATGAGATTGTAGGGACCATTGAATTGTATTGTGTGTGGGGCATAAATAGACAAGCCGATCACATCCAGCTCACTCTTCAACGGTTATCATTGCTGAAAATCGGGAGCTGGATGTCCAGAGGCGCATGCGATCGTTTCCCCTTGTGCGTAAGTGTATCTCCGCAATCATATTGTTCTTACTGTTATTGTGAGCCATTTCTCTCTATTTCTCTCTCTTCTCCTCTTTCTCTCTTATTTTCCCTTAAAACATAATTGTATTGTATTGTATTTCCTGTGTAGTTATCTGGTTAAGTAGTCTATGTTATATTGTAGTGTATGACTTGTATTGTGTTAATTCTTTTGCAAGTATATCATTCATAATATATATATATATTAGGCGTTGGACCCTAAGCCCAGGTATCTGTGTATTTCTTGTAGTGTTAAGTATTCACAGAGCGTCGGTGACGCTCAAACAGCTTTTAAGTTAATAAGGTTACACTAGGTTGCATCTACACCCTATCTCTACACTAAGGCTTTACAGCATATTACATTGTTTATGGTTTAGATATAAAGGTTTAACATTGTGAGCGTCAGCGCCGCTGGTGATCTCCTCGTGGTCCCGAGCGTCCGCTACGCTATAGCGAATCATTACGATAGACGGCAGCCAATAGCGTGCCTGCCTGTGATCTCTTGGCCGTGAGCGAACGTGACGCTTGAGCGTCTCGACTACGGCTAAGCGATTGCTACGCAACGAGCGTACCCTTACGGTACTCCATACGTGAATAGCGTACAGTGTTCTTAGACCTCATAAAGGGTTTTATATAAGATAAATATTTAGCTTTATCAGGACGTAGCTCCTCCCCCTGGTGACGTGTCTCCTCCCCTATGTACGTCAGAAGGTCCCTTCTCCCACTCCGATATAGAATCAACCATGTGGTTTCGTCATGCTGTGGACTCGTCAGCACTCTGGGATCCCCAGCCTCTCCCAGCACATTATTATACAGGAGTCTTGGACCACGATGCAGTGCTGGGGGTACTTCCCATTGCAAAAAAGCAGTGTATGTGATAAATAGGTGCAATAGACCCTACTGCAAGATAAACTAAAATAAAATATACAGTATAGGGTGGCAGGAATTATAACTAAAGGGGTTAAAGAGACGCTTTCCATAGCCATAAAGATGTATACTGTATATTAGCCAAGTGGGATAACTTACAGTATATATGGAGGGAGAAGGCAATACCAACACAGTACATGGACAGGAGGTAGCTTCCCTCTGGTACATTACAATGAGAAGATCCAGGGGCATAGGCAGATACAGTGTAGATCGTATGGCAAAAGTTTGGAAGGGCCCCTATGTACCTCCCAATGGTAAAAAATGTTTCTATTAAATGTAACTGTGACAGGGAAGGTGGGCCTCTTACTGCTCTGGGCCCCATAGCAGCTGCACCTATGGAAGCAAAACCCTGTATGTAACCAAAGTAGCTGTGGCAAGGAATGGGGGCCCCACACAGCTCTGGGCCCTATATCAGCTGCACACCCTACACCTATGGTAGCTACACCCTTGAATAAAACCCATGTAGCTGTGACAGGAAAGGTGGGCCCCTCACAGCTCTGGGCCCCAGAGCAGCTGCACACCCTTCCACAATGGTAGCTACACCCTTGAATAAAACCCATGTAGCTGTGACAGGAAAGGTGGGCCCCTCACAGCTCTGGGCCCCAGACCAGCTGCACACCCTACACCTATGGTAGCTACACCCTTGAATATAACCCATGTAGCTGTGACAGGAAAGGTGGGACCCTCACAGCTCTGGGCCCTATATCAGCTGCACACCCTACACCTATGGTAGCTACACCCTTGAATAAAACCCATGTAGCTGTGACAGGGAAGGTGGGCCCCTCACAGCTCTGGACCCCATAGTAGCTGCACTCCCTGCACCTATGGTAGCTACACCCTTTTATATAACACATGTAGCTGTGACAGGGAAGGTGGGCCTCTCACAGCTCTGGGCCCCATGTCAGCTGCACACCCTACACCTATGGTAGCTACACCCTTGAATATAACCCATGTAGCTGTGACAGGGAAGGTGGGCCCCTCACAGCTCTTGGCCCCATAGCAGCTGCACTCCCTGCACCTATGGTAGCTACACCCTTTTATATAACACATGTAGCTGTGACAGGGAAGGTGGGCCTCTCACAGCTCTGGGCCCCATGTCAGCTGCGCACCCTACACCTATGGTAGCTACACCCTTGAATATAACCCATGTAGCTGTGACAGGGAAGGTGGGCCCCTCACAGCTCTTGGCCCCATAGCAGCTGCACTCCCTACACCTATGGTAGCTATACACTTGGGCCCCAGAGCAGCTGCACACCCTTCCACAATGGTAGCTACACCCTTGAATAAAACCCATGTAGCTGTGACAGGAAAGGTGGGCCCCTCACAGCTCTGGGCCCCAGACCAGCTGCACGCCCTACACCTATGGTAGCTACACCCTTGAATATAACCCATGTAGCTGTGACAGGAAAGGTGGGACCCTCACAGCTCTGGGCCCTATATCAGCTGCACACCCTACACCTATGGTAGCTACACCCTTGAATAAAACCCATGTAGCTGTGACAGGGAAGGTGGGCCCCTCACAGCTCTGGACCCCATAGTAGCTGCACTCCCTGCACCTATGGTAGCTACACCCTTTTATATAACACATGTAGCTGTGACAGGGAAGGTGGGCCTCTCACAGCTCTGGGCCCCATGTCAGCTGCACACCCTACACCTATGGTAGCTACACCCTTGAATATAACCCATGTAGCTGTGACAGGGAAGGTGGGCCCCTCACAGCTCTTGGCCCCATAGCAGCTGCACTCCCTACACCTATGGTAGCTATACACTTGAATATAACCCATGTAGCTGTGACAGGGAAGGTGGGCCTCTCACAGCTCTGGGCCCCATGTCAGCTGCACACCCTCCACCTATTGAATAAAACCCATGTAGCTGTGACAGGGAAGGTGGTCCCCTCACAGCTCTGGGCCCAAGAGCAATTGCACACCCTACACCTATGGTAGCTACACCCTTGAATAAAACCCATGTAGCTGTGACAGGGAAGGTGGGCCCCTCACAGCTCTGGGCCCTATATCTGCTGCACACCCTACACCTATGGTAGCAATACCCTTGAATATAACCCATGTAGCTGTGACAGGGAAGGTGGGCCCCTCACATCTCTGGGCCCCATAGTCGCTGCACTCCCTACACCTATGGTAGCTACACCCTTGTATATAACACATGTAGCTGTGACAGGGAAGGTGGACCCCTCACAGCTCTGGACCCCATATCAGCTGCACTCCCTGCACCTATGGTAGCTACACCCTTGAATATAACCCATGTAGCTGTGACAGGGAAGGTGGGCCCCTCACAGCTCTGGGCCCCATGTCAGCTGCACACCCTCCACCTATGGTAGCTACACCCTTGAATATAACCCATGTAGCTGTGACAGGGAAGGTGGGCCCCTCATTGCTCTGGGCCTCATAGAGGCTGTGCTCCTCACACCGATAGTAGCTATACCCTTGCACTGAAGCTTCAATAGTTATCCTAAAACACACACTTCTCTCTTTCCCCAGCAATTGCTATTGTTGTCACAGCTATGGATATCAGATGAGACTACCTTTTACATATATTTTATGAAAAGAAAAAAAAAATGCTGGCAATCATTGCATCAGGGGTTGAACTATCAGCAACGGGAAACGGGATTTGTGCAGGTGCATTAGGGGCCATTGACCTAATAATAATAATATTCATATGGTTTAGTGGTGCCACAAAGTGTCTGTGGGAGTCTACATAAAACACTACAAAATAAAGTAACAGATCATAAGTACAATGAAAAGAAAGGAAAAAAAAAAAAACAGCTTACCATAGCCCAGGCCTGGCCAACCTGTCAGGCCTGCCATAGCCTAAGAACAAAATGTCTTCATATAATGCTGTTGGGGTGTGTCGTAAGGGGAGTAATTTAGCACACAGTTCCTGCACAGTAGCGGATCTTGCCACGGGCAAGCAGGACTTTTGGCCGGGGCGCCGCCTTCCGGAGGGCGCCGCACCATGGCAAGATCCGCTACTGTGACCCGCTGTGTCCCCCACTGTGAAGGGAACTAGACGCTATGCGTCTAGTTTCCCTTCGTGGAGAGGACCTTCGCTGTGCGTGCGCGGTGATGTCATCGCACACCGCACAGCATTGTGGGACTGACACAGACGCTAGGGGTCATAATTGACCTCTAGTGTCGGTCTATGCTGTGTTATGGGAGAGACGTCATGACGTCTCTCCCATAGATCCGAGGAGAGGAGCGGCGCCGGCGGAGGTCTGCAGCGGTCGGGAATCAGGAGCGGGGATAGTAAGTATTCATTATTTATTTTTAATTTTCTTTCAGTGGCGCTACAACTGTACAGGGGGCGTAAATGACCACGCCCCCTGTATGAAGCCAGGCCCCTATTTCCGCCCGGGGCGCCAAAAGGGCTTGAACTGGCCCTGTTCCTGCACCAGCTCTTGGGGAGTAAACAGTGTCAGAGCTGCTGAAAGCACAGAGGTGGTGCACTGTTGGCATTGATAGTGTTTGGGAAAAACAAGAGGGGAGAGGGCCCTGCCTATGAGAGCTGACATACTGAACTAAGAGGAAGGGCTGAACCGTTGGCAGGGGATCATGAAAACACCAAAGATGGAAGGATAGAAGTGATGGTGATAATTTATGAGTAGCACAGGTAAGGTTTAATTAAAAAAGTGAGTTTTTGGGGTCACTCCAATTACTCACAAAGGGTATGAGTTGCCATTGCAGCGGCATGTAAATGCCAGCAATGGCACCCAAACCCGCACCCCGCGCGGGCCGACACGCATATTTTTGCCCAAAGCCCTATGGGGCTCCAAACAAAAATCTGCGAGTTGGCAGTACCGTAAGTGTGGCATACAGCTAAACTTACTCGCACCCATAAAGACATCGCGGGTAATTGGAGACGCCTTTGTTTACAATGAATACCCATTTTCCACTAGCTAAATTCACCCGTGTTTTTGCAAGTGGGCACGCATCAACACAGGTTTTTAGTAAGTGGAAACGGCACAACACGGGTTGAGTGACCCTGGAATCCTACCCGGTAGCTACCTGGGATGAACACGGTAATTAAGCTTTTACAGAGTTTACCTGGGTTAAGTGGAAACAGATCCGACCCGGGAATAACCCATGTCGAAGTGCAGTGGAAATGCCGGGGTTGTAGCGGGATTAAAAATCCCGGGTCAGACCCAGTTCTCAGGTGAAAAAGGGTAAAAGTGGACATACCTGTTTTATTCTATTTCACCCTTGTATAGAGGTTACAGTAAAGGCCGGTCTGGCCACCTGGCACCTCTGCAAATGCCAGAAGGGCTGCTGACCAGATGGGCCAGCCTGTCCACACTGAGGGTCTAATTCAAGGTTGATTGCAAAACAACATTTTCCTCTAATGGGAAAAACCATGTGCACTTCAGGGGAGGCAGATATAACATGTGCAGAGAGAGTTAGATTTGGGTGGGTTATTTCGTTTCTGTGCAGGGTAAATACTGGCTGTTTTATTTTTACACAGCAATTTAGATTTCAGTTTGAACACACCCCACCCAAATGTAATGCTGGGCATACCCTATACAATTATCTGTCAGATAATCTGTCAAATCTGGCTGGTTGGAAAGAAAATGGATGAGAGCAATTGACCATTTGCTCCCGAACACTGGACAATGGACAAAATCTGTCATTCAGACAAATTGGTTAAATCATGCATTTAACCAATTTGTATGAACAGCAGTTTTGGTCCGTTTTTCAGTGTTTGGGAGAAAATGGTCATTTGCTCTCATCCATTACCAGATTTTCATTCCAACCAGACAGATCTGGCAGATTATCTGACAGATAATTGTATAGTATATGCCCAGCATTACTCTCTCTGCAAATGTTACATCTGCCACACCTGCACTGGACATGGTTTTGCCCATTAACGGAAAATGTTGTTTTGCAATCAACCTTGAATTAGGCCCTGAGTGCGGTTCTCTGCTCGGCCGCCCTCCCTCTATCCCACCTGCGGCCGGTCTACTGGGCATGCCTCAAGGCCAGGCCCTCCCTTGACTCACAGCACGTCACAGTGAGCCGTGGCTGCATCCTCCTCAGCATGTGCACACAGTTACGTGCCAGGGCTGCATCACGGCCAACAGTCCGTCTCTGGTTACAGTGTTTATAGGGAGATGCTTCTCTATCTGAGCAGATTGTGAAGTCTTGATAAACAGGAAGAGGTCATATAGATTAACATAATCCAGTCTCAGATTTCTAAAATGCACTGGATGTCATTAGGACAGTGATCTACAGATGTGGGAACTGGCTTTAGCTTACTTCCATTGGCTTAGAAGATCATGCTCTATTAAACTTGTTTTTAACATTAGAAATTCTGCAGCGGAGTACACTGGTACATACCTCCCAACTTTTCATAACAGCAAGCCAGGACGCTTGCTAGGCTTAGCCGCGTGCGACTCGAAAAGGGGGTGTGGCTTACCGTGGAAGGGGCATGTCCTCGGTCGAGTGGGCGTAGCCGAACACCACGGACCCGGTTTTTTGCATTTCGGGAGCGTGCCCAGCACTCCCCGAGAAGCTAGGCAGCCCCCTGCTCCCCTCCCAGCATTGAATAGATGCGCACGGCATCTATTCAGTGATCACCGGCTGCTTTGCAGAGCAAAGCAGCGGGTGATCAAAGCCTCCCCCAACTGCCCCCCCCCGCCCGCGGGACACTGCGACCCACGGGAGGGACAGCGGGACAGTGTCCGAATAGCGGGACTGTCACTGTGAAATCGGGACAGTTGGGAGGTATGCTGGTATTCCACAGGTAATAACATCGGGGTGTAGAGTAAGATCTTGATCCGAGGCACCAACAGGCTATAAGCTTTGACTGTTCCCAGGATGCATAGCGCGGCCTCCTCTATATCCCCGCCTCCAGGCACTGGAGCTCAGTTTGCAAGTTGGTGCCCTGCAGGCAGGATCACTGCTCCAAGCAGCCCTAAAAAGAGCTTTTTTTCCGAAGATTGAAGGGTTCAAGGGCCGCAGCATAGCACTGACAAGTGCTGGATGTCAGTCTGACATTAAATGCTGCGGCGCCATCACCTCCCCTGGCGGCGCTGTATACTCCCGTGTCCCTGGTTGCTGGGTACTTACAACGGAGGGCTCCGGTTCCCGGTGCATAGCACACACATCCACCGCTGCTCTCCAGGATCGCGTGGCCGCATCAGGGAGGAGGAAAGAGGGTCCCCCAGGCGGGACCCGCTGCAAACCGCGATCCAGCGTGGTCTGTGGGAGGCGGGCCGCGCGCGCTGGCGTGGACACTGTGTTGGTACAGGGACCCCATTAGACCACCAGGGCAAGGGCACAGGTCGGGTTTTAAGCCGTTTTACATATGGCTCCGTCCTATAGCCCCTCCCCCAGCCCCAGGCGCCATTTTATATAAATGTTCCCGTCCTGGAGCTGCATATATCTTCTTCCTCATTCCCTGTGGCAGTGTTTGGCGCCATCACACTGCTCTGGGACTGCATGTGCAAAACCTCCTCTGCAAAGCCACCTGTAGTCAGCACTGTACATTTGCAGGACACTTAAATATTCTACATGTCTTTTGGCAGTGTTAGTTAAGAAATAGTGCATTGTGACTTCCGGTTCCGGGCTGAATGGAGTAGCACCTCTCTCCTGAAGCTCCGGTGCCTCCCGCCACAAAACCCTGCTAATCACCCGTCCTGGGCGTCCTTTGAGCGGTCCGTTTCCCCCCGCTTTCCCCCTGCACACGGGGCTGTCCTTTATGGACAAATATCTGGCCCCCTCCATGCCGGGCAAAACTCCCCGCACCAAACAAGACGCTGCCCACGGACCTGCAGCCAAAATGGTCGCCGCAGCATCTCTGAGCTCCGGAGCTCCGGCTGCAGAGACGCAAACTGGCGGTCCGGCTCCTCTGCCCCCGGCTCCCGCTGCCCCTGCCAGGGCTCACATTGCGGAAGACCTGCTGTCTGCTCCCCCTCCTGTCCAGCCACTCTCCTATGGGGACATTGTGCGGGCTGTACAAGAAACTGTACAACCCATGTTTCAAGAACAAGCAAAATCTCATGCTGCTGCTTTGCAGCAAGCAGTACTCGACATCAAAAGTCAATACAAGCAGCTAGCGAAGCGTGTCCTGCAGGTGGAGCACACCGCTGGTGAAAAATTTCAGCAGATTGCTGAACTTTCTGAAATCTCTGCTAAACTACAGAAATCGGAAAACATGGTATGGTCAAAACTCGACGACCTAGACAACAGATCATAGCGCAATAATCTCTCAGGCTCATTGGACTGCCGGAGTCAGTCAAGGGACAGGCTCTTTACCACTTTCTCCGTAATTCATTGCCTGAACTTCTTGGAGTACAAGATATTTGTACAGACCTAGTAGTGGAACGTGCCCACAGGACGGGTCCTGCTTGCTCTTCCTCTCCAGAGTCCCGGCCCCAAGCCGTATTTCTCTGACGTCCTAGTGGATGCAGGGGACTCCGTAAGGACCATGGGGAATAGCGGCTCCGCAGGAGACTGGGCACAACTAAGAAAGATTTAGGACTACCTGGTGTGCACTGGCTCCTCCCTCTATGCCCCTCCTCCAGACCTCAGTTAGAATTTTGTGCCCGGCCGAGCTGGTTGCACACTAGGGGCTCTCCTGAGCTCTTAGAAAAGAAAGTATATTTAGGTTTTTTATTTTCAGTGAGATCTGCTGGCAACAGACTCACTGCTTCGAGGGACTGAGGGGAGAAGAAGCGAACCTACCTGCTTGCAGCTAGCTTGGGCTTCTAGGCTACTGGACACCATTAGCTCCAGAGGGATCGAACACAGGCCCAGCCTCGGTTGTCCGGTCCCGGAGCCGCGCCGCCGTCCCCCTTGCAGAGCCAGAAGCAAGAAGAACGTCCAGAAAATCGGCGGCTGAAGACTCCGGTCTTCATTAAGGTAGCGCACAGCACTGCAGCTGTGCGCCATTGCTCCCCATGCACACCACACACTCCGGTCACTGATGGGTGCAGGGCGCTGGGGGGGGGGGCGCCCTGGGCTGCAATATAAATACCTTAGCTTGGCAAAAAAACACAATATAGTCAGTAAGACTATATATGTGTAAAATCCCCTGCCAAAAATATCCTGAAAAAAGCTGGAGAAGTCCGCCGTGAAGGGGGAGGGGCTATCTCCCTCAGCATACTGGCGCCATTTCCTCTCACAGCTCCGCTGGAAGGACGCTCCCCAGGCTCTCCCCTGCAGTTTCCAGGCTCAATAGGGTAAAAAAAGAGAGGGGGGGCACTAAATTTAGGCGCAAATTGTGTATTATAGCAGCTATAGGGGAAAAATCACTGTGTGTAGTTTGTATCCCTGTATTATATAGCGCTCTGGTGTGTGCTGGCATACTCTCTCTCTCTGTCTCCCCAAAGGACTTTGTGGGGTCCTGTCCTCAGTCAGAGCATTCCCTGTGTGTGTGCGGTGTGTCGGTACGGCTGTGTCGACATGTTTGATGAGGAGGCTTATGTGGAGGCGGAGCAGGTGCCGATAAATGTGATGTCACCCCCTGCGGGGTCGACACCTGAATGGACGGACATGTGGAAGGAGTTACGCGACAGTGTCAACTCCTTACATAAAAGGTTTGACGACATAGCAGATGTGGGACAGCCGGCTGCTCAGCCCGTGCCTGCTCAGGCGTCTCAAAAGCCATCAGGGGCTCTAAAACGCCCACTACCTCAGATGGCAGACACAGATGTCGACACGGATACTGACTCCAGTGTCGACGACGATGAGACTAGTGTACATTCCAATAGAGCCATTCGTTATATGATTACGGCAATGAAAAATGTGTTGCACATTTCTGATATTACCCCAGGTACCACAAAAAAAGGGTATTATGTTTGGGGAGAAAAAGCTACCAGTGGTTTTTCCCCCATCTGATGAATTAAATGAAGTGTGTGAAGAAGTGTGGGCTTCCCCCGATAAGAAACTGGTAATTTCTAAAAAGTTACTAATGGCGTACCCTTTCCCGCCAGAGGACAGGTCACGTTGGGAGACATCCCCTAGGGTGGATAAAGCGCTCACACATCTGTCAAAAAAGGTGGCACTACCGTCTCCGGACACGGCCGCCCTAAAGGAGCCTGCGGATAGAAAGCAGGAGGCTATCCTGAAGTCTGTATATACACACTCAGGAATTATACTGAGACCGGCTATTGCTTCAGCATGGATGTGCAGTGCTGCAGCTGCGTGGTCAGATTCCCTGTCGGAAAACATTGATACCCTAGATAGGGACACTATATTGCTAACCGTAGAGCATATTAAAGACGCTGTCTTATACATGAGAGATGCACAGAGGGATATTTGCCGGCTGGCATCTAAAATAAACGCAATGTCCATTTCTGCCAGGAGAGGATTGTGGACTCGGCAGTGGACAGGAGATGCAGATTCTAAAAGGCACATGGAAGTTTTGCCTTACAAGGGTGAGGAGTTGTTTGGGGATGGTCTCTCGGACCTCGTTTCCACAGCGACAGCTGGGAAGTCAGCATTTTTACCCCATGTTCCCTCACAGCCAAAGAAAGCACCGTATTATCAGGTACAGTCCTTTCGGCCCCAGAAAGGCAAGCGGGTTAGAGGCGCTTCTTTTCTGCCCAGAGGCAGAGGTAGAGGGAAAAAGCTGCAACATACAGCCAGTTCCCAGGAACAAAAGTCCTCCCCCGCTTCCTCTAAGTCCACCGCATGACGCTGGGGCTCCACAGGCGGAGCCAGGTACGGTGGGGGCCCGTCTCAAGAACTTCAGCGACCAGTGGGCTCGCTCACGGGTGGATCCCTGGATTCTACAAGTAGTATCTCAGGGGTACAAGCTGGAATTCGAGACGTCTCCCCCTCGCCGTTTCCTCAAATCTGCCTTGCCGACAGCTCCCCCGGACAGGGAGGCAGTGCTGGAGGCGATTCACAAGCTGTTTTCTCAGCAGGTGATAATCAAGGTACCCCTCCTTCAACAAGGACGGGGTTACTATTCCACAATGTTTGTGGTACCGAAACCGGACGGTTCGGTGAGACCCATTTTAAATTTAAAATCCTTGAACACTTATATAAGAAGGTTTAAGTTCAAGATGGAATCGCTCAGGGCGGTGATTGCAAGCCTGGACGAGGGGGATTACATGGTATCACTGGACATCAAGGATGCTTACCTGCATGTCCCCATTTACCCTCCTCACCAGGAGTACCTCAGATTTGTGGTACAGGACTGTCATTACCAATTCCAGACGTTGCCGTTTGGTCTGTCCACGGCACCGAGGGTATTTACCAAGGTAATGGCCGAAATGATGATACTCCTTCGAAAAAAGGGAGTTTTAATTATCCCGTACTTGGACGATCTCCTTATAAAGGCGAGGTCCAGGGAACAGTTGTTGATCGGAGTAGCACTAGCTCGGGAAGTGCTACAACAGCACGGCTGGATCCTGAATTTTCCTAAGTCGCAGCTGGTTCCTACAACGCGTCTACTGTTCCGGGGGCTTGGTTCTGGACACGGAACAGAAAAAAGTGTTTCTCCCGGAGGAGAAGGCCAAGGAGTTGTCATCTCTAGTCAGAGACCTCCTAAAACCAAAACAAGTGTCGGTGCACCACTGCACGCGAGTCCTGGGAAAGATGGTGGCTTCTTACGAAGCAATTCCTTTCGGAAGGTTCCATGCAAGGATCTTTCAGTGGGATCTGTTGGACAAGTGGTCCGGATCGCATCTTCAGATGCATCGGCTGATAACCCTGTCTCCAAGGACCAGGGTGTCGCTGTTGTGGTGGCTGCAGAGTGCTCATCTTCTAGAGGGCCGCAGATTCGGCATACAGGACTGGGTCCTGGTGACCACGGATGCCAGCCTTCGAGGTTGGGGGGCAGTCACACAGGGAAGAAACTTCCAAGGACTATGGACGAGTCAGGAGACTTCCCTACACATAAATATTCTGGAACTAAGGGCCATTTACAATGCCCTAAGTCAGGCAAGACCCCTGCTTCAACACCAGCCGGTGCTGATCCAGTCAGACAACATCACGGCGGTCGCCCATGTAAACCGTCAGGGCGGCACAAGAAGCAGGATGGCGATGGCAGAAGCCACAAGGATTCTCCGATGGGCGGAAAATCACGTGATAGCACTGTCAGCAGTGTTCATTCCGGGAGTGGACAACTGGGAAGCAGACTTCCTCAGCAGGCACGACCTCCACCCGGGAGAGTGGGGACTTCATCCAGAAGTCTTCAAGCTGATTGTAAATCGCTGGGAACGGCCACAGGTGGACATGATGGCGTCCCGCCTCAACAAAAAGCTAAAAAGATATTGTGCCAGGTCAAGGGACCCTCAGGCGATAGCTGTGGACGCTCTAGTGACACCGTGGGTGTACCAGTCGGTTTATGTGTTCCCTCCTCTGCCTCTCATACCCAAGGTACTGAGAATAATAAGAAGGAGAGGAGTAAGAACTATACTTGTGGTTCCGGATTGGCCAAGAAGAGCTTGGTACCCAGAACTTCAAGAAATGATCTCAGAGGACCCATGGCCTCTGCCGCTCAGACAGGACCTGCTGCAGCAGGGACCCTGTCTGTTCCAAGACTTACCGCGGCTGCGTTTGACGGCATGGTGGTTGAACGCCGGATCCTGAAGGAAAAGGGCATTCCGGAGGAAGTCATCCCTACGCTGATTAAAGCTAGGAAGGAGGTGACCGCAAACCATTAACCCCGCATATGGCGAAAATATGTTGCGTGGTGTGAGGCCAGAAGGGCCCCAACGGAGGAATTTCAGCTGGGTCAATTTCTGCACTTCCTACAGTCAGGGGTGACTATGGGCCTCAAATTAGGTTCCATTAAGGTCCAGATTTCGGCTCTGTCGATTTTCTTCCAAAAAGAACTGGCTTCACTGCCTGAAGTTCAGACGTTTGTTAATGGAGTGCTGCATATTCAGCACCTTTTTGTGCCTCCAGTGGCACCTTGGGATCTCAACGTGGTGTTGAATTTCCTTAAGTCTCATTGGTTTGAGCCACTTAAAACCGTGGAACTAAAATATCTCACGTGGAAAGTGGTCATGCTGTTGGCCTTGGCTTCGGCCAGGCGTGTGTCAGAATTGGCGGCTTTGTCATGTAAAAGCCCTTATCTGATTTTCCATATGGATAGGGCGGAATTGAGGACTCGTCCCCAATTTCTTCCTAAGGTGGTATCAGCTTTTCATTTGAACCAACCTATTGTGGTGCCTGCGGCTACTAAGGACTTGGAGGATTCCAAGTTGCTGGACGTAGTCAGGGCCCTGAAAATCTATGTTTCCAGGACGGCTGGAGTCAGGAAAACTGACTCGCTATTTATCCTGTATGCGCCCAACAAGCTGGGTGCTCCTGCTTCAAAGCAGTCTATTGCTCGCTGGATCTGTAGTACGATTCAACTTGCACATTCTGCGGCTGGACTGCCGCATCCTAAATCTATAAAAGCCCATTCCACGAGGAAAGTGGGCTCTTCTTGGGTGGCTGCCCGAGGGGTCTCGGCTTTACAACTTTGCCGAGCTACTACTTGGTCGGGTTCAAACACATTTGCTAAATTCTACAAGTTTGATACCCTGGCTGAGGAGGACCTTGAGTTTGCTCATTCGGTGCTGCAGAGTCATCCGCACTCTCCCGCCCGTTTGGGAGCTTTGGTATAATCCCCATGGTCCTTACGGAGTCCCCAGCATCCACTAGGACGTCAGAGAAAATAAGAATTTACTCACCGGTAATTCTATTTCTCGTAGTCCGTAGTGGATGCTGGGCGCCCATCCCAAGTGCGGATTGTCTGCAATACTTGTATATAGTTATTGCCTAACTAAAGGGTTATTGTTTGGAGCCATCTGTTTGAGAGGCTCAGTTGTTATTCATACTGTTCACTGGGTATAGTATCACGAGTTGTACGGTGTGATTGGTGTGGCTGGTATGAGTCTTACCCGGGATTCCAAATCCTTTCCTTATTGTGTCAGCTCTTCCGGGCACAGTTTCCTAACTGAGGTCTGGAGGAGGGGCATAGAGGGAGGAGCCAGTGCACACCAGGTAGTCCTAAATCTTTCTTAGTTGTGCCCAGTCTCCTGCGGAGCCGCTATTCCCCATGGTCCTTACGGAGTCCCCAGCATCCACTACGGACTACGAGAAATAGAATTACCGGTGAGTAAATTCTTATTTATTCCGCTGTCTCAATTTCCTCCATAAAGAGGCACTCTGGTCAGCGTGCCGCCGCACACGGGACATCCTGTGGGAAGATTCTAAGCTGCTCCTCTTTCAAGACTTTTCTCCTGAACTTACCAGACTCAGAAAGGCATTTTCTCCCGTCTGCTCCAGACTAGCCCGTGAAGGCCGCAAGTTTGCCTTACTTTACCCCGCACGGTTAAGAGTCTTCGAGGGTTCCTCTTTCAAGGACTTCACCAACCCAGACGATGCTGCTGCGTTTGTCTCGGAACTCCTGGCACCTGACTCTGGCTCGAACTGATCGGAATATATGGCCCACGTCCAAATGCCTTCTACGTCCATGGTTACCCCCCTCCCTCCCCCCGGGTGCTATAAATATTCCCCTTTCGTTCATGCCCCTTTCGCCCCCTGGACAGTGCATCTCATACAATGTTCTTGGTGATGTTTCTCCTTCTGGTTTCTCCAGTCGTCTGGGTGATGTATATTGTTGTAAATGCTTATACCTTTTACCTGTTTCAAAATATTATTAACAAATGCCTTGCTAGCAACTGTTATTAAACGTTTGCATATTTCTGCTTATTTTTTATGTGGGTTTAGACTTTAGACAGCGTGCCTCACCATTTTGACCGCTCACGCTTATATTTCCCTTCCCTGTCCTCCTCCCCTTCCCCCTCCCTATTTAGCGCAATATTGTGGTGGGTGGCTAGGAGCGGTGCGCTCCCTGCCGCTTATTGTTAATTCTTGTTTCTCTGACGTCCTAGTGGATGCTGGGAACTTCGTAAGGACCATGGGGAATAGCGGCTCCGCAGGAGACTGGGCACAAAAGTAAAGCTTTAGGACTACCTGGTGTGCACTGGCTCCTCCCCCTATGACCCTCCTCCAAGCCTCAGTTAGATTTTTGTACCCGGCCGAGAAGGGTGCACACTAGGGGCTCTCCTGAGCTTCTTAGTGAAAGTTTAGTTTTAGGTTTTTTATTTTCAGTGAGACCTGCTGGCAACAGGCTCACTGCATCGAGGGACTAAGGGGAGAAGAAGCGAACCTGCCTGCTTGCAGCCAGCTTGGGCTTCTTAGGCTACTGGACACCATTAGCTCCAGAGGGACCGAACACAGGCCCAGCCTCGGAGTCCGGTCCCAGAGCCGCGCCGCCGGCCCCCTTACAGAGCCAGAAGCAAGAAGAGGTCCGGAAAAATCGGCGGCAGAAGACATCTGTCTTCAACAAGGTAGCGCACAGCACTGCAGCTGTGCGCCATTGTTACTCAGGCACATGACACTTCACACTTCGGTCACTGAGGGTGCAGGGCGCTAGGGGGGGGCGCCCTGAGCAGCAATGTAAACACCTTGGCTGGCGAAAATACACCACATATAACCCCCAGGGCTATATGGATGTATTTTAACCCCTGCCAGAACTCACCAAAAAGCGTGAGAAAAGGCCGCCGAGCAGGGGGCGGAGCCTATCTCCTCAGCACACAGGCGCCATTTTCCATCACAGCTCCGCTGGAAGGACGTCTCCCTGACTCTCCCCTGCAGTCCTGCACTACAGAAAAGGGTCAAAAAGAGAGGGGGGCACTAATTTGGCGCAGTTCTAATAATAACAGCAGCTATAAAGGGAAAAGCACGATTTATAGTGGTATTCCTGTCTATATATAGCGCTCTGGTGTGTGCTGGCATACTCTCCCTCTGTCTCCCCAAAGGGCTAGTGGGGTCCTGTCCTCTATCAGAGCATTCCCTGTGTGTGTGCGGTGTGTCGGTACGATTGTGTCGACATGTTTGAGGAGGAAAATGAGATGGAGGCGGAGCAATTGCCTATTATAGAGTTGTCACCCCCTAGGGAGTCGACACCTGAGTGGCTGAGCTTATGGAAGGAATTGCGTGACAGTGTCAGCTCTTTACGAAAGACAGTTGACGACATGAGACAGCCGGCTACTCAGCTTGTGCCTGTCCAGGGGTCTCAAATGCCATCAGGGGCTTTAAAACGCCTCAAATGGCAGACACAGACACGGATACTGACTCCAGTGTCGATGATGAGGAGACAAACGTGGCTTCCAGTAGGGCCACACGTTACATGATTGAAGCAATGAAAAATGTATTGCATATCTCTGATAATACAAGTACCACTAAAAAGGGTATTATGTTTGGTGAGAAAAAACTGCCTGTAGTTTTTCCTGTATCCGAGGAATTAAATGAAGTGTGTGATGAGGCGTGGGTTTCCCCCGATAAAAAACTGATAATTCCTAAAAGGTTATTGGTATCATACCCTTTCCCGCCAGAGGATAGGGCACGTTGGGAAACACCCCCTAGGGTGGATAAAGCGCTCACACGCTTGTCTAAACAGGTAGCACTACCCTCTCCTGATACGGCCGCCCTAAAGGAACCTGCCGATAGAAAGCAGGAGAATATCCTAAAATGTATATACACTCACACGGGTGTTATACTGCGACCAGCAATCGCCTCAGCCTGGATGTGCAGTGCGGGCGTGGCGTGGTCGGATTCCCTGACTGAAAATATTGATACCCTAGATAGGGACAGTATATTACTGACTATAGAGCATTTGAAAGATGCATTTTTATATATGCGTGATGCACAGAGGGATATTTGCTGACTGGCATCAAGAGTTAGCGCGCTGTCCATTTCTGCAAGAAGAGGTTTATGGACGCGGCAGTGGTCAGGTGATGCGGATTCTAAAAGGCACATGGAAGTATTGCCTTATAAGGGGGAGGAGTTGTTTGGGGTAGGTCTATCAGACCTGGTAGCCACGGCAACTGCTGGAAAATCCACATTTTTACCCCAGGTAGCTTCTCAACCTAAGAAGACGCCGTATTATCAAGCGCAGTCCTTTCGGCCCCATAAGGGCAAGCGGGCAAAAGGCGCCTCATTTCTGCCCCGTGGCAGAGGGAGAGGAAAAAGGCTGCAGCAAACAACCAGTTCCCAGGAACAAAAGCCCTCTCCCGCCTCCGCAAAGTCCTCAGCATGATGCTGGGGCTTTACAAGCGGACTCAGGCACGGTGGGGGCCCGTCTCAAGGAATTCGAGACGTCTCCCCCTCGCCGTTTTCATAAAGTCTGCTTTACCGACGTCTCCCTCAGACAGGGAGGCAGTATTGCAAGCCATTCACAGGCTGTATTCCCAGCGGGTGATAATCAAGGTACCCCTCCTGCAACAGGGAAAGGGGTACTATTCCACACTATTTGTGGTACCGAAGCCGGACGGCTCGGTGAGACCAATTTTAAATCTAAAATCCTTGAACACTTATATACAAGGGTTCAAATTCAAGATGGAGTCACTCAGAGCAGTGATTGCAAACCTGGAAGAAGGGGACTATATGGTCTCTCTGGACATCAAAGATGCTTACCTACATGTCCCAATTTACCCTTCTCCAAGGGTACCTCAGGTTTGTGGTACAGAACTGTCACTATCAGTTTCAGACGCTGCCGTTTGGATTGTCCACGGCACCCCGGGTCTTTACCAAGGTAATGGCCGAAATGATGATACTCCTTCGAAAGAAGGGAGTTTTAGTTATCCCTTACTTGGACGATCTCCTGATAAGGGCAAGATCCAGGGAACAGTTGGAAGTCGGGGTAGCACTATCTCAGATAGTGCTGCGGCAGCACGGTTGGATTCTCAATATTCCAAAATCGCAGCTGATCCCGACGACACGCCTTCTATTCCTAGGGATGATCCTGGACACAGTCCAGAAAAAGGTGTTTTCTCCCGGAGGAGAAAGCCAGAGAGTTATCCGAACTAGTCAGAAACCTCCTAAAACCAGGCCAAGTGTCAGTGCATCAGTGCACAAGGGTCCTTGGAAAAATGGTGGCTTCCTACGAAGCAATTCCATTCGGCAGATTCCACGCAAGAACTTTCCAGTGGGACCTGCTGGACAAATGGACCGGATCGCATCTTCAGATGCATCAGCGGATAACCCTGTCACCAAAGACAAGGGTGTCTCTCCTGTGGTGGTTGCAGAGTGCTCATCTTCTAGAGGGCCGCAGATTCGGCATTCAGGACTGGGTCCTGGTGACCACGGATGCCAGCCTGCGAGGCTGGGGAGCAGTCACACAGGGAAGAAATTTCCAGGGCTTGTGGTCAAGCCTGGAGACATCACTTCACATAAATATTTTGGAGCTAAGGGCCATTTACAATGCCCTAAGCCAAGCAAGACCTCTGCTTCAAGGTCAGCCGGTGCTGATCCAGTCGGACAACATCACGGCAGTCGCCCACGTAAACAGACAGGGCGGCACAAGAAGCAGGAGGGCAATGGCAGAAGCTGCAAGGATTTTTCGCTGGGCGGAAAATCATGTGATAGCATTGTCAGCAGTGTTCATTCCGGGAGTGGACAACTGGGAAGCAGACTTCCTCAGCAGGCACGACCTCCACTCGGGAGAGTGGGGACTTCACCCAGAAGTCTTCCACATGATTGTAAACCATTGGGAAAAACCAAAGGTGAACATGATGGCGTCCCGCCTAAACAAAAATTTGGACAGGTATTGCGCCAGGTCAAGGGACCCTCAGGCGATAGCTGTGGACGCTCTGGTAACACCGTGGGTGTACCAGTCAGTGTATGTGTTCCCTCCTCTTCCTCTCATACCAAAAGTACTGAGAATTATAAGACGGAGGGGAGTAAGAACTATACTCGTGGCTCCGGATTGGCCAAGAAGGACTTGGTACCCGGAACTTCAAGAGATGCTCACGGAGGACCCGTGGCCTCTACCTCTAAGAAGGGACCTGCTCCAGCAAGGACCCTGTCTATTCCAAGACTTACCGTGGCTGCGTTTGACGGCAGGGCGGTTGAACGCCGGATCCTGAAGGAAAAAGGCATTCCGGATGAAGTCATCCCTACCCTGATCAAGTCAGGAAGGATGTAACCGCAAAGCATTATCACCGCATTTGGCGAAAATATGTTGCGTGGTGCGAGGCTAGTAAGGCCCCGATGGAGGAATTTCAACTAGGTCGATTCCTGCCTTTCCTGTAAACAGGAGTGTCTATGGGCCTAAAATTGGGGTCCATTAAGGTTCAAAATTCGGCCCTGTCAATTTTCTTCCAGAAAGAACTAGCTTCATTACCTGAAGTTCAGACGTTTGTAAAAGGGGTACTGCATATACACAGTACAGCCTCCTTTTGTGCCTCCAGTGGCACCTTGGGATCTCAATGTAGTTTTGGGGTTCCTAAAGTCACATTGGTTTGAACCACTTGAATCTGTGGAGTTAAAATATCTCACATGGAAAGTGGTCATGTTGTTGGCCCTGGCCTCGGCCAGGCGCGTGTCAGAATTGGCGGGCTTTATCCTGTAAAAGCCCTTATCTGATCTTCCATTCAGACAGGGTGGAATTGAGGACTCGTCCTCATTTTCTCCCTAAGGTGGTTTCAGTGTTTCATCTGAACCAACCTATTGTGGTACCTGCGGCTACTAGTGACTTGGAGGACTCCAAGTTGTTGGACGTAGTCAGGGCCTTGAAAATATATGTTTCCAGGACGGCTGGAGTCAGGAAATCTGACTCGCTGTTTATCCTGTATGCACCCAACAAGCTGGGTGCTCCTGCTTCTAAGCAGACTATTGCTCGTTGGATTTGTTGTAGTACAATTCAGCTTGCACATTCTGTGGCAGGCCTGCCACAGCCAAAATCTGTAAAAGCCCATTCCACAAGGAAGGTGGGCTCATCTTGGGCGGCTGCCCGAGAGGTCTCGGCGTTACAACTTTGCCGAGCAGCTACTTGGTCAGGGGCAAACACGTTTGCTAAATTCTACAAATTTGATACCCTGGCTGAGGAGGACCTGGAGTTCTCTCATTCGGTGCTGCAGAGTCATCCGCACTCTCCCGCCCGTTTGGAAGCTTTGGTATAATCCCCATGGTCCTTACGGAGTTCCCAGCATCCACTAGGACGTCAGAGAAAATAAGAATTTACTTACCGATAATTCTATTTCTCGTAGTCCGTAGTGGATGCTGGGCGCCCATCCCAAGTGCGGATTGTCTGCAATACTTGTACATAGTTATTGTTACAAAAATCGGGTTATTATTGTTGTGAGCCATCTTTCCAGAGGCTCCTCTGTTATCATGCTGTTAACTGGGTTCAGATCACAGGTTATACGGTGTGATTGGTGTGGCTGGTATGAGTCTTACCCGGGATTCAAAATCCTTCCTTATTGTGTACGCTCGTCCGGGCACAGTATCCTAACTGAGGCTTGGAGGAGGGTCATAGGGGGAGGAGCCAGTGCACACCAGGTAGTCCTAAAGCTTTACTTTTGTGCCCAGTCTCCTGCGGAGCCGCTATTCCCCATGGTCCTTACGGAGTTCCCAGCATCCACTACGGACTACGAGAAAAAGAATTATCGGTAAGTAAATTCTTATTTTTTTCTACCCGTGAAGTCGTTCTTAGATTGTTATTGTGAGACTCCTATATGGATCTCTGTTTTCATTTGTGTCTCTATGTTTCTGCTGTTTTTCTCTTTCTCCCCCTTCCCATCCCTCCTTTTGTGTCTTCCCCTGTCCGCTCTCTTTTCTGGGTATGCATTGCGTCCTCTCATGAGACTCCTTATAACGTAGTCATATATGTCTTCCGTTAGGGTTGGTACATGGAATGTAGGGGGAATACATTCTCCTATTAAGAGGAAGAAGATCCTACTTTACTTAAACAGACTGCGTATGGATTTGATGTTTATACAAGAGACCCACCTTCTTTCCCCGGAGGCCCAGAAGCTGGGTGTCCTGGGCTGGCAGTTGCTCCATATTCTTCCAAAGCTAGAGGTGTCCTGATCCTGGCTAAACGATCTTTGCATATTGAAGTTCTTACCTCTGTATGTGACCCTACAGGCAGGTTTCTTATTTTAGAGATTATGTTATATAACACTAAATATGTTCTTTGTACAATGTATGCCCCTAATTCTTACTCTAAAGTATTTTTTAAACGACTCCTGACCAAATTATATCCGTTTGCCTCCCTCCCCATGATAGTGGGCGGCGATTTTAATATTGTCGCCTCTACTTATATGGACACTAACTCCTCCACTCGTGCACGCCTCTCCCCTACCTTTGGTATCCCCTTTTTCACGCACCAACTGCACCTCACTGATGTGTGGAGATTTTTCCACCCTACAGACAGGGAATACTCATGCCTCTCGGCTGCTCATGGCACCATGTCCAGGATTGACTTTTTACTATTGTCTGACTCCCTCATTCCTCAAATCTCTGACTCTCAGATGGAGGCTATCTCTATCTCTGACCACGCCCTAGTTTGGACGTCTCTTACCACGTCCCTTGACCGGGGCTCCTTTAAGTGCTGGCGCTTCCCCACTGCCTTTGCTTCCTCCTTACATTTCGAGCGCAGGCTGGCTGAGTTTTGGGAAGAGTTCAAAATGGATAACGAGGGTGCTCTTACTGCGGATCCTTTGGTATTCTGGCAGACCTCAAAAGCAGTCATACGCGGCAGGCTTATAGAATACGTTTCCTCACGAAAGAAACGATTTCTGTCTGACTTAAGAAACTCTCAATGCAGCTTAACTGAGGCCTTTCAGAGTTTCAAACAACATCCCACCCCTCTTTCTAAGAAGACTTATTTAGAATGTAAATCCCGGTTTAATGCTGTGTTAGCTGCGATGGGTGACCGACATACTTTTCACAAGAATCACCGATTCTATAGGTTTGGGGACAAGACGGGTCGCCTCCTCTCCAGCCTGTTGAAGGGGTCGACACCTTCTTCAGTAATTCAATCACTGCAACGATCTGATGGATCATTGGCTACTAAGTCTGTTGATATGGCCAAACTCCTTTCAGATTTTTATACTGATATTTATTCTTGTCCCATTATTGACGAGCAAGCTAAAAGCTCTTTTTGGGAAGCGACCTCCCTCCCCCGATTACCACCTGCACTGACCGATAACCTTTGTTCCCTAATAACGTCACAAGAGGTAGAGAAAGCTATCAAGGGCCTTAAACCTTTGAAGGCTCCAGGGCCTTATGACTTCTCTGGAGAATTTTATAAAGTGCTCCTCCCTAATGTGGTAGATCCCCTAACCTTCTTGTTTAACAAAATTTTAACCTCAAATTCTATCCCTTTATACTTTAATGACGCTCTGATCCGTCTCCTTCCCAAACCAGGTAGAGACCTCCATCTCCCGGGATCTTACCGCCCTATATCCCTCTTAAATACCGATTACAAGCTCTTTACAAAGATTATTGCTGACAGAATGAAGGGTTTACTTCTTTCTATTATCCATCCAGATCAAACTGGCTTCATCTCAGGCCGGCACTCTACGAATAATATTCGTAAAATTTTAGCGGCAGCCATCTGGTTACGTTTCAGCGGGACCTTAGACCCCCAATATGTCCTTTCTTTGGACGCTGAGAAGGCCTTTGACCTGGTCAGCTGGGACTATTTATACACTACCCTAGACAGGTTTGGGTTCCCGCTGGATCTGATCAGTATGCTACATACTCTTTACTCCCCCTCAGCTTCCCGAATTATGTGCAATGGCTACCTTTCAGATCCTATACCCCTTCACAGGGGCACTAAGCAAGGTTGTCCCCTCTCCTCGCTACTTTTTGCCATCGCCATAGAACCCCTTGCTATTAAAATTCGCCACCTTGTGGGTTTTTCGGGAGTACTGGTGCGAGATCAGGAATTGCGTGTTAGCCTGTTTGCGGATGACATGCTTCTTTTCCTCTCAAACCCAGAAACCTCTATCCCCTTAGCCATGCAGATAATTGTTCATTTTGGTTCCTTCGCAGGGTACCGAATAAATGCTACCAAATCTGAGCTCTTCCCACTCACTCCGTCTGCTTGCGCATGCTCCTCCTCGCCCGTCCTTACTCAATTCCAGCTGAATACTACTAAGCTTAAATACCTGGTAATCTTTATCCCAGTGAACTTGTCTGACTTATACTCAGTTAACTATACACCTGTCATTAAAACGGTGTCTCAATTACTGACCACCTGGTCCTCCCTTCCTATTTCTCTATTGGGGCGGGTTGCCATTTTGAAAAATATTATATTTCCTAAGTTATCATACCTGCTTCAGATGATACCTGTCCAACCCCCTCGTAAAGATCTCCTTCTATGTGATCAGCTGTTTTCAAAATTTTTGTGGAATGGCAAGAGGTCGAGGATCTCCATTGCTAAACTTAAGCTTCCTCGCAAGGATGGTGGCCTGGCTGTCCCTGACCTCTTGGCATTCTTCCAAGCAGTTAACTTTCAATATATTTCGGATTGGCTTTTGGGTACATCCTCTTACGTTAATGGAGAGGTCGAGCAAGCCCTTTTGTTTCCTTATGATCTCAGGGCCCTTCTCCACACCCCCAAACCTTTGCTCCCGCCTGTATCACGCACAAACATCCTTTTTTGGGACGCCTACCGTTCATGGTGGTCTACTAACAAAGCATTTGATAGGAGCCCGGAATACTCCACTTTTATTCCCTTGATTGGGAACCCCTGTTTTACCCCACCCTTCGACAATGGTAGATTTCTTCTGTGGAAGTCTAAGGGCATTGATCTCATTCGGGACGTATTTGATCCCGGTAGGATTCTTATGTCATTTAGAGACTTAACCGAGAGGTATGGTGTGTTGGCATCAGATTTCTATATGTACCTTCAAGTTCGGCACTATGTGCAGTCCTTGCCTGTCCCTCCTGTGCACGAGCGGAGGGGTGACCTTCTGTCCCCTCTCCTGTTGAAGCTACAACACTTTTCTTATAAGGTCTGTTGGTTGTATCAAGACCTGCTCCTAAGTAAACCTGATACCCTGTGGTCCCCTATGATCTCTAAATGGTCGAGTGATTGGTCCTGGGCTCCGTCTGTGGATTGCTTCCTCTCCCCCTTGCCTTCTATTTTGAAGGCTCTACACTCTACCCAGCTCCAGGAGATCCACTTTAGGTTTCTCCACAGAGCATATATAGCCCCTGGGCAACGCAAATATATGGTTTCTGCAGAAACAGGACATTGTCCTAAATGTAAAGCGGCCAATGCTCTTTTTATACATAACTTCTGGCAGTGCCCGAAAATTCGACGGTTTTGGCATAAAGTATTGTGGTACTTGAAGTCTACCTTTCGAAACTCCCTCCCTATGGACCCAGCAGCAATCCTTGGCCTTAACACTACAGCCTGGTGTCTTCCACCGTCTCAGATCCACTATACCCCCTTTCTGTACGTTGTTGACCCTAGGGAAGAAACTGATTCTGAACCACTGGATATTTCGGACCTCTCCCTCCTTAGAAAACCTTAAATCTATTCTTACTGTTACATTATATCTCGGGAGTCAGTCCACTCTCCCTGACCTTGATCGTAACGCCCTTCGTTTTTACAATAAATGGGGTCCTTATATAGAATCCCTTCCCCCCCCCCCCCCCCTCAACGGCAACATGTACTGAAATTGTTTGACTCACTCAGCTGGGATTCCTACCGCAAACTATGTATCCCTATTTAGTGATAATGTTTATCCGTAATCTCAGGTGACCCTGTCTATAGTCTGATCCTTCCAAATTTTTGGAATGGTTGCTAACGCCCCTGATTGGTTTGAAGAAGATCCTTGTAGGATGTTTGCAATCCCCCCCCCCCAACTCCCATGACCTTTATTTCGTAACCTTGTTTGTGTTGCCTTATTTTCCTCTCTCTCTCTTTTCTATTCTGTATTTTAATTGCATATTACTGGTTTGTTTGTATTTTTTTTATGGTATGTTTTCTGGGGATTGCAACTAAGATGCTACATGCTGTAGTAAACCGTTCTATACTGTTTCTTTGACATGTTTGTTTTGGAGCTTTGATGGCGTGGCTCTTACACATTTTGCTGCAGTGCCTATTTCGTATCACTGTGTTACATAGCCCATATCCCTGCCTTTTGCCTTCTGTATGCAATTGTTTTGTATTCTGTGTATTATATTTTGTACGGTTCTCTCTTTTCTTGTATAAAAAAAATCCAATAAAAACATTAAAAAAAAAAGAAATAGTGCATTGTGACAGAGTAATCTGGTACAAGTTCCCTGTGATATACATCCAGTCTTTACTGTGCATTGTTATATCTAGTGACATATATAGCTTTACTCAGTATTACTTAGTATTGCTAGTCCAGTGCAGTTTTATTGTTGTTTGTCATAACTTCTGCAGTGTGTGTGTGTGTGTGTGTGTGTGTGTGTGTGTGTGTGTGTGTGTGTGTGTGTGTGTGTCTCTATCTCATAAGCGCTAACCCTATATTCTCTACCCTGAGGGGGGCTACGTGCGTCAGGACTTTTGGTTAATATAGGTGATTTTCACAGGATATACTTGTATAGTATTTTTCCCTGTGCTTTTCAGTCACCATTTGCCACTTGAATCTTCTGTTTGTGCATTACACTGTACAGGGGGTTTGTGTTTGGGTACATTTTCTGCATTAATTGTACTGCGTTGCCCTTGGATTAGCCTTCCTATCATGTCAGCTGCAAGGGGTGACAGTTCCGTGGCTGATTCCCGCCAGTCGCGGTGGTGACGTCATGGACCCCTTAGAGCAGGGATGGGGAACCTTCGGCCCTCCAGCTGTTGTTGAACTACACATCCCATCATGCCCTGCAACAGTTTTAGCATGGCCAAATAGGAAAACTGTAGCAAGGCATGCTGGTATGTGTAGTTCAACAACAGCTGGAGGGCCGAAGGTTCCCCATCTCTGCCTTAGAGGATAACATTGCAGCTGAGGGCTCAAGTGCTGGGGGCTCTTTACCTCCCAGTCAGGTTGTAGCAACGGGGCACATTCAGTCTCACCTTGGGCTACTTTCTCTACATTGCTGAATACGCTTGTAACTAGACTCACGCCCCCTATGGGACCACCTGTGCCTTTACAGCCACAATTTGTCCCTGCGTTTAATCCGCCATGGGCAGATACTCTGTCCACTCAGTTACAGCAATTCCATCAGACAATGGCTAAGCAGATACCTGGCCCTCGCCTGCCTAGAGCCAAGGGGCCCTCTAAGCGGGCCCTTACTTCCTCGCAATCCACTCATATTCCGGATACCTCTTCTAATGAAGAGGGTGCGCATACTGACCCCTCAGACACTGATGCAGATACTTCTGATGGGGAATCTGTTTCACAGGTGGATATTCCTGATCTCTTGAAGGCTATCAGGCTGATTCTCCAAATCGATGATGACACAGAACCTCAAGAGGCCTCTAAGAAACCGGATAGGTTCAAACGTCAGAAGGTCGCTAAACTTGTTTTACCTCATTCTGACCATTTGGTTGACATACATCAGGAATCCTGGGAGTGTCCAGGGAAAAAGTTTACACCTCATAAGAAGATGCTAGCTCGCTATCCTCTTGCCGCAGAGCTAAGTAAAAATTGGGAAACACCGCCTCCAGTGGACTCACAAGTCGCACGGCTGGTGGTTTCTTCTGCTCTGCCTGTCGCTACCGTCACTTCTCTGAAAGAACCGACGGATAATCGCGTGCAGGGTTGCTTGAAGTCTATTTATACTCTAGCTGGAGCTGTTCGTAGACCTACTATTGCGGCCTCTTGGGCTGCTGAAGCCATCACGACTTTCCTGATAATGCTAAACAATGTCTCTCGTATATTGTAACGGCTTCTCAATACATTCAGGAGGCAGCTTCTGATGCTGCTGTTCTGGCGGCCAGTACAGCTACTACATCCATTCTGGCTCGCCGGATCCTGTGGTTACGGTCCTGGTTTGTGGATCTGGACTCCAAGAAAACTCTGGAGGTTCTCCCTTTTAAGGGAAATATTCTTTTTGGGGAAGACCTCAACAAAATTATTGCTGATCTTGCCTCTGCTAAGACTGCATGTCTGCCTAGTACTGCTCCTTCAGTTCCGAAGGCTAAGAGTACTTCCTTTCGTTCCTTTCGACCTCCAGGTAAAGCAAAGGGTCAGGGGTACCCGAAACAGTCACGCACTTCCAAGTCCACTAATCCCAAGCCTAAAGGGCCTGGGCCGCCCATCAGCCTTCTTCCAAATCTGACAAGCCTGTTGCATGACGGGGCGGGCCTCCCTCTGGGGGATCCAGGGTGGGAGGCAGACTTCTAGTTTTGCTCAGGCATGGTTACAGACCACTTCGGATGCCTGGGTACGGGAAGTCATCACTCATGGATACACCATCTCCTTCCAGAATCATCCCCCTCGTCAGGTTTGCTCAACAAACATCCCTTCGGATCAGGTGAAAGTAAACGCTCTACAGGTGGTGGTAAGATCCCTCCTGGACACAGGAGTGGTAGTGCCGGTGCCTCTGACTCAGAGAGGCAGGGGGTACTATTCATCACTGTTCCTAGACCAAAAACCGAATGGGTCCTCACGGCCCATTCTCAACCTCAAGTCTTTGAACAAATTTGTGCAAGTATCCAAGTTCCATATGGAGACTCTTCACTTTATTATTCTGGCTTTGGAGCCCGGGGACTATATGGTATCCCTGGACATACAGGATGCTTACCTACATATTCTTATTGCCATGTCGCAACAGCAGTACCTGCGGTTTGCTATTGGCAACCTACATTATCAATTCCGAGCCCTGCCTTTTGGACTGACAACAGCTCCGCGAATCTTCACCAAAGTCATGGCGGTGATGCTGGCTCTACTCCGCCATCGGGGTATCAGGATCCTGCCGTATCTGGACGACTTGCTGATCCTGGCATCTGGATCTGACGGTCCAGTTTCTGCAAGCCCACGGGTGTCTCATCAACTGGAAGAAATGATCCCTGGTCCCTGCTCCGAGCATGGTGCACCTGGGGGCACTGTTGGACACTCACAACCAGCGGTTGTTCTTGTCCCAGGAGAAGGTCCTGAACCTTCAGGACAGAATAAAATGCTTCCTGTCTCGCCTGCGTGTGTCGATACACTTGGCGATGCAAGTACTAGGCCTCATGGTGTCAGCTTTCGACATGGTTACGTTCAATTTCATTCCCGCCCTCTCCAGAAACTGATTCTGGCCAAGTGGGACGGCCTTTCTCACCGGATCAGATCTCAAATGATCACCTTGTCTCCGGAGGTCCGTCTTTCGCTAACGGGGTGGCTACAGGACCAGCAGCTGAGCAGGGGACGTCCCTTCTGGCTCTCCAACTGGGTCCTTCTGGTGACCGATGCCAGTCTGAGGGGTTGGGGAGTGGTGTTGGAGCAACACTCTCTTCAGGGTCGGTGCACCTGGGAGGAGTCTTGCCTCCCGATAAACGTTCTGGAATTACGGGCAGTGTTCACTGCGCTGACACTAGCCCTGCCTCTGGTACGGAACAGGCCTGTTCAAATACAGGAGAGACAGAGGATGAGGTATTCCTGCACAGCTGACAATTAGTATATGTGTAGTAGATTATTTACCAACAATATATACATGTAAAATTCAAACGAATTTGACAGAACAATTTGATAATGTTGGCGGTGCTCCCCTGAGGTTATGAAAAAATGGATTCATACAGGGATTTTGTCCCGGTAAAAGGATAACGGGACAGAGAAGATAGCCTCTTTTTGGGGCACTCCTTGCTTTAATTTATTGTTTAAAAACAATTTTTAATAAAGTTCATTAAAAAACGATAATGATAATGTAAAAATAATCTAACCTTATACTAAACCGTTTTTCATTGGTAAACGTGATTATATTGAATATGCTTACCCATTGAGATGAAATGGAAATCAGCAATTCCCAGGACTTTCAACGTATTGCTCCAGCGTTTTTAAGAGAGCAATAATCAGATGTCCTTTGCACTGCTGTGTGCTCTATATGCAAATTTTGCTGTATCTGATAAATCGTCAGATGAATGCTCGAAAGTTTTCAGCTGACATAAATGTGAAAGCCGCGAATTAACAAAAAATGGGAAAAGCAATGTATCACTGTCTGGTGAATAAACATAGGTGATATATATTCTTAATCTGTATTGTATAATGTAGAAACAATATTGGAGTAATTTTCCACTACATCGGGCATAAACACTGAATGGAGAGGGACACTATATTGTAAATTAGAGCTCTGAACACCAGTCTTAATATCCATGTACAGACTAATAGTATTAAGTGTAGTATCAAGAATAGTACCAGTACCGAGTACCCGACCACCTCTGCTGCCTTCCTATGTGTGGGGACAATTCCCACAGTGAATAGGAGGTGAGAGAGTGGAGCGGATGGTGCTGGTAAGAAGGAAAGGAGAGAGCGGTGTCTGCTACTGTTGAGGGCTGCGAGTACAGTTCGTCCCTGGTAGCCGCGAGGTCATTGCAGGGAAATCTCACTCGCCGCACCTCAATGAGAGGAGCACCTGAATACCTGTCCGTGGAGAAAAGGTCTGCACTGTAAAGACTGATGCCGCTGGCGTGTGTCCTGTGTCTCTCTAGAGCCCGCGTCCGGCGCCGTGTTCTCAGCACGGGGATTCCGGAATGACGTCACAATGACGTATCCTGGCTGTATGTACGTTTCACCCTAAAGACAGGGCTTGTTCACCAGCAGTCCTGAGTGGGTGTCCCTCGGTACGCTTTTATTTGGGCAAATGCCAATCAAATTGAACACTGATTCTGTTTGACAGTCTAATTAGCCAATGACTGTCTCCGTTACACGGCAGCAATTAAGTTGATAATAAAGGATTAATAAAAGTCTGTTCTAAATTAATCAACTGAACTACAAGTGTTGCTGTATTTATAATTGTAGCATAATGAGAGAAATGAAAATTTAAAGAAAAAAGAGATAAAATGAGCAAGATTATCACAATAAATGTATAATTGGATGTATAGCAGGGTCTAAACAATAATTTCTGAAAAATAATTATCTACCACCAATGCGGTGCCAGGTGTAGATTATTATAAGGGGACTGAGAAATATAGTAAGTGAACTAGAGTAAGTGTTGTATGCAGGGATAATTGTAAAGAGATAAAATAACCTCTTAATATTAATAGGGTAGGATAAATAATAAATAATAGTAGTTAATAGTAATTAGATTAAAAGAAGTTTTTGTTCTAATTTTATATGAAGATCAGAATCTTAATTAATAAGATTATGGGGTATATGCAATTGTGGTCGAATTCCCGAAATTGTCGAATTTCGGGTCATTTTCGCCCCAAAAAAAAATTCGCCTATGCAATTCAGTGCTTTCCGACCAAAAAACGGACTTTCAAAATTCGACTTTTTGAAATTCGAATTTTTGCAAATTCGACTTTTCTGCAATGATACAAGTGCTGCAATTCGACCAAAGCATATTCAATTCAAGTTTGGAAATTCGACAGCAGTGCTTTTAGACAGCAAATTCGTCATTTTCAATCCGCCACACTTTGGAGGGTGAAAACAATAAAAAAAAAATTAAACGTTTTTTTTGGTGTTTTTTTTTTTAGGAATAGCATATCTATTTATATTAGAAGGGATTAGGTACTTTTTTTTTTTTTTTGGAGGCACAAATATTATTTATATATTTTTTAAAATATTATTATTTATTTTTTATTTTTTATTGCTGGAACGGTAAAATCCTAAAAAAAAATGGCGTGGGGTCCCCCCTCCAAAGCATAACCAGCCTCGGGCTCTTCGAGCTGGTCCTGGTTCTAAAAATGCGGGGGAAAAATTGACAGGGGATCCCCCGTATTTTTAAAACCAGCACCGGGCTCTGCGCCTGGTGCCAAAAATACGGGGGACAAAAAGAGTAGGGGTCCCCCGTATTTTTAACACCAGCATCGGGCTCCACTTGCTGGACAGATAATGCCACAGCCGGGGGTCACTTTTATGCCGTGCCCTGCGGCCGTGGCATTAAATATCCAACTAGTCACCCCTGGCCGGGGTACCCTGGGGGAGTGGGGACCCCTTCAATCAAGGGGTCCCCCCCCCCAGCCACCCAAGGGCCAGGGGTGAAGCCCGAGGCTGTCCCCCCCCCATCCAATGGGCTGCGGATGGGGGGGCTGATAGCCTTTTGTGATCATGAAAAGATATTGTTTTTTCCAGCAGTACTACAAGTCCCAGCAAGCCTCCCCCGCAAGCTGGTACTTGGAGAACCACAAGTACCAGCATGCGGGAGAAAAACGGGCCCGCTGGTACCTGTAGTACTACTGGGGGAAAAATACCCAAATAAAAACAGGACACACACACCGTGACAGTAAAACTTTATTACACACTGCCGACACACACATACTTACCTATGTTCACACGCCGACATCGGTCCTCTTCTCCAAGTAGAATCCACGGATACCTGAAAAGAAAAGTTCAATATACTCACCTCAGCCATGGTCCAGAGATAAATCCACGTACTTGGCAAAATAACAAATCGCAAATACCCGACCACCGGACTGAAAGGGGTCCCATGCTGACACATGAGACCCCTTTCCACGAATGAGACCTGTCAGTGACAGCTGTCACACAAAGGTCTCTAAAGCCAATCAGGAAGCGCAACTTCGTTGCGCTCACCTGATTGGCTGTGCGCTGTCTGAACTCAGACAGCGCATCGCACAGCCCCGTCCATTTTATTCAATGGTGGGAACTTAGCGGCTAGCGGTGAGGTCACCCGCCGGTCAGCGGCTGACCGCGGGTAACCCCACCGCTAGCCGCTAAGTTCCCACCATTGAAACTAATGGAGCGGCTTTGCGATGCGCTGTCACAGCTCAGACAGCGCACAGCCAATCAGGTGAGCGCCACGGAAGTAGCGCTTCCTGATTGGCTGAAGGGACTTCAGTGACAGGAGTCACGTGATGTCCCGGCATTCGGGAGAAAGGGGTCTGATGTGAAATCATGGGACCCCTTTTAGTCCGGTATGGAGCGGGTGTTCGGTTTGTTTTTTTAACAAGTACGTGGATTTATATCTGGACGTGGATGTACCTCTGGACGCTGGAAGGTGAGTATAATTTTTTCACAGGTACCCTCGGATCGTCGGAGACCGTGGCAGTCGGCGTGTCAACATAGGTAAGTATGTGTGTGTCGGTAGTGTGTAATAAAGTTTTACTATCAAGGTGTCTGTGTCCTGTTTTTATTTGGGTATTTTTTTTCCAGTAGTACTACAGGTACCAGCGGGCCCGTTTTTCTCCCGCATGCTGGTACTTGTGGTTCTCCAAGTACCAGCTTGCGGGGGAGGCTTGCTGGGACTTGTAGTACTGCTGGAAAAAACAATATTCTTTTCATTATCACAAAAGGCTATCAGCCCCCCCATCCGCAGCCCATTGGATGGGGGGGGACAGCCTCGGGCTTCACCCCTGGCCCTTGGGTGGCTGGAGGGGGTGGACCCCTTAAATGTAGGGGTCCCCACTCCCCCAGGGTACCCCGGCCAGGGGTGACTAGTTGGATATTTAATGCCACGGCCGCAGGGCACGGCATAAAAGTGACCCCCGGCTGTGGCATTATCTGTCCAGCTAGTGGAGCCCGATGCTGGTGTTAAAAATACGGGGGACCCCTTCTCTTTTTGTCCCCCGTATTTTTGGCACCAGCACCAGGCGCAGAGCCCGGTGCTGGCTTTAAAAATACGGGGGATCCCTGCCCAATTTTCCCCCGGATTTTTAGAACCAGGACCAGCTCGATGAGCCCGAGGCTGGTTATGCTTTGGAGGGGGGACCCCATGCCATTTTTTTTTCCGGGTTTTTCCAGTTTTTTAAAATCGCGGCAAAATCCGCCAAATCGGCCGATTTTCGCCCGCAGTTCTGGCGAATCCGTTTTTCATTGAATATGGTGAATTCCGGCAGCCACCTTCCGGAATTCACCTGTCGAATTAAGTCGAATTAAAAAACGGCGAAAAATTGCCGCGATTCGCCGTGAATTGCATATACCCCTATGCCTCTAAATTTGACTGAAAAGAGAGGATTGAAATAGTTCTGCTATTCTAAAACAATAGGGACACAGATGTGTAGGTGTTTACCCGAATTGTCATAAATATTTTATCAGATGTATGTATTAAAATTTAATATGCATATTTACATGCATGTGTAAATAAATAGGTGGTCATAAGAAAAGAAAAAAAGAGAAAAACGGAAAGAAAGGGAGAGAGGTGTGGAAAGTTATACCTGAAAAAAAAGGGGGAATTCATCATTGTTTAAACTGTAAGAAAGGCACCATAATTGATGTTTTCATTTAGTCCTCCAGGAGAGAGAGACCCCAGGATAAATATCCATTTACTCGCTCTCTTAAGGAGTTCGTTATTTAGGTCACCACCTCTCAGTCCAAGTTGTATTTTCTCCAGCCCAAAAATTTTAAGTTCGTCAGATGAACCCTGATGCTCCTTATGAAAATGTCTGGCAACGGTTGTGAGTGGTTTGAATTTTAACATATCAGATTCTATATTTCTGATAGTTCCAATGTGCTCCAGGGCGCGTTGTTTAAGCATCCTGGAGGTCATGCCAACATAATAAATTTGACAGGGGCAGGTTATGCAGTATACAACATATTTGGTCTTACAATTGAAAAATACTGTTATCGGGTGTTCCCTCACATATTTGTCTATGATCGTATTCTGGTTTTGAATATGTCTGCAAATTTTGCATGTACCACAAGGGAAACTACCTTGTACAATGGCTGTTTTGGGAGGCCTAGATATAAAGTGACTCCTAACTAGCCGATCTTTCAAGTTAGGAGACCTCCTCCAGCTAATTTCCACCTGATCCACCCGGATTTGGATGTAATTCTCAAGGATTTTTCATAGAAGGATGATTATTTGAAAGAATGTTATAGACAAACAATAATTCCTTCTATGAAAAATTGAAGGGCAACCCCACCACCCTATTCCAAAGGGAATATATGGAATTACTAGACGATGCCCTCGCCGCTGGGGCCATATCAAGGGAAACATTTAAATTTCTGTTATGTCCACATACCATCACTGCCACTTTTTATTATTTGCCCAAAATTCACAAAACACTCACTAATCCACCTGGGCGCCCTATTATTTCGGGAGTGGGGTCTCTCACAAATAATTTGTCATTTTTTGTTGATCACTTTTTACAAGAGCATGTGGAGGGTCTGAGGTCCCATGTTAAGGATACACAACATTTCCTCAAGATTATTAATCAAATCACGTGGAAATCCAATTATTATTTAGTTACATGTGATGTGGAATCACTATACTCCAATATCCCCCATAGGGGAGGCATAGAAGCAGTGGAAAAGTATTTATTACAAGCTAAAATCTCGGATGCTTTACGTGCTTTTATCCTAAAATCTATTAAATTAATTCTTACACATAATTATTTTATATTTGATGCACTATTTTATTTGCAGACACTGGGTGTGGCCATGGGAGCCAGATTTGCGCCAAGTTTAGCCAACCTGTACATGGGGGTCTTTGAGAATCAACATGTGTGGGGAGGTGAATTTGGTGCGAATCTGGTGTACTATGGCCGTTTATAGATGATTTATTTATTATTTGGGGGGGCACATAGAGCACTTAATTAAATTTACTGAAGGTCTAAATAAAAATGATTATGGATTAAAATTTACATACACATATAGTAATATAGTAATAGCGCTGTCTCATTCTTTGATAATATTGAATTGAGTTTCCTTGATGTGGCTCTGTCGGTAGAGGAGGGAAATTTGATTACTAAGACATTTATCAAACGGGTTGATCAGAATAATTATCTACAATACAGTAGTTCACACAAAAAACAGTGGAAACAAAATATCCCCAGGGGTCAGTTTGTCAGACTTCGTAGAAATTGTTCGTCAGTAGAATTATACAAAATACAAGCTAAAACCCTCAAGACATCATTTTTGGAACAAGGGTATCCCGATATATTGGTAGAAAATGCCAAGCTAGAAGTAGAACAACTTGATAGGGCCATATTGCTCAAACGGAAAGAAAAGAAAAAGAGAGACATGGGAAAGGATCAAAAAAGAAACTTGATGTTTGTCACACAATATAATTGTTGTGCCCATCAGATTCAACAAACTATAAAAAGAAATATGTCACTTCTGATGCTAGACGAGGTTCTAAAACCACAATTAGATCATAGGGGGGGAATGATTTTCCGCAAAGCTGATAATCTACGGTCTATTCTAGTACCAAGCCATTTTGAAAGGGGAAGAGTGAAACATAAAACAGATGATATGTGGTTACCTGTAAAACCTCCTGGGTTCCATAAGTGTGGTAAACCGAATTGTCTGTCCTGCAGAAACTTATCAAGAAAAAGTGTAACATTCTCTTCAAAGAATACAGGGGAAGTATTTCAGATAAAAGATTTTCTCAGTTGTAATTCAATCTATGTCATATATTTGATTACTTGTGACTGTAAAAAACAGTATATTGGGAGAACTACGCGCACTATGCATATTAGATATATGGAACATAGAAGAAATATACTAAAAGGAGCAAAACATCCACTATCTAGCCATGTTATACATTGTCAAAATGGAAACTTTGATAATTGCTCTATGATAGCAGTGGAACATATTAAAAATACTGTGAGGGGGGGGATCGGTTCAGTCGATTGTGTAGGAGGGAGGCATATTGGATCCATAGAATGGACACTCTTGTACCCAATGGACTGAACGATACCGTTGAACTTAATGGGTTTTAGAAATGTTAAGCTTGATGGCAAAATCATTTGTTAATCCTATTTGATTTCCACTTACTGGTAAAAACATAGTTTTTTGATTGAATATTGAGGTAGAGATAGAATTGTGGTATTGATGGATATTGTCAGGAACTGGTGCAGAATCCGGAATTCGGGATCAGGTACCAAGTGGTTGACGTTACCCAGAACAGAGGCGCGGAGTCTAACACGCCGGAAGGTTTTCACCAGGGAACCCCGCAAGGGGATATGGGCTTCGCGGCTTCCGACGTGCAGGTTGCGGCCCCCTGTCTGGGTCACTTGATACCTGAACTGGACTAGAGTTATGGTAGAGGTGTTGTATATGATCAGCCGCAGGGATACACAGGAACAAACAGGAACTGGAGAAGGTGGCAGGGTGCACACGGCCAGATGGTACGCTGGGGCCGTGGAGATGGAACAGCAGCAGGCACTCCAGGGGTGACACAGGAGGTAGCGGCACACGGACGGACTGGGGTGCAGACACTTGGAGACAGGGTAACGGCAGTCGGCAGACTAAAGTCGTCAGCAAGATGTTGAAGCTAGAATTCAATACTGGAACAAGGCAATACCCACTGGACAGATGAACTGAGACCAGAGAGGAACCAGAGAGCAGACATGGAGTAGCTATAACTGGCAAAGCTTCTTGGGATTGAGAGGCTTAAAAGAACAGGCTGGACCAATCAGTTGTGAGCACCAGACAGGCCCCCAGTAATTGATATAACATGCAGCTGCAGTGCAGACTGAGCAGGCTGACAAGCTGAATAGTAGTTTTCAGGTAACGAGCTGTAATTACAGAATCCTGACACCTGTGAAGTCAGTTGCTGAGTGCAGGAGCAAAGGCACTGGGAGACAACTATGCAGGAGCTAGCTGTGACCTGTAGTTCCACAAACTGAAGCAAATGTAATTTATAACAATAACAAAACATGAGTGCTCAGGATTGTAACAGTACCCCCCCCCCCCCCCTTGAAGAGGGGTTAAGAACCCCTAGAACCAGGCTTATCCGGAAATTCACAGAAGAAAGACCTCTTAAGTCTGGGTGCATGAAGAAACCGCTCTGGTACCCAGGTTCTCTCTTCCGGACCGTAACCCTTCCAATGCACGAGGAAATGAACTTGACCCCTCCTGAACTTGGTATACAGAATCTTTTCCACAACAAACTCCTTGTGACCTTGGACTAACACAGCGGCAGGCCTTCTGGAAGGAGATCTTCTAAATCTCTGGGACACAAATGCTGGTTTCAACAAGGAACAGTGGAAAGTGTTATTGATCTTAAGTGATTTTGGTAAAAAGGAGTCGAAAGGCTACTGGATTAATCTGTCTAATAATACGGAATGGACCAATGAACCTAGGCCCAAATTTTTGAGAGGGCTGGCGTAACTTGATATTTCGAGTGGACAGCCACACCATGTCACCCACTTTAAAAGTACAAGGTCTTCGTCGTCTGTCAGCAAATTGTTTGGAACGAACAGAGACTTGGTTGAGTGCCAGACGTACTCTTCTCCAAATTTTCCTCAGACGAGCTACAGGATCAAGGGAAGAAGTCTGTTGCTGCAGGATGTCAAAAGCATTAGACCTAGGATGGAACCCAGAGAGACAAAAGAAGGGTGACATGGATGAAGAAGAGTGACTGGAATTATTATATGCAAATTCAGCAAATGCCAGATGGTCCACCCAATCGTTATGGTACTTGGAAACATAACAACGGAGATACTGTTCAAGAGACTGGTTCACTCGCTCAGTCTGTCCATTGGATTGCGGATGATAACCAGAGGACAGACTAAGATTAATATCCAAGGCTGAACAGAAAGCTCGCCAGAATTGAGCAATAAACTGAGTTCCTCTGTCGGAGACGATGTCCTGTGGTAATCCATGTAATTTAAAGATATGTTGGATAAACAAGGTTGCCAATTCCCTGGCACTGGGGAGCTTGCGAAGAGGAACAAAGTGAGCCATCTTACTGAACCGGTCTACCACAACCCAAATGGTATTGTACCCCGATGACTTGGGAAGATCAACCACAAAGTCCATAGAAATATGGGACCAAGGTCTTGAGGGAACCGTAAGAGGCGTAAAATGTCCCATGGGAGCTTTACGAGGAGCTTTATGTTGAGCACAGATCTCACAAGCAAGAATGAACTCTCTAACATCTTGATACATAGAAGGCCACCAAACTGAGCGAGACAATAAATCCAGAGTCTTAGAAATCCCTGGATGCCCAGAGATTCTTTTTACATGAAATTCAGATAAAACTGCTTTCCTGTACTCTTTAGGGACAAAGAGGAGTCCTGAGGGAGTCCCCATGGGTGCAAGAGACTGTTTGGCTTGAATCTGGGAGACTAAATCTTGAGCAAGACCAGCATGGATATTGGAAACAGGAATAATTGGTTCAGAAGAGCAGGATGAATTTTGAATTGGAAGGAAGCTTCGTGACAAGGCATCTGCTTTAAGATTCTTCGATCCTGGCCGATAGGAGATCACATAGTTGAATCTAGTGAAGAATAATGCCCATCGTGCCTGTCTTGGATTCAGTCTCTTGGCTGACTCAATATAGGATAAGTTTTTATGGTGAGTGAGGATTGTAATCACGTGTCTCGCCCCTTCCAACCAGTGCCTCCATTCTTCTAGAGCCCACTTGATAGCAAGCAGTTCACGATTTCCAACATCATAGTTGGCTTCAGCAGGACAGAACTTTCTGGACAGAAAAGAGCACGGGTGAAGTTTAGAATCCACTGGATCTTTCTGTGATAGGACTGCTCCCACTCCCACTTCAGAAGCATCCACTTCCATAACAAAAGGCAGGTCAGGATTTGGATGACTAAGAACAGGTGCAGATATAAAGGCTTTTTTTAACTTGAGAAAAGCTTGTAGAGCTGAAGGTGACCAATGTGACGGATCCGCACCTTTCTTGGTCAAAGCAACAATAGGTGCAACAATGTCTGAAAATGAACGAATAAATCTCCTGTAATAATTAGCGAACCCAAGAAAGCGTTGTATAGCTTTAAGGTTAGTAGGTTGTGCCCAATCTTGAATTGCTTGAAGCTTACTGGGATCCATGGAGAACCCCTTGAGAGAGATGATGTATCCTAAGAAAGTGACTTCCTTCACTTCGAATTCACATTTTTCTAACTTGGCGTATAGATGGTGCTCCCGGAGCTTTTGCAACACCATCTGGACATGGACTCGATGCTGCTCCAGTGACCGTGAATATATCAGGATGTCATCCAAGTAGACCAGAACAAATTTTCCAGGAATTCTCGGAGCACATCATTGATAAAATCTTAGAAGACGGCAGTTGACAATCCAAATGGCATAACAAGGTATTCATAATGCCCAGAATGAGTGTTGAAGGCCGTCTTCCACTCGTCACCGGCCTTAATTCGTATGAGGTTATATGCCCCTCGAAGATCAATTTTAGAGAAGATTTCCGCCATCCGGAGTTGATCAAACAACACGAAAATCAAAGGCAAAGGATAAAAATTCTTAACAGTGATTTTGTTGAGTCCTCTATAATCAATGCATGGACGTAAGGAGCCGTCCTTTTTTGCCACAAAGAAGAATCCTGCTCCTACTGGTGATTTTGAGGGACGAATAAACCCTTTGCTTAGGTTCTCCTGAATATAGTCTTCCATGGCTTTAGTTTCTGGCAGAGAAAGAGCATATAATCTACCCTTAGGTAATTTATCTTCGGATACCAGACTGATGGCACAGTCGTAAGGTCGATGGGGGGGAAGAGTATCCACCTCTTTCTTGGAGAAGACATCCGCAAATGAATGATATGGAGTCGGTAGCCCCTCTGGTATAACTTGAGAGCATCGCACTGGCAAGGACAGACATCTTCCTGTACATTCTGTTCCCCACTGCAAGAGTTCTCCTGTCTTCCAGCAGATGGATGGATTATGGGATTTCAACCATGGAAGCCCTAGGACTATGGAGGCCATGGGGCAATTGACAAGGAGGAAAATAATCTTCTCCGAATGCAGAAGACCAGTAGTTAAATGAACAGGAGGAGTTTGCTGAGACACTTGCCCACTGAGGAGGGGATTACCGTCAAGGTCACAAATAGTCACAGAAGGCTTCATCTTTAGTATAGGAATGTTCCAGGACCGGGCGAAAGAGATATCCATAAAGTTGGCAGCTGCACCACAATCAACAAAAGCCCTGACTGCAACTTGCTGAGTAGGTAGACTAATTTGAACTGGAAGCAAGACTGAATTTTTTGGAGAGATTCCAGCCAGACCCAGGAGTAACTCCCCTTTTACCCCTGGGTCTTGTCTTTTCCCGACTTCAGGGTGCAAACATTAGCAAAATGACCCTTTGCTCCACAATATAAGCATAGGCCCATCGATCGCCTACGAGATTTTTCCTGAGCAGAAAGACGAAAGGTCCCAATCTGCATGGGTTCACTGGAATCTTCGGCTTCTTCCAAGGCTACTGCTGAGGGAGATGGTGACCCTCCACCTTTCTCCATCCTCTGTTCCCTGATCCGACGATCTACTCGAATTGCTAACTGCATGAGCTTGTCCAGGGTTTCAGGAGTAGGATACTGGACAAGGTAGTCTTTAATTTGCTCAGTGAGGCCTAAGCGGAACTGACTTCGGAGGGCTGGGTCATTCCAACCACTATCACCTGCCCATCTGCGAAACTCAGTGCAGTATACCTCGGCCGTGTTTTTCCCTTGTCTCAGGGCTCGTAAGCTGCTCGGTCCGGGTCATCATAAAGAAATCCTAGGGCGCTAAAAAAGGCATCCACTGTGTGCAAGGCGGGATTCTCCGTTTTCAATCCGAACGCCCAGGACTGGGGTTCCCCCTGCAGGAGGGAGATGATGATACCTACTCGCTGAGCCTCAGAACAAGACGATAATGGCCGGAGTCTGAAATATAGCTTGCAGCTATCACGGAAATTCTGGAACTGTTTCCGGTCACCTGTAAACCGATCTGGAAGATGCAGCTTTGGTTCAGGTCCAGGAGCTCTGGTTACAACCAATGACCTGCTAGTTTCTTCCTGGGTGGAAACTCGGAGCTTTAGATCTTGCAGTTGCTGCGTCAAATTTTGTATTTGACCAGCCAAGATTTGAGCCGGATTTTGCTGTGACGGGTCCATGCCCAGGAAGTGGTGGGCCAGTTATAATGTCAGGAACTGGTGCAGAATCCGGAATCAGGTACCAAGTAGTTGACGTTACCCAGAACAGAGGCGCGGAGTCTAACACGCCGGAAGGTTTTCACCAGGGAACCCCGCAAGGGGATATGGGCTTCGCGGCTTCCGACGTGCAGGTCGCGGCCCCGTCTGGGTCACTTGATACCTGAACTGGACTAGAGTTATGGTAGAGGTGTTGTATATGATCAGCCGCAGGGATACACAGAAACAAACAGGAACTGGAAAAGGTGGCAGGGTGCTCACGGCCAGATGGTACGCTGGGGCCGTGGAGATGGAACAGCAGCAGGCACTCCAGGGGTGACACAGGAGGTAGCGGCACACGGACGGACTGGGGTGCAGACACTTGGAGACAGGGTAACGGCAGTCGGTAGACTAAAGTCGTCAGCAAGATGTTGAAGCTAGAATTAAATACTGGAACAAGGCAATACCCACTGGACAGATGAACTGAGTCCAGAGAGGAACCAGAGAGCAGAACACCACATGGAGTAGCTATAACTGGCAAAGCTTCTTGGGATTGAGAGGCTTAAAAGAACAGGCTGGACCAATCAGTTGTGAGCACCAGACAGGCCCCCAGTAATTGATATAACATGCAGCTGCAGTGCAGACTGAGCAGGCTGACAAGCTGAATAGTAGTTTTCAGGTAACGAGCTGTAATTACAGAATCCAGACACCTGTGAAGTCAGTTGCTGAGTGCAGGAGCAAAGGCACTGGAAGACAACTATGCAGGAGCTAGCAGTGACCTGTAGTTCCACAAACTGAAGCAAAGGTAATTTATAACAATAACAAAACATGAGTGCTCAGGATTGTAACAGATATGTTGATATATATACATGTTGAAGGAAATACACCATTGAGAAACAATAAAGTATCGGTATAGACCATGATTTTTATAGGAGGTTATGATCACGGGTTAAGATAGAAAGAAAGAAAAAGAAAAATATGAATATATATATCTATCCTTATGTAAGTATACTTTATAATAAATTAACAAAAAAATAAGAATATATTTATTAAGAAGGATTCTGAACTATAAAATATGCACAGTTCTTGATGGTAATAAAATTGGTTTTGGAAGGGTATTGATTTATGAAGTGAATTATGGAAGCAAATTTTTGCTTTAAATAAATAAGTAAAAGTTTGTTTGGATAAAATTCAGATATGCCATATTTATGTTTGACCACTAGATGTCATGGGAGTAAACCTATTGACTGATTGATTGATTGATTGATTGATTGATTGATTGATTGATTGATTGATTGATTGGTATTAATATAGATATGCATATACATATATATGTTTTAATATAAATAATATGTTTTTATGTATATATACTAGTTGTGATTCAGCTTTGTGTATAGATGGTTTCTAGTAAAGGAAGGAAAAATGTGTATATATATATATATATATATATATATATATATAGGGAGACACATTTACTAAGTTGTATTCAACCAAAGTGGGATTGGGAGGAGGAATCCAAAATTAATCACAAGTGAGATCTGGAGGAGTAATCTAACACCATTGAAAAGGATGCTTGGATCGCAGCGCGATTGCGCAGATCCGGAAATGCCGGTATTTAAAGTCAAAAAGAGGAAGGAGAAATATTCAACACTGAGGAAGCCGCCGAAGCCGGAGGGTAGGCGGAGAAACGCGTTTGGGACACTCTCTGTGGATAAAACCACATCACGAACTGCTGCTGCCGCAGCTAACGGAAGCGCCCCGATCAGCACAGGCTGTGCTACGGAGAGCGGAGATCTTCTGTGACCGCTATTACGCTGACTGCCGCGGCTGCGGCTGTTGAAAGTGGACACTCTGGTTTGCTGCACCGAGGAGGTAAACCCACTACTGGAGAGGGGGACCAAAACCCCATTCACTATCGCCCCTTGCGGGAGAGGCTGCTACATTCAAAGCGCTGGGAGGAGAGGTACTAAAAAGAGTACATAGCACATTGTACTCGTGAAGTGTGGATTTTTGGTTACTTACTCTTACATCAATCCTATACTTGGCATAACAGCTGATTACAATTAAAATAGTGATACATGTTCAACAGCATTAAGTTTGGTAAGATTTATGGACGGTAATAACTAATGATATATGGACGGTAATAATTAATAGAAGTTCATTTCTACCATTTGACTTTTAGTATTAACAGCTGACTCTCAACTAACAGCTGCATCATTAACTACGACTATAGTGCACTAACAAAACAGTCTATTTGAACGAATGGATATAACTATTTAGTTGCAAATTATATCTGCTTGACTAACATCTGCATATGGAGCTTTGAAACAACTTACCTGCTTACTAATCACATAATTGTGCTATATTAAGAGGATAGAAAATCTCACTTCAGAGCATCATTAAAAGATTCATAGAGTTATATAGAGCTATAAGATTGTTTGCCATTTTAGCTGGACACAATTGGATGTTTTTTTTCTGTGTGTGGAATTGTTCTTAATACAGTATATATTTTCAATTTATTGATACTGGCCGGTGTCATAGTGTGTTATACATTTTTTATGTATTCTGTACAAATATAAAGTAAAAGTATTTTATATACAACGTGAAATAGCGCTGTCTCACTTCTTGTTTGGTTTTCTTTAACTCTTGGGATAACTGGGATCAGTGTCCCGAGACTAGCTGCTTTTCACATTGTAGGTTACAGCGCCAAGTGTATATCCCCACATCTATTTTCCCTTAAGGTGGTGTTTCTGCTGGCTATTGCTTAAGCTAGAAGAGTGTTGGATTTGGGTGCCTTGTCCTGTAGTTCCCCATAACTGATATTTCACCGTGACCAGGCGGTTCTTAGGACTCGTCCCGGATATTTACCTAAGGTGGTTTCTTCGTTCCACCTTAACCAGGCGATTGTGGTTCCGGCACTTGTTTCTCCTGATCTGTCTCCCAAAGAGCGGTCTTTGGATGTGGTACGGGCTCTCCATATCTATGTGAAGAGAACTTCTTCTATTAGAAAATCTGATTCTCTCTTTGTGCTGTTTGGATTTCACAAATGGGGCTGGCCTGCTCACAAGCAAACTTTGCCCAGATGGATTAGAATGGTGATAGCACATGCTTATGTGAGGGCTGGTCTCTCGGCTCCTGCTCACATTACGGTCCATTCTACTCGGTCTGTTGGACCTTCTTGGGCGGCCCGCCGTGGTGCGACCCTTGAACAATTGTGCAAGGCGGCTACGTGGTCCTCTGTGAACACGTTCATAAGGTTCTATGCCTTCGATACTGCCGCTTCCCAGGATGCTTCCTTTGGATGCAGGGTTCTTGTGCCCGCTACAGTGCGCCCCCTCCCATAAGGAACTGCTTTAAGACATCCCATATGTCTATCCTTGTGGAGCCCAGTGTACCCCGCAGCAGAAAACGAGTTTTATGGTAAGAACTTACCTTTGTTAAAACTCCTTTCTGCGAGGTACACTGGGCTCCACAAGCTGCCCACCCTGACGCACTTAGCTTCTTTGGGTTGGTATGGCTTTAGCCGCTGACACTTCTCCTGTCGTGAGAGTGTGGTGTATGTGGCTACTAACCGTTGTCGTCTCTTTTCCTGCTACTGCATTGGGCTGGTTAACTAAAAACTGAGCTCCTGTGCAGGGAGACGGGGTTATAGAGGAGGAAGCTCTATGTATTCTGGGAACAGCCAAAGCTTTTCAGCCTGTTGGTGCCTCGGATCAAGATCCTACTCTACACCCCTAGGTCTATCCTTGTGGAGCCCAGTGTACCTCGCAGAAAGAGTTTTAACAAAGGTAAGTTCTTACCATAAAACTCGTTTTCCCCTGGGTTGGGGGATTGGGACATTGCCCAAATACATCTGTAATCTATGGGGTCCTTTAGAGTCATGCAGGTCATGTAGCAAGCAAGCTCTGGTACTGTTGTCTCCAAAATGACCATGTAAAATAATTGTCAAGCCTGGCTTGGTAGACTGTATCAAAATGTATATGATACTATAATTATCCCTGCTGTACAAACAAGCATGATTACAATCTACCTCATCCTTCCATCAATACTATATCAACACTGTAATACCCCTTTCACACAGAAAAGCTATTTACCGGGTCAAGCACTTTTACCCTGGTAATTTCCGGATCAACACAGGTCCCTGCTCTGTTTGAAAGGGTCAACCTGGATCGAAATTCCCAGGATTTCGCGGGTTTCTACTAGGGTCGAAGACCTGACAGTTTCGATCTGGGTTGGACCTTTCACACAGAAGAAATACCCGTGTTGATCGGCGGGTGTGTATACCCGATTCATCTGCAAACGCCATTCTTCACAGACATATTGCATCAGCCCTGCAGCACAGCAATTTTGTAGATATTGTAGATATATTGGCATGTCCGGCTGTGTGCTCGGGCGACCCAGTGTTGGTGGCTGCAGGTACCACCAACACTGACTGCAGGAACCGCAAAGACTGAGCCTAACCACAGCAGGGTGGGCAAATTCAAACTCCCACCCAGTTGTGATGTCTGGCACAACATATCAAGCAGTCGATTGGTAAGTATGTATACTGTAGCCTACCTAATCGGCCACTCGGTCGGTGCAACAGCCAATCAGCTGCTTTATCTTTGCAGTGTATACCCAGCCTTAGTCACAGATCTTACTTTTCTACTCTTATCAAAGAGACACATGTTCATTCTAACCTCTGCCATTAACTTTCACAAAAGCATTTAAAATAAATGTATCCTGCTAGATTATGTAACTAGTCATGTAATGGATTCGGCATGGGATGCTTGTGGTTATATGACCGTCAGAGGCATCCCAACATTGAAGATCCCAACATCGGAGGAGATAAGTATTTTCACCGTCCCCTACCTTAATCCTCCAGGGGTGGACTAACCCTCGGGGGATGGTGGCTAGGGCTAACCACCCCCCCCCCACCCCTAGTGCCTAAGCCTAACACCCACCCCCCTTCAATTCGGGCCCTGATCCTAAGGCGAACTATGATACTTACCGTCGGGTTTTCGGCTGTTTGTGTTCCGACGCCAGTCTCCTAAGAAGTGTCGGGATTCCGACGTCGGACAAATGACCGCCGGCAACCCGACCACTGGGATGTTGAATGCATCCCCATGTAACTGTTAAACGCACCATCAGCAGATGTCAATATTTTGCTGAAATAATTAGTAAGACAAATACCATTTATTGCAGTCACGGTTTATTATATGCTTGTTAATACTGCATTGAATAAAGAAACATAATAACTACTTTGACAAGTACTGTTGTTACAAACATCCTTTGGTAAATGCAGCATGGAGCAATGACCATAGGCAACTTCTAAACTGTCTGTGAGTAGATATCCTAATAGTAACACTCCGTACTGGCTAACCATATATAATGGTTACAGGGCCGGTGCAAGGTTTCTCGGCACCCTAGGCAAAACTTCTGCCTTCTGCCCCTTCCCCCTACCCACCCTTCAGATGAAAGGCATGCTGCTCTCACCCCCTCCCCCCTACTCTGTTAAATGTATGCTGTTCTATCCCCCCCCCCACAAAATCTGCGTGCATGCTGCTGCTCATCCCCCCAGACTGTATGCATGCCTGTTCCTTATCTCCTCCCCCCCACCACACCGCTGCTCTCGCCCTCTTTCTTTATCAATGCAGAGAATGCACTGTGCAGCCACCTTACCTGCAGGCTGCAGTGCAGAGTTGGAACTGAGTAGTCTGTGAAAGAGCCTGGAATGAAGAGCAGTGCTGCATGTCACCCCCAGCCAGGACTCCAGGAGCTGTCAAAGTTACTGCCTGTGCCGGGTGGAGGTGGAGCTGGAGGCTGCAATACGGGAGCTTAGCAGTCACGGCTACTGTAAGATACGCATTCTGGGGGATTGCAGTGGCTGTGAAAGGTAGGACTATGCTACCTTTTTAGGCAGCTGTAGCAGGCCGCCCCCTCAGGTCCCGGCGCCCCTAGGCAGCTGCCTAAAGCTGCCTAGTGGAATCTCCGGCCCTGAATGGTTACCAGTACTAGCACTGGAACCAGTGGTTGTCAGTGACTGTGCTCTTCCAGTGTCAGGTTGAGAAGGCACACTACACAGCTGCTGTTAAGTCCCCCCCAGGACACAGCACTGAATCATGGGACATATATAAATGACTAGCTGGTAATTGGTTAAAGAGAACAGTATGTAAGAACAAACAGTGATCAAAGTCATGAAATGTATGTAACGCAATTATTAGTCTGTAATTGATACATTCATACAGCAGTTATTTGAAGAATTTATTTTACAATGATCACAGTGTAGATGAACAATGTTTGTATATAAAAAGTCAGTTATGTCACACTAAGGCCAATGAGATTATGGGGGTCATTCCAAGTTGATCGCTAGCTGCCGTTGTTCGCTGCATAGCGATCAGTGAAAAAAAACAGCTAATCTGCGCATGCGTATGCACCGCAATGTGCACGCGCGACATACAGGTACAAAGAGCATTGTGGTTTTGCAAAGGTTCTAGTGACGCTTTCAGTCGCACAGCCGATCGCAAGGAGATTGACAGGAAGGGGGCGTTTCTGGGTATCAACTGACCGTTTTCTGGGAGTGTTTGGAAAAACGCAGGCGTGGCCGGGCGTTTGCTGGGCAGGTATCTGACGTCATTACCGTGTCACTTGTCGCAGCAATCATCGCACAGGATAAGTAACTACAGGGCTGGTCTTGTTTTGCACAAAATGTTTTTGCAGGCGCACTGCTGCACAGGCGTTCGCACTCCTGCAAAGTGAAAATACACTCCCCCGTGGGCGGCGACTATGCGTTTGCAAGGCTGCTAAAAACTGCTAGCGAGCAATCAACTCAGAATGACCCCCATTGTACATAATAACAGTATGCAACTCAGAATACCTCATTAACCTGTAATAGCTTGTATAATAATTCAATATCTTGAATAATGTAGTTTCCAGTATATGTGCCTTGCATTATACAGCAGAACAAGTTCTATATGTCTAAATCTTTCACAGTGAGTAGAACATGACAGATTTACTATATGTAAAATAGCATGTAACCAATAGATAATAAAGGCACTGGAAAGAAGTTGTACTTTTCTCAATGGTGTTTTCTTCTGGCTAAGAACTTGTCTCGAATGTTGTCACCAATGTAAGTCCACAAAGGCATCCAAAGCCATTCTGGTGTCCAGTATCCTATAGCCATCTACAGGTAGAGAATGTTCCAGTTACATGAGATGCTGTTTTCCCGCTTTATCAATTATCTTCAATGTTTATTTACATGCTCTTACCACAATTTTTTTCTTAAAAGCACAATCCCGACTTTACTAACTCCCTCCTGTTTAGAACATATTCCTTCTGCTTTAAAATGCCTTTTACCCTATACTTGGGTTATTTATTGATATAGTCATGGCACTGAAATACTGTATATGTCCTTCTCCAGCAGACAACTGCATAAAGGACCGCCAAGGACTAGAACACCAGGCAGGGACTATATGACAGGCAGCATCCTGACCGCCAGGTTCAGGAACGCCGGCCTTGTGACTACATCCAGGGAAATGAGACATTGGAGAAAGAATCATATAAAGCATTGACATACAGTATCCCTTACATACTTGCTGCTCCATCTCTCATGTATGAGTATTCTTCCCTTCTTTTTTCATGTGAGTATTTTTTAGTTACTCTGGGGCTCATTTAAGGTTGACAATATTTAGTTTTTCTGAGTAAGATATGTATTTGTGAACTTCCTAAAAATTGTGTGCTTATTAACAGTATCAGTAAGTGTTTGCGTTTCCCTATACCTGAACGTGGGGTGAACAGGGGGTGCCTAACCCTCCATTTCCCGCAGCCTAACCCTAAACTTCCCTTTCCTGGAGCCCACACCTAACCCACCCCCTGCAGCCTAAACGTAAACCCCCCCACCCCTGGCACACTTACCTGTCCGCAGCACCTGCAAGCCCTCATTTGGGATCCCGGCGGTCGTGATTCCGGTGCCGGGATTGTGATATTTGTTGGGATGCCGGCGCCAGCATTGCGAGGAGTGTCGGGATTCTGGCATCTGTATTTCGACTGCCGGGATCCCGGGGTGAACAAGCCCCTTTCCTTATACTTGGGTGGGTTATATTGTTTCTGTGCATTATAAATACTGTTGGCTTAATTTGTACACTGCAATTTAGATTTTAGTGTGCGGTGTGGTCCCCTCTGGAACCCAGGGACCGGTGTGCACTTCATTCCTTGCACCCATTATAGATACACCACTGCTGCCATGTTCCGCATATATATATTTAAACTAACACTGTCCTCAGTTCACTTTCATCCTATTCACTGTAGTAGTTCAAAGAGGGGGAAAGGAGGGACTAACCTACAAGTCCCCCCTGCGGCTTGCAGTCTTTGGGTTTGATTACATATCACAATGGGGTGTGGAAGGCCCTAAAAAATGCCTGGAAGTAGAGGGGGATCTAAAATCACTGGATGTTCTCTCACATCCTATTGTTGTCCATTATTGGTTATTGTACTATATGAGGATAACTAGGCAATGTCTCTCTGCACTGCAGACATAGTAGTAGAACCTCAGTACAGGGAGGGCACTAAATATGCCTTATGTCTCCCATCCTGCCACGCTCATGGCAAAAGAGGTCTTTTCTTTAGAAACGTAGGCAGAAAGTATTAAGATATCTAAAGCTGGAAGTCTCTAATTCCCAGATACAATATACGTATTACTAAAGATTTTATGCATTTCATGAAAACTAGCAAAACAAATGATTCAATATGAAAATCTCTGTCTAGAGTATTGGATGTTGCTGTTATGGGAAGGTGGATTTGTCAAAGTCAGAAAAATATCACGCTACACACTGCCATATATGCACCTCATGCGTGCGCCCACTGAGCGCATGAGCTCTCCCGTGCGTGCGTATACTCGCGGTCGCGTGCACTCGCGGACGCGCGGTATGCGGATTTACGGTAGAGTTTGTGTGCATCTAGCGGGCGACTCAATCGTAACATATTTTAGTCATATAATGTATTTTGTAGATTATGGTCCATTTGATAGAATCTGAAAGTTTAGTTAATATAGCATGTTCGGGGACAGAGAGATTCCTCTTTGTTTGATACGAAGGGTCAGACAGGGGTTACACAGTGGTGTTTAGTATCCATCGGAAGAGAATATAATTAGCAATATTCCGGTGTTGGTTTGAAGCGGATTACTCGCTCGTGCGTATAGTTATGGACATAAGAAGTTTATGGACATTTACTATATTTGCACTTTATTACCCATGCGGCGGGAAACCCAGTTTCCCTCCCACCTGAGCAGTTTGAAATAGTCACAGCCCACCTGTATGAACCAACCTATGACCTTTTGTTATAATGCAGAGACGAATTCCTGTGTCCAATGAACAATAAGAATGTAGGGACCATTGTACTGTACTGTGTGTAAGTGTATATAAAGACAAGCCGATCTGGGCCAGCTCTCTACTCTCTTCAACGGTTCTCATTGCTGATAATCGGGAGCTGGATATCCAGAAAGGCGCTTGCGATTGTTTCCCCTGGTGCGTAAGTTCTCTGCAACCATATTGTCTCTTATTTAATGTTATATGCCATTCTCTCTCTCCTTCCCCTCCTTTAAATGTAACTGTATCTGTGGTGTATTTTATGTGTAGTTATCCGGTTAGGTATTTTATGTTATCTTGGTAGTGTATAACTTGTATTGTATTCTTCTTTTGCGATTGAACGTTCATTCATTTCCTTAAAAGGCGTTAGACCCTTAGACCGGTATTTGAGTGTTTATTATATTGCTAAGGGGTTCTCTGAGAGTCACATACGCTCATACAGCTTTTAAACTAACAAGGTTACACTGTGTTGCATTTACACCTTATCACTGCACAAGGGTTTACAGTATAAGTACATTGTTTATGGTATTGTTTTAAAGGTTTAACACTGTGAGCGTCAGCGCCGCTTGTGATCTCCTCATGGTCCCAAGCGTCCGCTACGCTGATAGCGTATCATTACGTCAGTCGGCAGCCTATAGCGTGCTTGCCTTTACGCCCTAAGCCGTGAGCAAACGTGACGCTCGTGCGTCTCGTCCACGGCTAAGCGTTCGTTACGCTACGTGCGTACTCTTACGGTATTCCATACGCCAATTGCGTACTGTGTTCTTTAGCCTTTTAGAGTGTTTTATTCAAGGTATTGAATAGGCATTGTCAATTGGGGACTCGCCCGCTCTTCACATATCTGCACTAGGTAATTCCAGCAGACATTATCGGTCAGCAAAAGGCGGGAGGTAATATTCCTCGTAGTGCTGACCAGATAAGCGTCTGCTTCGCTTAGTAAGGAGTGCTGAAGGAATCCGGAACAAAAAGGTAGGAACAGTACGTTATTGTCTTTTAAAACCTGTTTAGTTTTTGTTTTGCGAACGTACGCATAAATACACACACCTGTATTCCTTGGTTAGTATTATTTGTCCGTATTTCATTCTCCTGATTGCCACACATTAGTGATAACGTGTTGAGACATTTGTTGTTATTAATAGTTAAAAGTAATATTTAAGGGAATAATTGTAAAAGGCACGCACACAATCTCGCCTAGAATACAAGGGAGATTTGAGTGGTGGTCAGTGAAGGATTACTGTTAAAGATCATTCACATTGATAAACGTGTAGTGTGTAACTGTGGACGTACTTGGTCTGTGTACACGTGTCCTTACAAGGGCAGGGCGTACGCAGCAAGGGTCGACGCAACGGAGCGTACGGATACGCCCACATGATACAAACCGCACGATAGTATTGTTTAGTAAGCGATAAGGAAATAACGCGAAAAAATAACACAAATCTATCTCAAATCCAAAAGTTTAAAAGTTAAAAGAAAAAGACTCTGTTGCAATTCTTCTGGGTTAGGCTAATACCGAATGAAAGGATTTCTGCGCAGAAATAAAAATTAAAGTGTACATGTGGTAAGAGTGTGTGTATACATAAGATTTCTCTTTTATTACGGAAGTGGGAACCATAGGCCAGTAGAAAGAGATACACCAGCGAGAGTGATATCGTGGGGTGGCTTGGGAGGCGTCCCTTGTTAGACTCGACACATTTATGAGCAGTAGAGTCTGCTGTACATAACAGACCAGGAGGTCACAGACCAGGAGGTCACAGAACAGGAGGTTCAGGTACAGCAGACTAGAAGTAGAGAAGCACAACCGAAGAGGGTTGGTGCTAGACCCATATAGGCCAAAGAAGCTCATTGCTGAAGGAATTCGCAGCCGAAATTTTCGATTCCACTGATCGTTCCGCACATAAGATTAGTTGCTTGTGTGCAGATACGATTGTACCGCATGTGATTGTGTGCATTAGCGTGTCTTAAATTCAATAGAACGCTACTTGCACATTGTTAACGTGATTTGTGTAATTTTTTTATTTTAAGGGAAGTAGCCTGATCACTCGGGGACATTCCAACAACCGATACTTGCTGGGGACTGGAAGGTCCAACACGCCCCAGTAAATAAAGGTTCATAGGGGCCCTAGGTTGGGTACAGCAGCTCTGGGAACAGTGATTGCAGTACTGGCCAACGTGGGCGGGAGTTAAGTGGGCGGACTTCGAAGCAACACCCCCACCGCAGCCTTACCCCGGACATTTTGGTTATCTGTGAGGGTTGCCGGAGACCCTGATTGGAAGTCAGAGGTAGTGAAAGCAATGCCTGCAGAGATGGGGGCCACTTGTTCAGGTAAGGGGCGATCAACCCAGGTTCAGGTTGATTTGGTAAACCGACCAATCGGGTCGGCAAGGTATATCATGTGTGAGAAATATGGTCATCACACAGAAATGTTGTGCAATGAATGGGAGAGGATGACTGTGCATGACGGGGAAAAGTTTCCCCGGGTAGGTAGTTTTAACCCAGAAGTGTTACAGAATTTAAGGAGAAGAGTTTGCCTGATTAAATTTTCAAAAAGGCGTATTAGACATTATGATTATTTAACATTGTGGCAACAGGAAGGTGAAATACAAAGGGGGTTGGCACAAGCCACTGGATCTAACCCTATCAGGAAACTGATAGCCACTGCTCCCCCACCACCATACATACCTGGAGAGAAATTGGTTGCAGAGAATGGCACTCAGGGTCATGTTAAATGTGTAGAAGTTAAGGATAATGTAACCAAAGTAATTAATGCTAACACTAATCCGTGCAAGTTGTACCCTGTTTTGAACTTTCCCCAGGATTGTGACCAAGAGGATGAGCCCACAACAATATCAGCACTCTCCCTAGCAGCCACCATATCAGAAACAGCAGTAGGCATGACTCAACCCGTAAGATTAGCATCAAAGGCCCCTAGCGGAGGGACAGGTGAGGTCGTATCGACTGGTAAGTACGGCACCATACACTATGCTGAAACCATTTCACCACATGTTGTAGAATCTACTCAGAATGATGTTATTGGACTTAATCCCGTTAGGGTAATAGCAGTGCCAAATGGGAAAACTGAAGCTTCAGGAGCAACTAAAGTCAGGAACATCGCCATGCACTGTCCCTTTTCCCGAACGGAATTAAGGTCAATGATGTCTGAATTCCCTGATCCTAGAAAAGACTTAGCTGCATGTCAAAAGTATATTAGAGAGCTAGGAAATTCTGCAGAGCCAAATAACAAAGATTGGAGGACAGTTTTGAGGGCATGTTTACCCCCCAGTGTTGATCCGTTAAAGTTTATCGCTGATTGCAAGTTAGATGAGGAAGTACCACTAACAGACGAGTATAATCAGGATAATGTAAAGAGAATCAACTTACAGTTAGGGGTATATTTTCCTGCAGTAGTAAAGTGGAATAAAATCTTTACAATAAAACAAAAAGAAGGTGAATCCACACCAGAGTATTTTCACCGGGCTCTGCAGGATAT